>NC_138980.1:83559707-84080575 GCF_964341445.2 Mesoplodon mirus | reverse complement strand
TGATTCTTTTTTTTTTCCTGCTTCATCTATCTGCTGTTGAATCCCTCTAGTGTATTTTTCAGTTCAGTAATTATATTTTTCAGCTCTGACATCTATTTGATACTCTCTTATATTTTCTATCTCTTTTTGAAGTTCTCACTGTGCTCATCCATTCTTCTAAATTTGGTAAGCATCTTTAAGACCGTCAGTTTTAACTCTTCATCAAGTATTTCACTTATCTCCATTTCTTTAAGGTTTTCTTCTGAGGTTTTGTGTTCTTTCATTTGGATCAAATTCCTCTGTTTCTTTATTTCCCTTTACTCTCTTGGTTTCTATGCATTAGTTAAAATAAGTACCTCCTCCTGTTTCGAAGCAAAGGCCTTGTGTAAGAGATGAATTACATTGTTCAACCCTGTCATAGTTCTTGGTTGTTTCTCCAATCTTTGTGATTGTCCAAGCACCCTATTTTAATTTTATGGCTCCCAGTAATTGAGGGTGTACTGAGACCTGTGAGTGTCCCAAACAGGAGGCTATTAGTCAGCACCTAGATTCAGGCTGATTGGAAGCTGGATCCTCATGCAGCAGCTTTTAATGTATAGAGATAATACAGTACTGTGGGACCACAAGCATAAGCCCCACCGGCCACCAGAACCAGGCAATGTAGAGGTGTAGCTTGGAAACAGCCACAAAAATCAGAGCACCAGAAAAAAGGGTAAAAGCTCCTTTCAAGGTGGTACCAGTGGGCTGGAGCATGGTGGAAGGAGAACACAAAAATTGGGTTTGCTGGCCTCTGTTCCCTGAGAACACCTTCATAGGCTACAGATGTGTGCCAAACCAGATGTCTGCCCTTCTGGCCAAAGCACCTAGACAAGCAAATAGTCCTCTTTCACAGAAAGCCTGGGAGTATGTTTCAGTCTTCTATCTATGCAGCGTCCTCAGTTGTTAACCAATCATGAACTGTCTCTCTGATTGCTACAGTCCTTAGGTCCCAGGAGCACAGGATCCTTTGGCCTTTAGAGCCAAGTGATCAAAGGTGTCCCCTGGGCAGCAGCCACAAAAACTAGGGCACCAGATGCATATAAAAACTCACTGCTAGGAGACACCAGTGCTCTGGAGTGTGGCAGAGGGAGAGTATGAAGATAGACCTGCCACTTCTGAGGTGTCTGGAAAGGATTGGCTCTTAGATCTGTATTTAATTAGAAACCTTCTCCCCAGGCCACAGCTATGAAGATAAGCTAATAGGCCTCTTTCTTGTAAAATCTGGCCCTTGAGACTGTTGCCTCTTGCTGTCCCCTGAAGGTGATAATCATTTAGGACCTCTTTCTCCTTGGTTGCTACCATGTGTGACTCTGGAGCATAAGCCCCATTGGCCACCAGAGCCAGGCAATCTAGTGATGTCTCCTGGATGGCAGCCACAAAAATCAGATAACTAGAGGTGGTTACAACCTTCTTTCTGGGAGATAATTGTTGAGCTGGAGTATGAAGACGGTGCCTACTGACTGGCATGAGGCAGAGAGAATGAAAAGATGTCTCATGCCAGCCTTCATCCCTGGAGAGTATCCCAGCAGGCCCTTAGATGTGTGTTAAGTTACATACCTACCCCTCAGGCTGATGCTTTAAGATAAGCAAATAAGGCTCGTTCACATAAAGTTTGGGTGCGATTAATTGACAGCCTCTGTACTGGTCCCTGGGATGGGTGAGACCAAAGTGCAAGCCCTTTAAGAGCCATTTCTCAGTGTGCTATAGCCTTGTGGGTCTCATGGATGTAAGCCCCAGTGGTTTTCAAAATTAATGTTTCTGGGCTCATCTCTCAGGTGCAGGTCTTAAAAGATGGGGTTCTTGATGTGGGGTTCAAACCCGTCACTCCTTAGGGAGAAGCTCCAGGTTTTTAGTTCCCTCCCGATTCTAGGTTGCAGTTCCAGGGTTGGGTATTATGGTGAGATTGTGTCTCAGCCTCTGACACCCATTTTGATGTTTTTTTTTTCTTTTTTCTCATTTGCCCAATATATAGGAATCACTCACCTAGTGTTTACATTTTTTTCCAAAGTAAAGTTTTGTATATGTAGTTGTTGATTCAATGTGTCCATGGGAAGAGGTGAGGTCAGGATCATCCTATGTCACCATCTTGAACTAGACACCTATAGGTTAATTAAATCAGAAAATTATCTTAATTATCTTGTAGTAACCTTTTAATAATAACAATATTAAGATTTTTCCCAATTTATAGTTCTTTTAGCTTTGACAGTCTGCTTGGCAATGCTTATTGTTAAGTTGCTAAAAGTACTCACTATTTAAAAGCTCCTGGGCCATGTTTTTACATAAGTAAAAAGAGATGGGTTGGTGAAATATTGATTAGACTTTTTGACTCACAAGTATAGCTATTTCCCCAGTGTACACGATTCCACCCTTTTATCGAAGGTTTTCCAGTATTTTCAGGATTCCTCAGATGAAATAACTTTGAGAAAGAAAACATTTGGAGAGTGCTTTAAGCCCACATATATTTTCCACTATTGAAATTGATCGTTAGCCCTTGTGTAAGTTCTTCTCATTGAAATAGTTCCATAATTCTTTGGATAAGAAATATCCGTCCCTGTTTTCTACTTAAAAAAAATTCAGCCTTATTTCAGTGGGATATTAATAAAATGGAAAAATTTCACTCTATCCCTTTATTTTTTATATTTGATCCAGTCTGTCCCATTGGAATTACAATACGTACTCTATTTTAAAGAATTAACCTAGTTATACTTAACATCTTCAAATCTAAAATACAAGCAGACAAACAAAAATAACTTCCAAAGAACAAGTATGGCATCAGGAAAGGAATCCCAAGGATGCATCACACTTATTTGAAGTTGTTACTTATGAGAATAACTTTGCTAATGCTTTCATCTGGTAATTTTCTTCAGCTGTGTGTTGAATTCTGTCTTGAGAATTATGAAGAAGCTTGTATAGAACAATGAGTGTCAAACTTGGCCCCAAGCTGCTTCTTCCTAACTAAGGTTTTGGTCCCTGAAATCACCATAGCTCCTTTACATACTAGGTTTTCAAATAATATTTCATATCAAAATTTTGAAAACAATAACTGTAGGATGGATATTGTCATTTGAATCACCTACCTATTAGGATACAAGTGACAGGAACTGTTATTAACATTCCTCTGTAATGCATTTGAGATATATATTTTATTAAAAATTAGAGTAGATTTTTCAAATAAATTGTTATTAGTGCAGTGAACTCCGTTGTATACTTAATTCTAAATTAGGTGTGAAAATCTAGTTTCACATTTTTTTATTCAAAAGGTATCCATTAAATAATGCTATGAATGATACAGTATTAAATATGATTAACACATTTTCTAATGTATTGCTTTGTCAATATAGTATTAGTAGAGATAATCTGTGTTAATTACCTGCCTGGCTTAATCTATGCTAATAGCTAATGTAGGCTATTTAGAATTCATATAAAATCTTAGGGTTAACTCTTATCTATACAATTTTTTGCATACATTAAATACATTGGATTATTGTCAAATCACTTTATTCTCTCATTTCCTCCCTCTCTCTATCTTTTCCTTCCTCCTATTGTTCAGCAGACATTTATCAAGTACCTTCTATTGTTGATGTAGGAAGTACCTAACATATAATAAAAAAAAAGAGAATATCTAGATATTAATTGTGGATATATTTATGATAAAAATTGCTTACAGTATATGTGTAGATTGGTTAACATATACAAACTGAGGCAAAAATAAGATCTTTTTTAGATGTCCTAACAATATTTATATTACTTATATTCTGAAAAGTAGAAGTAGAAATTCCCAAAATGTATCCTCAACTAAAGAATCATATCATCATCATCACCTCTACATTTTATTGACTGTTTACTATTTATCAGGAATTGAGTTACAATGTTAACATGCATATTCTTATTTAATGTTCATGATAACTCTGTGAGGTACATACTATACAGTCCCTATTTTAACAATGAATAAGTGGATGGAAAGATAGTTGAGTACCTTGCCTTGTACCTTTTTCCACATCATATAAGTGGCATAGTGACCATTTGAATCTAATCAGTCTGACACCAGAGTCTCTGTTCTTGAGACTGCATTGTACTTCTTCATGCTTGGGTAATATAGAAACTTAATTTCTCATTGATGTACCCAAGTACCTTTCAGTCTGTCTGCATTATTTCTTTGATGCTCTGTTGCATATACTTTTTTTTTTTTTTGGAGCTAAAAAACAATATTTAATGCCCAACATCAGTGTAACCAAAGAAGTTCACATTTAACAAATATTTTTACATATCCAATTAACATAGATTTTAAAAACAGTATTATTACAGGTTCTGTGAGCATGCATTCTTTTTTTTTAACATCTTAATAGGGTATAATTACTTTACATTTTTGTGTTAGTTCCTGCTGTATAACAAAGTGAATCAGCTGTACATATACATATATCCCCATATCCCCTCCCTCTTGCGACTCCTTCCCACCCTCCCTATCCCACCCCTCTAGGTGGACACAAAGCACCGAGCTGATCTCCCTGTTCTATGTGGCTGCTTCCCACTCGCTAGTTATTTTACATTTGGTAGTGTATATATGTCAGTGCCACTCTCTCACTTTGTCCCAGCTTACCCTTCCCCCTTCCCGTGTCCTCAAGTCCATTCTCTATGTCTGCGTCTTTATTCCTGTCCTGCCCCTAGGTTCTTCAGAACCATTTCTTTTTTTTTTTTAGAGTCCATATATGTCTTAACATACAGTATTTATTTTTCTCTTTCTGACTTATTTCACTCTGTATTACAGTCTCTAGGTCCATCTACCTCACTACAAATAACTCAATTTTGTTTCTTTTTATGGCTGAGTAATATTCCATTGTATATATGTGCCACATCTTCTTTATCCATTCATCTGTCGATGGACACTTAGGTTGCTTCCACGTCCTGGCTACTGTAAATAGAGCTGCAATGAACATTGTGGTACATGACTCTTTTTGAATTATGGTTTTCTAAAGGTATATGCCCAGTAGGGGGATTGCTGGGTCATATGGTAGTTCTATTTTTAGTTTTTTAAGGAACCTCCATACTGTTCTCCATAGTGGCTGTATCAATTTACATTCCCACCAACAGTGCAAGAGGGTTCCCTTTTCTCCATACCCTCTCCAGCATTTATTGTTTGTAGAGTTTTTGATGATGGCCATTCTGACTGGTGTGAGATGATATCTCATTGTAGTTTTGATTTGCATTTCTCTAATGATTAATGGTGTTCAGCATTCTTTAATGTGTTTCTTGGCAATCTGTATATCTTCTTTGGAGAAATGTCTATTTAGGTCTTCTGCCCATTTTTGGATTGGGTTGTTTGTTTTTTGATATTGAACTGCATGAGCTGCTTGTAAATTTTGAAGATTAATCCTTTGTCAGTTGCTTCATTTGCAAATATTTTCTCCCATTCTGAGGGTTGTCTTTTTGCCTTGTTTATGGTTTCCTTTGCTGTACAAAAGCTTTTAAATTTCACTAGGTCCCATTTGTTTATTTTTGGTTTTATTTCCATTTCTCTAGGAGGTGGGTCAAAAAGGATCTTGCTGTGATTCATGTCATAGAGTGTTCTGCCTATGTTTTCCTCTAAGAGTTTGATAGTGTCTGGCCTTTCATTTAGGTCTGTAATCCATTTTGAGTTTATTTTTGTTTTTGGTGTTAGGGAGTGTTCTAATTTCATTCTTTTACATGTAGCTGTCCAGTTTTTGCAGCACCACTTATTGAAGAGGCTGTCTTTCCCCATTGTATATTCTTGCCTCCCTTGTCAAAGATAAGGTGACCATATGTGCTTGGGTTTATCTCTGGGCTTTCTATCCTGTTCCATTGATCTATATTTCTGTTTTTGTACCAGTACCATACTGTCTTGATTACTGTGGCTTTGTAGTATAGTCTGAAGTCAGGGAGCCTGATTCCTCCAGCTCCGTTTTTCTTTCTCAAGATTGCTTTGGCTATTCAGGGTCTTTTGTGTTTCCATACAAATTGTGAAATTTTTTGTTCTAGTTCTGTGAAAAATGCCAATGGTAGTTTGATAGGGATTCCATTGAATCTGCAGATTTCTTTGGGTAATATAGTCATTTTCACAATGCTGATTCTTCCAATCCAGGAACATGGTATATCTCTTCATCTGTTTGTATCATCATTAATTTCTTTCATCAGTGTCTTATAGTTTTCTGCATACAGGTCTTTTGTCTCCTTTGGTAGGTTTATTCCTAGGTATTTTGTTCTTTTTGTTGCAATGGTTAATGGGAGTGTTTCCTTAATTTCTCTTTCAGTTTTTTCATCATTAGTATATAGGGATGCAAGAGATTTCTGTGCATTAATTTTGTATCCTGCTACTTTACCAAATTCATTGGTTAGCTCTAGTAGTTTTCTGGTAGCATCTTTAGGATTCTCTGTGGGTAGTATCATGTCATCTGCAATCAGTGACAGTTTTACTTCTTCTTTTCTGATTTGGATTCCTTTTATTTCTTTTTCTTCTCTGATTGCTGTGGCTACAACTTCCAAAACTATGTTGAATAAGAGTGGTTAGTGTGGACATCCTTGTCTTGTTCCTGATCTTAGTAGAAATGGTTTCAGTTTTTCACCATTGAGAACAATGTTGGCTGTGCGTTTGTCATATATGGCCTTTATTATGTTGAGGTAAGTTCCCTGTATGTCTACTTTATGGAGAGTTTTTATGATAAATGGGTGTTGAAATTTATCATAAGCTTTTTCTGCATCTATTGAGATAATCATATGGTTTTTTTTTTTTTTGCTTTATAACAAATTTAATCAGTTATACATATACATATGTTCCCATATCCCCTCCCTTTTGCATCTCCCTCCCACCCTCCCTATCCCACCCCTCCAGGCGGTCACAAAGCACCGAGCTGATCTCCCTGTGCTATGTGGCTGCTTCCCACTAGCTATCTACCTTACGTTTGGTAGTGTATATATGTCCATGCCGCTCTTTCACTTTGTCACAGCTTACCCTTCCCCCGCCCCATATCCTCTGTTGCATATACTTTTAATGGAAATATGTTTTGCATACCTTTAGGAGACACACGTGTTTAACATGATAAGCTGCTGCTTGGTTCTTTTATCATAAAATTTCTTCACAAGCCTCTACCACTGCCCTTGCCAGATTTATAATTAAAATGAAACATTGAGCTCCTACAAAAATTTGTTATTACAGTACAATTTTTAAAGCTGACATTTTTCTAATTATTTTGGTACTCCCAGTTTTCTTTACATTCAGAACATCTCATTTTGGCTGGAGGCCAGGGTTTTCTTTTCAACCAAGGAAGAAAAATTTTTATTGAAAAAACTACAGAAACCCCTCAAATAGTGTTTTATTTTTCTACATTGTGTGGTTTTGGCCTTCTTTTTCTTTTCTTTATTGTTAACTCTTTTTAGCGCTCAGATTTTCTATGGAAATTCCTCTTTCCTATCTTACCCTCTCTCTTTCCTCTTCTTTGTTCTTTTTTTTTTCCTTTAACATTTTTATTGGAGTATAATTGCTTTACAATGGTGTGTTAGTTTCTGCTTTATAACAAAGTGAATCAGTTATGCATATACATATGTCCCCATATCTCTTCCCTCTTGCATCTCCCTCCCTCCCACCCTCCCTATCCCAACCCTCTAGGTGGTCACAAAGCACCGAGCTGATCTCCCTGTGCTATGCGGCTACTTCCCACTAGCTATCTGTTTTACGTTTAGTAATGTTCTTACACATAAACTGTTTTTCTTTACCTTCAGAAAATAGTTCTTGAAGAGTTGGCTATATTGTTGCTCAGTGTTTGCTGCTGGTTTACCCTGGATAACAATGAGTACTGAACTGGTACTTTGAACTTTTTTGGATAAGTTATTCTGATTTCTTTCCCTGTACTCAGTGTTAAATAAACTATGTTCTTTTTGCAGTTCCAGGACATTCATAGTCAATGCATATTACTCTTCAGCCTTAAAATATGGTCTCAACTCTAAATGTTTTTAAAGTAAGATTTATTTTGTTTCTCTATAATTAGAACATTTTTATGAGTAGCAAACTCACTAAGGTTAGTGTGTGTCTAAGGAAGTAGTGTCATATTTTAGTCTAGTCTGGTAATTTAGTTTGTTTCTTTAGATACCTTAGGTTTTACTTGCTTGACCCAGATGACTTCTTTCATAGTTTTCTGGTCTACCCATCTTCATTTCTCTTCTGGATGCATATCCATGAGTTTTCTAATATGGCCTCAGTAGTGGAGAGTAGTAGGAGATGGAGTGTTTAAATTCATGGGGAAAGGCCTGGTCCTTTTTTGGTCCATTCTGATATGGAGCGACAAACCTGATCTAATTATAACTATGATTGATCACTGATCCGGGATTGGCACCACCCATGGGCAAAAGTTGCAGAACCTGAGATGCAGTATATTTCTTTCTGTCTTTTCAGTGAAGGCTCTGTCATCTCCTCTGACAACTGGGCCTGATCTCAGCCACTTTATCGTCACAGTATAGATGACCTCAGGCAAGCATGCATGCCTGACATCTCCTCAGGGGCAGATCGAATCTTGCAGGACTTCTCAGGGCAGGGAATACTATGGATAAGTGGGAACTGGGGGCTTTTTCCCAGAAGTGAAATATGAAGCAGGGCAATATTTAACCTTAATAATTAATTTTTTTCAAATGTATGTACAATTTTTAAAAACCAATACATTTGTTATGGAAAAAAAACTATTTCAGTGGACTTTAGATGCTTAACTGTTTCTGAAGGACCATTATTTAAGATAACTAAAGATTTCAATTTTATAATTGAATGTAGCTACAAATGTCAAGTGAATTAGGAGGTAAGAAAATTACATTGTTTGGACAATTAAGGTTAGACTTACTGAGCAAATTCAGGTTTTTCTTTTTATTAGGATTATCCTTTTTTTCTGCATTGAAAAGCTCTAGAATGTAGTGGTTTAGAGCAGTATCTCTTTCTGAATTCAAATTCTGACTCTTTCATTTAGTAGCTGTGTGATCTTGAGAATATTAGTTGAGCTCTTATTCTTAGCTTCTTTGCCAAAAAAAGGACATAATAAAAACACATACCTCACAGAGTAATTTAGAATAAAGAAAAAGAAAGGTAATCTCCTGCAATAGTACTTAGAAGTTAATAATAATAATAATAAATGTGGCTACAAGTATTAAAAATTATCTTTTATGCACTCATATTGCTAGCATATAGTATTGTTTGTAAATTTCAAAACTCATATTTATAAAAACAGTCCATAGATTATTCTATAATAAATTCTTACTAATGATATTGTTTATATTAGTGTATTACATACCATTTCTCTCATCAGGAAGAAATCATTGAAAGTGTCAGCACAAAAATCACATGAATCTCTGAAAGAGATTATGTGAAGAGATTCATGAAAATATAATAGGATCCTAATTCAGTTTATGTGTTGCTAAGAACCCAAAAGTAGAAAATAAAGGAAATCATTTTGAATATGTCCATTTTCCTCTATCTTCATCACCATAACCATCATCCTAGTCCAGCACCAGGCTCTCTTGCTGGTACTGTTATTTTCTAATTTTCTAAGTTACTTACTTTTGTCCATCGTAGCCTCTCTTCCAAGTTGTCCCACACATTCAGTCACAGTGCTTGCTGCAAAACAGCAAATTTGATCTTGTTTGCTCTGTTTTAAACTCTTATATGGCTCCCTATTACATTGAATGAAAACAAAACTTAGTGTCATGTCACTGAAGAACATGAGAATAAAATCCCATGTTCTTACTATGACCTGAAAGACCCTACATGCTCTGTACCCTAAATCTATCTGGGTTCACATCCTATTGTTATTACTCAATAATTTATCTCCATCATACTAGAATTTTTGCTAATCTCAGGAAAAACAAGTAGTCTTCTACTTTTAGATTTTTGTGCTTTCTCTTCTATCTATATATTATCTTCCCTCAAATAATTTAGTGCTTCACTTCATTCGTGGTGCTCCTTTTACCTCCACAAAGAGAAATCTCCTACCCACCCTATCTAAAAGTACACTTAGTATCACTATTTTCTTGCCCTATGTTATTATTCATTAGAGAATATTTACCTACCTATAACAAATAATATTATATGTCTGTACATTTGTGGTTTTTTTGTTCATGCATCCACACTAGAATGTACATTGTAAAAGAATAGAGTTATCCTTGAAGAATAGTAAATAGTAAGTGTTCAGAACATATTTGGTTAGTAAATATATTCAAGAATGCAGGAATTCTACCTCCAAGCATGTAGGAATAGTTTGTATCAAACAAAGCCTCTTATAATCCATAACTGGAAAAACTGAGTAATGTTTAATAAATATTCCCTAAAAGAATAGATCTACCAATGCACTGAAAATATGGGGGATCCATGATCAAAGAGAGAAACAAAGAACAGAAATGACTACAATATTCTGGGTAGATTTTTACCTTGAAGTGAAACCATTTCTAAGCTAAAGCATCCAGGTATAGAAGCCAAGTAGCTGAAATTATCTGAAACACAAAATCAAGTGATGAAGAAGCCCCGTGGAAAACAGTAGAGAGACAGAGGACCAAGTGGAAACTCATGACTGAGATATGGACAGACTGAGTAGAGTTGTAAGCAATTTTATTGAGGTAGGAGTAAAGAGAATGCAAGAGAAAGTAGCCCAGGAATACATCACAGACTGTCGATTGAGGTGCCTGAAGGTTAATATGGCTACTTATACTAACATGAGTAAATATTATCCAATAATAGACCACTTTTCAAATACTAAATCCTTACTTCAAATCCGTATATTGGTGGGCTAGGTCAAAATGATATGCCTCTAGTCTATACGTATGCTAATAGCAAAAGAAAATCCTCTCTTGAGTAAGACAGTATCATCTAGACTTTCAAATTATCTATCCAACATTTATAATGCCTGAATTTAATCAAAAATTGGCATTCAATTATGTAAGAGAAAATAAGTTTAAATCAAGCGAAGGAAACAGACATTAGAAATAGACCCACAAGAAATACAGTATTTTAAGTTTTAGAAATATACTTACATATGTTCATTTTAAAAGGTCCAAAGAGACTAAAAGTCTATAAAAATTATCAAATGAAATTCAAGGAAACCATAATAAATAAAATTGAGAATACAAAAGATGGATTTTGCAGCTGATTAAATAGAGCTGAAGACAAGAGATTGTACTGGAAGACAGTTCAGTAGAAAATTTCCAACCTGTATCAGAGAAACTAGATAATGATAATACAGATTTTTTAAAAGACTTTATTTTTTAGAGTACTTTAAGTTTACAGCATAAATTGGGAGGAAAGTACAGAGATTTCTCATATACCCCCTGCCTCCACACATCTATGAACACCCACATTATCAACATCACTTACCAAATCATGTTATCAAGGATGACTCTACATTGATATATCATAATCACCCGATGCCCATAGTTTACCTTAGGGTTCACTCTTGGTGTTGTACATACTATGCATTTGGACAGATATATAATGACATAGAACCATTATTATAATATCATACAGAATATTTTCACTGCACAAAAAAGCTGCTGTGTTCTGCTATTCATCTTCTCACCCCCAACCTAGCAACCACTTATCTTTTTATTATCTCCTAAGTTTTGCTTTTTTCAGAATGTCTTATGGCTAGAATTATATAGTATGTAGGCTTTTCAGATTGGCTTCTTTCATTTAGTAGTATGCACTTAAGATTCCTCCATGTCTATTCATGGCTTGAAAGCTCATTTCTTTTTAGCACTAGATAAGATTGTATTGTCTGGATGTACCACAGTCTATTTATCTATTTTCCTACTGAAGGACATCTTGGTTGCATCTAAGATTTGACAGTTATGATTAAAACTGCTATAAACACCTCTGTGCAGATTTTTGTGTAGACTTAAGTTTTTTGTCTCCTGTGGGTAAATACCAAGGAGCATGATTACTGGATCATATATTAAGAGGATGTTTAGTTTTGTAAGAAGCTACCAATCTGTCATCCAAAGTGGCTGTACCATTTTGCATTCCCACCAGCAATGCATAGGTGTTCCTGTTGCTCCACATCCTCACCAGCATTTGATGTGGTCGGTGTTGTGAATTTTGGCCATTCTTATAGGTGTGTAGTGGTATCTCATTGTTGTCTTATTTAAAATACAGATTTTAAGTGACATATATGACAGTTAAAAGGTTTAGCAGGTATGTAATTTGGATATTAGAAGGAAATAACAGAAGATGGGACAGACATAACAAATAAGGGAATACTAGCTAAGATTATTTCAAACTGGTAAAATTCATCAACTCAAATATTCAGGAAATGTCATGGATCTCAAATAGGATAAACACAAATTAATTATATGGAAACATATTATTATAAAAACAGCTGATAACCACACACAAGGAGTAAAAATGAAAATGACAGCTGAAATCTCAATAGAAATAATGAATGTCTATTCAGAATAATATACCTGTCAAAATATAATATCCAAAAATAAAGGTGTAATAAGAATGTTTTCAGACAAAAATTCAGAAAATTCATCACGAGAAGACCCAACCTGAAGAAACCCAAAAGAAAGTACTTCAGATAAGTTTAGAAAGATCCCAGACTAAAGCCCAGGATGCAGGAAGAAATGAAAATTGAAAGGGGATCATCTAATGGATTAACTGAGCATTAATTATTCATTAACTGAGCATTAATTATTCAAAGCAGTACCAGTATCTTAGTTTAAAATATATGTATTACTAAAATGCATGGGAACAACAATAAAACAATAGGCAATAGGGAGGTAGTTGTAGTTAGTGCTAAAATCACAGAACACTTCAATTATTTTAGATCTATTAAGACATGTATATAAATGTAATCTCAAGGATAAACACTAAATTAATAGTTTTAGAATGTATATGAAAAGAAATCTATAAGGGCAAACATGCATAAGTGAAAGATACTTGATTAATCTGAAGGAAGGCCCCCCAAAATGAGAGAAAAGGACTATAAAGTAGTTAAGGAAGATAAACCAATCACAGAAGGATGAATACTATACGCTCTCACATATATATAAGGTGACATACCTAAAATATTCAAACTCATAAAAGCAGAGAGTAGAATGGTGATTTCTAGAGTCTAGGGGAAGGGAGAAATGGAAAATTGTTGTTCAAGAGGTATAAAGCTTCAGTTATACAAGATGTATAAATTCTAGAGATCTGCTGTAAAACATAGTACCTATGGTTAACAATACTGTATTATACACTAAAAATTTGTTGAGAGGAAAGAGCTCACGTGTGAAGGGTTCTTATCACAATAAAAACAATTTCTCTAAGAAATTGTCTTTACTTGGAGAGCAAAATGACTACTGTGATTTGAAAAAGCAGTTAAATAGACATTAGTTCTCTATTATTTCATCTTGTGTGGTTTTTGTTTGACTACATATTATTGTGATGATTTTTACTTCACTGCTATTGTAATAAGAGCACAACTCTTTATGTAAGTGTTTTTTTCTTGGTGTAAAGTTTTCTTCTGGAGATTGAGAAAAGGAGCACAGTAGCATGTTTTACAGGTATATGCTTTAGCAGCATTTAAGTATTTTAAAGTTTAGAGAAAAATAATCGTCTAAAATAGTCAATATAGAAAGTAGAGTTTTAATAAACAATTTTGATTTAAATATCAGAGTTTCAGTGACAACAACAATCAGTGTGTTTATTTACAAAGAAAATTATTAAAATAGTGTGTTATATGTAATATTCTCACTTGGTGAAATGTTATTTTATGAAAAGTCACAGATCTAATAATTTGATTTCATAATAGCCAGCATTAGTATTTAGTTAAAGCCTTAATTATACTATTTCTTGAACTGAAAAATAAATTTTCTATGATGAAACACCTATACCCATCCAAGTGCTAAACGTATTGAAATAGAGATTATTGTTAATCATGCTCCTGACCACATGCCTTAAAAATCAGAAAAGGAAGAAGTGGGACATGTGGAAGAATCTCTTATATTTTAGCTCCACTTATTCTGTAAGCATTAAATTATCAATTCTGCACTTTATCTTGTGTTCATTCAGTGGTTCTTGATCTATCTTGGCTTTCAAAATTACACTATTTTTACATCTTTGTCTAACTATGTATGTCTCTTCCAAAGAAAAAAATCTATTAGAAATTTCAGAAATGAGTTAAACTGCTATGACAGTATTAATTTAACATGTGCTGTTTATTTAAGAGCACTTTCTGTTACTGCTAAGAGATTATCCCTCACCTTTTTTTCTCCCTTGATCTGATGATACACAAGCAGACAATTTTTCTTCCTAATATATCTCATAACTTGTATTCATCATATGTTATTTCATGAGACAAGTATTCGATTATTTTACACTTATCTTTTGTCTACCTACTAGGAAGTAAACTGTAAGCTGAATTGTAGCCAGATATTTATTGAAAATTACATGTATATATATGATACATCTGGTATTTATATGACAGCAAGAAGATTCATATAAAGAGTGAAACAAGACAGTTGGGACTTGCTCCATTTCCTGAAACTAAGTTTTGAAGCTCTTTGTCTTTTCTGAAAATATCGCCTATAAAAAATCATCTATACCCCCTGGAGTTTTCTTTCTTGGAAAGCTTGTAACTATACATTCAAAGTCTTTAGTAGATACAGAAATACATTTACATATATATTTACATATATATCTTCCTGAATCATTCAAAAACTTAGTACAATTCATGTAGTGTCAAATTTATGATTATAAAGTTATTGGTAGTATTAATTATCCTATAATATTTGAAGTATTTGTAGTGAGGTCATTTGTCTCATTTCTATTATTGGTCATTTGTGCCTCCTTTATTATGATCACCCTGATTATAAATTTATAAATCTTATTGACATCAAAGAACCAATTTTTGTTGTGTGGATATTCAATTTTTTATTGTCTTTAATTACTTTAGTTTGCAGCCTTATGTTTTTTCCCTTTATTCTGCTGGATTAGGTTTTATTCAGTTTCTTAAGGTAGTATCTGTAGTCGTTGACTTGAGACTTTACTTTTTTTCCAATGTAAGCATTTTGTGCTATGAATTTTTCTTTTCTAAGCATGGCTTTAACTATATTCCACAAATTTTGGCGCGTTGTATTTTCATTTTCACTTAGCTCAGCAATTTCCCTTGATATTTCTGCATTCACCCTAATCTTTTGTTAGTTTTCTTATAGAGTAATTTAAAAGGAAAAAATATAAATTTAATTTTACCTACATTTCCTACATTTATTTCATTTTCAATGCTCTTTTTAGTTGTAGTTGTTGAGATCTAGGCTTCTGTCTGGTATAATATTCTTTTTAACTGAATAACTTTATTTCTGTAGTTTGTCTGGTGGTAATGGATTTTCTCAATTGTTATCATATAGTCTTAATTCTCCATATGATATTTTGGGTATAGAATTATAGATTAAAAATTTCTTTTAACATTGTAAAATTGTCACTTTATTGCCTTTTGGTCGTCTGATATATAAGTCATACATACAAAAATCAACTCAAAATGGATTTAAGACTTAAATGTAAGATCTGAAACTGTAAAAATACTAGAGGAAAACACAGAATAAAATTTTCATGGCACTAATCTTGGCAGTGATTTCATGGATATGACACAAAAAGCACAGGCAACAAAATAAAATATAGATAAGTGAGACTATATCAAATTAAAAGGCTTTTGCACAAGAAACAACAGCAAGGAAAAGCAACCTAAATATCAGAGAAACTATTTACAAAGCATGTATCTGATAAAGAGTTCATTTCCAAAATATATAAGAAACTCCTACAACTCAATAGCAAAAAACCAGAATAACTGAATTTAAAAAAGGGCAAAGGAACTAAATAGACATTACTTCAAAGAAGACATACAAATGGCCAGTAGGTGTATGAAAAGATGCTCAACATCACTAATCATCATGGAGATGCAAAATAGAACTAACATGAGACGTCATCCCGTACCTATTAGAAGGGCTATTATCAAGAAAGCAAAAGACAACGTGTCAGTGAGGGTGGAGAAATTAGAAACCTTACATACATTGTTGGTGGAAATGTAAAATGGTTCAGTCACTTTGGGAAAAAAGTATGCAGTTTGTGAAAAAATAGAAACACCATATGATCCAGCAATCACACTCCTGGGTATATATCCAAAAACATTACAATTATAATCCCAAAACAAATCTGTATTACCACGCTTATTGCAGCATATTAACAATAACAATGGACTTCCCTTGGTGGCGCAGTGGTTAAGAATCTGCCTGCCAATGCAGGGGACACAGGTCTAGCCCTGGTCTGGGAAGATCCCACATGCCATGGAGCAACTAAGCCCGTGCACCACAACCACTGAGCCTGTGCTCTAGAGCCTGCGAGCCACAACTACTGAGCCCATGGGCCACAACTACTGAAGCCCGTGCACCTAGAGCCCGTGCTCTGCAACAAGAGAAGCCACCGCAATGAGCAGCCTGCACACCACAACAAAGAGTAGCCCCCGCTCACCACAACTAGAGAAAGCCCACATGCAGCAATGAAGACCCAACGCAGCCAAAAATAAAAAATAAATTTATTAAAAAACAAAACAATAACCACGATGTGGAAAGAACCCAAATGCCCAATGACAGATGAATGGTTAAAGAAAACATAGTATATACATACAATGGAGCATATTTCAGCCATAAAAATAAGGAAATCTTGCCATTTGCAACAACATGTATGGATCTGGAAGGCATTATGCTAAGGGAATGTCAGTCACAGAAGGACAAATATTGTATGACTCCACTTATATGAGATATCTATAATAGCAGTACTCATAGAAGAAGAAAATAGAATGGTGCTTGCCAGAGGGAGGGGGAAATGGGGAATTGTTAATGGGTATAAAGATACAGTTATACAAGATGAGCAAATTCTAGAGGTCTGCTGTGCAACAGAGCTCCTATAGATAACAATACAGTATTGTGTCTTTAAAAATTTACCAAGAGGGTAGATCTCAAGTTATGTGTTCTTACTACAACAAAAAAAGGATAGGGACACAAGAAAATTTTTGAAACTGATATTTGTTACCTCCTTTGCGGTGATGGTATGACAGGTATGCATGTATATGTCCAAACTCATCAAATTATATACATATGCAGTGTTTTTGCATATCAAATACACCTTAAAAATCTTTAAAAAAATTATAGGTTTGTGATATTTCTTTTATCTATTTTCTGGAGTTTGTTGTTTCTTCTCTTTTATGATAAGACAATAGATAACCTTAAGACACAAAGTTCTCAACAAGGGTCTAAATTAGTAAAAAGAACCAATTATAGAATGTTTTAAAATAAATCTATTATTATATACATATATAATACATATGTATACTGTATATTACATATATTCTTATATAGAATATGATATATTCTAACTGTTTCTTTCTAGTACATGATTAATGAATAGATGATATTGATTTCAATCAGCATGCTAGTTGTCTGTAATCATTTTTAAAATAGGAGTGACATTTTGTGTTGTCTAAACACTGACTTAATAAGTAGGGAAACTCTGTGGTACCGGTTCTGTTCTTTTCTTAGTATTCTGAGGATCCCTCTCAATTGTTTAAATATGTTTATCTTTATGTTTGAGGGTTTTTTAATATTGTGCCACTTTCCTGGGCAACAGTCTCAATAATTTGATTTGCTTTATTTTCTCCATAGGCAAAATTAATGCAATAAACTAAATTATGTTTAATCTCAGATCTAGCATTCTTCTGATTCTAAATTGACTTTCTCTTTTTTATTAAGATATAATTAACATATAATCATATATTAGTTTCAGGTGTGTAACATAGTGATTTGATGTTTGTATATATTGCAAAATGATCACCACAATAAGTCTAGCTAAAATCCAACATCATATATAGTTACAGGTTTTCTTTTTAAATTAAGGCTTTCAAAGTGCTTTAAGCCTACCAGTTCTCATTTTAAGACTTTTAGTGTTGCTCACATTCTTACAGATGAAAAACTCCTTTTATAACTGGACAATGTAGTGATCTTTTCTAGTAGAATTGCAAGTAAATAAATAAATTTAAATTAATGAGGCCCTGTGCCAATTGGTTTACCATCTCCTTTCTTAACAAGCAATTTTAAACTGGTTTAGCTGGTTTTACTTTTTCAAGCTAAGGTGAAATTATTAGACAGTAATAAAGTTATTGAATTGGGGTTTTATGAGATTTCCACACACATGTGCACAAAATGAGACTCTGGTAATATTCAGTCCCCTTCCCTCAATAGTAAATTGCAGAAGGAGTTTGATTCTCTATGTAATATATCTCTTTTTCTCTGACTGTTTTCAGGAATTTTTGATTATCTCTTGTATTCAGCTGATTTAATTAGATATATCTAGTTGTTTATTTTTGTTTGGCATTCATCCTGTATGATATTCTCAGAACCTCTTGGATTTGTTGTTAGGTATCTGTCATTAATTTGTAAAAATTCTCAGCTATTATGTCTTTAAATACTTCTGCCTCATGTTCTCTTTTCTCCTCTGGTATTCCAATTTTATTTGTGTTAGATTACTTGATATTGTCCCACAGTTCTTGGAAACTCTGAATTGTTTTTCCCATCCTTGCTTTTTTTCCTCTATGTTTCTAAGAAGTATTTTTTTTTGAAGTCTGAAAATAAAGCATGTAAGATAAAAAGTGCCATAAAAATTTGTTTAAGAGAAATTTAGGAGAAAACAATGGAAGTGATAAAGCATTAGGAGCTATTTATATACAACTTTATAAATATCTTCTGAATATTTAGATTCCTCTCCACCCCTAAACCTCTATTCTAACCATTCCCTGTTTTTCTTTCTCTCTCATGTTATAATAGACCCGTCAAGCTCTTTTCTGTAGTCCTAATCTTGTATGCAAGCCAGTCTCCATACTTCCACTAGAGATAACTTCTTAACACAAAAACCTGGTCATGTTATTCCTTTTGCACACTGCCTCTTGACTTTAAGATGAGATTTTAGAAGTTTTATTATTTCTGCCAATCTCTCCAGGCTGTCCATCTCTGCCTCTGCCTCTCCCTCTCCCTCTAACCCACCTTCACCATTTGAGGCATTCTGGATTCCTTTCCAAAAATTTGTTTTTTCTCTCTATCTTTGTCTTTTGCAGCTGCTATTCATTCTACTTGGAACTCTTAAATCCATAAAATCTTCTTTGACTTCCGAGGCCATTTAGATGCCCCTCCTATGTGCCCTGTAACATTTCTATATCTTACATTGTCTCCTTAGCTTTCCACACTACAAGGGTTTCAAGGACATGACCTAACCTGTTTTGTTTATCATAGTGCCTGACATATCCTGTGTGCTCAGTAACTATTTATTTCTTTGATTTCACTTGTTTTATCTCATATATTTAGGTAACTTTGTGCTTGCACTATCATTCTGAATTGTGATTTTATTTTTGACTGAGGACTCGTTTTGATTTTGTTCATATATTCTTAAAAGGTACATATTTTGAAATGCAGGGATTTTATTCCCTCTGCTAATGTTTCCCCAGATATTTTGTGACTATTTTTCCATTCGACTTGTGTTTCTTCAGAGAAGCCATCCCTAACCACTCCCATCATTCTCCATTCACGTCTATTCTCCTTATATTATTCTCTTCATATTAATGACTGTATCTAACATATTATTAAATTTATAATTTATTATCTGTCACTCATTCAATTATAAATTCCCTGAGGGCAAGGACTTTGCCCAGGATTTGGGTCTTGCACAAAATAAATGATTGTTGAATGAATGAATGATAAATTTTATTAATAGACCTTTCTTTTGTTTCTACACTAAATCTCAGATGATCATGGATTTTAATGTGCAGTCATCTTGATTATTTTTAATATTTTATTCAGTGATATCAATATTTTTAAAAAATGTATGAATCCTTTGTCAAGTTTTAGATTCCTTATAATGATATTTTCATGAAAAATATTTGAAAACTTTCCTTCCTTCTCTGTGATCTGGAATAATTTAAACGGGTTACTAGTTCTTTGAAGACTTTATTTAATGACCTTCCTCTGCTGTCACTGTAATAAGATTTCTAATATTTATTAATTTGGTTTGGTAGTTTATTTGATATAGGATATAAAAATTATCACGTTACATGAAATAGCATCTTATTGTTTTTATTTTATATCTGATAGTACTTAAATACTTCTATTTTTTTTAATTTTTGTACATTCTGTAATTTTATTTTCTCCTCTCCTCTCCTCTCTTCTTTTCTCTTGCTGCTTCTCCCCTGCCTTTCTCTCCAAACTCTTTCATATGCACACCAACTCAGAAACTCATAATTTCTATCTGTTTGAGATATTGGTTTGTCTATTTATTTGATCTTTGCAATGGCATTTACTGTTCTAGTATTAGATTTTAAAAATTGTTTTTATATTTTTTTATATTACAGCATTTATTTTCTGGCACAAAGTTGTATAGTTCAATTGCAATTCATTTATTACCATTTTAAGTGAGAATGTTAAAATGTTTTATTCTTTGTAGGAATTTGGTTTTATTTTTACTTGCTGCTAGTAAGATTTTAATATACTTGTGCATCAAACATGTTTACAACATATATCTAGGTTTAAGATTCAATTCATTGATTGCCTGAAAAATGGTGATTTCCTTCCTTTTCTCTTCACCTTTAGAAATTTTTTATTCTACTGGTAACTCCTGTCCATCTTCTGTTCTTTCACATTATTTTCATATCTTTGTCAATTTTTCCATTTTTTCTACTTATTCAAGAATTTCTTTATGTCATTGATACATTTCAAGCAACATCAATTAAAACCATGGCTACATTATGGTTACATTCCTCTAGTATGGTTTCCGGTCTCCTTGCCACCATTCCTTATTATATTCATGTTCAGCTTAAATATAATTTCATGCCTGTTCCTTAGATTCATATCTATTCATATTCCATTGGTAGCAACAAACTAATTTACTGAAATGTCCTTACAGTAGATTAATTTCATAGGACTTCCCATTTAGTGATCTAGATACTTTGCTCTTTACCATATTCTGTCATTTTTTTTCATAAATTTATGATTACAAAGTCAGTAGTTTCTTTACTCATTATCAAAGATGCCCAGAGGTAGCTGAAATGCAGTGGTCACCATGAATGATTGTCCTTGGCCTTTTCCTCTTAATATAGACAAGTTGGCCAAATAGTCTTGTACAGTGGACCCTTGAACAATGAGATTTGAACTGTGTGGGTCCACTTATACATGGATTATTTTCCACTAAATATGTACTGTAGTACAATACGACCTGTGGTTGGTTGAATCCACAGTTGTAGAACCACAGATAAGGAGGACTGTCTCTAAAGTTATACTCTGATTTTCCACAGTGCAAGGAGTTGGCATGCATAACTCCCTCGTTGCTGAGGCCTCAACTTTATTTTGTAGGGCAAATTGAGGTACCTAACTCAGAGTTTAATTCCCAGTTCTAGGCAATTTTAAAAATTAAAATAACATTGATATGCAGTTTTTTCCCTCTCACCCTACTATTTCTGTGACATTCTGAGTAGAGATACTGCATAAATACTGGTTTTCAGCATGTACAGCCTCTAGGGTTTCTTTCCTTAACCCTACCTATAGTGTTTTGTTTTTTTTTTTAAGGGAGTACAAACACTATAATTCACCAGGCCTCCATCATGGTTTTTTTTTTTACTTTTTAGTTAGTTGTTTTCTGGAACGTTTCAAAATGTATTTGATTGCAGTAAAGTGAAGTGTTCATGGATCAGTCACTTTATTATCTTCCTCAGTTTGTCTCATTCTTGAAGCAAAGCTAGGGAATACCCCAAGCTAAAGGCTGAATACGTTTTGCTAAGCTCTGCTCTATTTATTTTATACTGTGTATCTGTAGACTCCATATTCTTGCATTATACAATATGTTATTCCTAGATATTTTCCTTTTTCTTAAGACAGAAAAAATTAATTTTATTCTATTGTAGGCAAAAAATGAGAAATGCTATCTTGAGAAAGTTTAACATTTTATTTTTAATGTTACTTAGTGTTATAATTGTAGGAAATAACTTGCAAAGGGTAATTATTGTTCAAGGTTCATACACATTTCAACTGAAAGCATTCTTAAAGCAACTTGAGTGAGATACTATATTCCATATAAGATATAAAGAAATAGAACATAAATAACTAATATTAATTTCCTGTGTATTGGGGGCAGAAAGCCACAAAATTGTGAGATGTTAGGATACATAAGGGAGGATACCAACATAATACTTGACTAAACAATTAATATTGGTGGTGGAATAAATGTATCAATAGATAAAAGATTAATTGGCTCTGACTAAAGTGTGATCAATAAAACTAGCATTAAATGGTGGCAAAAATAAGTGTGATTAATGTGAAGGGGTGGTAGAAATGAATGTAATAAAAATTTGAGTGCAAAGGAGGAAAAAATAATTTTTCCAGAATTCCTACTAAAACTGTGTTTAAATATAGTTTTCTTATTTTTAGTGGTGTATATTCAATAAGAAAATTCAAGTATGGGAAAATACTATTTTTAGTTAATTAATTCAACTTTATTGAGACAACATATTCATTTAAAAATCAATTTTAGGTGTACAGTTCAAAGTTTTGTATTTTATATACATATGTATTCATACAACCACTATCATAGTCAAGATATTTAATTTTTCTATCCCCCACATTCAGTTAAAAATGTTTCATCATCTCATTCATGACTTTTTTCTTTAATCAATGGGTTATTTAAGGTGTATTATTCAGCTTCAAAATATTTTTGCTAGAAGTACTCTTTTTTTGTTGTTTTTGTGCTTTAATTTCAGGTATAAGTTCCTTGTGGTCAACCTTCTTTGTATGATTTCAGTTTTTAAAAATTTATTGAGATTTGTTATATGTCCAATAATATGGTCTATCTTGGTGAATATTTTATGTGCACTTCAAAGAATTGTTAACCTGTTGTTAGATGAAGTGTCCTATCATTATTGGTTGATAATGTTATTCAAGCCACCTGCATTCTTACTGAATTTCTCCCTACTTATATCATTGATCATTGAGAATGGAAAGCTTAAAACTCCATTTATAATAATGAATTTGCTTTTTTCTCAGTTATATCACATTTGATTCATGTGTTTAAGTGCATATGTACTTTATATTAAGTGCATATATACTTCTAGAATTGTGAAACCATTCTGATAACTTGAGCACTTTATCATCATGAAATGTCTCTTCTTATCCCTAGATATATTTTTATTCCAAAATCTGCTTTGCTGATATTAATATAGTCATACCAGCTTTCCTGTATGTAGTGTTTGCATTGTATATCTTTTTCGAGCAGTTTACGTTTAACATATGTGTGGCTTTAGAGTAAAAGTAGATCTTTCAGAAGCACATGATTGGATACTGCTCTTTTATTTTATCTGACCATCTCTGGTTTTTAATTGGATAGTTAGACACTTTATATTTAATCATGAATATTGACATATTTCAAATTAAGTGTATTGTTTTCCTTTTGGTTTTCTATGTTCCTCATACATTTTTAACATTTTTCTTGTCCTCCATTGAATGAATTGAGAATGTTTTATGAATCTATTTTAAGTCTGCTATTTATTAGATTATTAGTTATATCTCTTTTTAGTATTTACTATGTCTTTTCCACTATATATTTAACTTAATCTATCTTCAAATAATTGTATACTTCATATATTTTTAAAGAAGCTTACAGTATATATCCACTTCCCTGCCCATCCTTTGTGATACCATTTTTATACATTTCACATGTACATTGTTTTGAACCCATACTACATTTCCCTTATTTTGCCTTAAATGTTCACTTATTATTTAAAGAGAATTTAAGATGAGGAAAAATATTTCATATTTATGCACATATTTGCTCTTTCTTGTGATGCTCATTCTTTTGTATAGGTCCAAATTCCATGTTCTTTTGATCTGAAAAAACTTCTGCAATCTTTCTTACATATTTTTTGATGATAAATGCTATCAGCTTTTTATTGTTTAGCCTTAAAATGTCTTTATTTCACCTTTATTTTGGAGATATAATTTTGGGGGGAGGTGTAGAATTCTATGTTGGCACTTTCCCCCTTTGTAGTTTAAAGGTATTGCTCTATTGTTTTCTGGATTCCATTATTTCTGACAAGAATTCTATTTTTGTTTGTGTTCCTCTCTTAAATAACATTTTTGAGCTTAACTGAGATTCTGAGACCAGTATGATTATAATTTTCATCAATTGTTAAAAAACTTTTGACTGTTTGGTACTCTAAAATCTGATTTTTCTGGTACCACAGGTAACCAGAATTTTTTATTGGTGGTGTTGTCCTTTTTACCCTGTTTCATTTGTATAGATTCTATTACTGTGTCCTAAAGTTCACTAATCTTTTCTATAGTGTCTTTTGTAGTATTAATTTTCATTTCTGGTACTATTTTTTCATTACTCAGTGTTTAATTTGGGTTTACTCTTCATTTGTATTTCCTCCCCTACTTTTTTGAGATATTGACCATATTTACAACTTTTTTAACCTCCTTGTATTATGTATGCCATTCTTTTGTGTGTTTCTATTGATTGATTTTTCTCTTGATTATGGGTCATGTTTTCTCGCTCATTTTCATGAATGTTAGTTTTAAATTGAATCCTAGACACTGTAAATTGTATGTTATTTGATGTTACATCTTGCCATTTTCCTAAGTGAGTGCTTGGTTAATTTTTTTTTTTCTGTTATGCAGTTAATTGGAATCAGTTTTAATCCTTTTCAGGCTTGTTTTTAAATTTTGTTGAGGGATGCCAAGGAGCATTTTAATACAGAGTTAACTTTGACCCCCTACTTTGCAAACACGTTTTAGATAATTTTATTCAAAACCCTTGTATTACAAGGTCTTTATATTCTGGTTTATGGAAGCACAAATATTTCTTAGCCTTTTGTGAGCTCCAAAAATTTTTCTGCCTACTTCTTTCTGGGGGTTCTTTCCTGAGAGTGAGGTTTCTTCTCATAGCCTAGCTCAGCATATATACAAAGCCTGGAGGAGATCCCTCATCTCTAGAGATGTCTCTTGGTGTGCAGCTTTCTCCTTCCTGGTACTCTTTCTCATAAATTCTAGTCACTTTCACCTGCTGGTACTCTTATCTATTTCTGTTCAATTCATCTGAACTGGTGGGTTTGGGTTGGAATTAATTTCATGCCCTGGAAACTGCCATCAGGTGGTATATTTCTAGAGTTTTTCTTTCTCCTCCATTTACTCAAGAATTATAGTCCTCTGTTGCCAATATGTAAAAACTCATTTCATATATTTTGTTTGGTTTTCTATCTGCTTAGGACAGAAAGCTAAATCTGGTTCTGTTAGGCCATTGTCATAAAGGGTAGATGATAATTATTTATTTACTTTATTTCAACTTAATTTTTGTTCAGAATTCCAATAGTTTTAACCTCTTCTGAAAATAAAATTCAGTTATTTTTACTTTTTAATTCTACCACCTCCAACCAGGTCATGCTGCATTTGCTAGGGAGGGTCCATTTACCTTGAGTGTATATATTAGTTTCCAGGAGAGCTATTCCTTAACCAAGATAGTTCAATCAGATCCAGTGTTTTTTAGATTTTGAATTATGCTTAAGATCCAGAAATTTATGATGCAGCTGGAAGTCTCTGTGCCTGGCTTATAGACTAGCCTTTTTAGTTACTCTGAAAAATGTGAATTAAAGTTGAGATTAAACATATCTATCATGTAGTTATTTCATTCAAGAACTATTTTTTAAGCTTCTACTAGGTGTCAGGAATTACTCTAGTATTAATCCATTTAATCCTCATGATAACTATTCAGTAAAGAAGCTGTTATTATCAACATTTTATTGATGAGAAAAATATAGCCACAGCAAAGCATAGTGACTTGCTTCCTAATCTCACAACTAGTAAATGAAGTAAAGAGGATTTTTACCCAAGTAGTCTATCTCCAGTGTTGGGATTCTTAACAACTATACAGTACAGCCCTAGATACAGTTAAAGCAGCATTCAGATAAGCATTTATTGTCTAAAAAGTACATATTCATAAACGATAGGATGAAAATAAGTGAATTGAGCAAATTAAAGTTAGAACAGCAGCAACAACAAAGTAAATCCAAAGAAAGCATAACCAAGCTTAATAAAGGTAGAAATAGAAATTTTACAATTAGAAAATTTAAAAAATGACCTCACTAATAAATTTATGCAAGAATTTGACCTTTGGGGGAAAATGATATACCTTTAGATAATACAGTAAAAAAGAGGAAGAATGCATAAATCACAAAATAAGAAATGCTTATAAGGAAATATCCTCACACACGCACACACAAAAAACTGGTTTAAAAGAATCTTAAGAAACAATACTGATTACTGTACAAATAAATTTTAGAATATCCTTAGAATAGACAACTTTATAGGCAAATATAATTATAAAACTGACCTTAGAAGACAGAAAGCAAACTCACCAATCACAATAAATAAAAGAAAGAAAATTATTGAAGAACTACTCTCCAAAAGAGCACACAGATGTTTTAATGGGGCAATTCTATTAAACTTCTAAGAAATAAAAATTTCAGTTGTATTTAAACAATTTGAAGGAAGAAAATCTTTAAAATTCTTTTTAAGGTGCTATCATAATATTGGTATCAAAACCTAATAAAAGTAGCACTAAACAGACAACTACAGATAATTCAAAAGCATTCTAAAAAAAATGATATACTATTAACAGGTATGGCTTATCTATGAATTCTAGAATTATTCAAATTTTCTGTATTAATGGGAAAAGCATACAATTATCTCCATAGATATTAAAAAGGTATTTTGTAAATATAACGTCTGCTCTTGGTTAAAAACTCCAAAAAAATTAACAAGAGTTAGATAATTTCTTTGGGGGGATATATATCTATATATAGATATAGTCTGAGAAATGTTTATTTTTCTGCAGAGTGCCTTGAAGTGCTTGCATAGTGCTTGTTGGGTATATAGACAAATCTGCCTGCAGGAAAATTCTCTTCCCTTTTTGGCTGTCTATCAAGTCATGTTCTTTCTCCTCTCTTCTTCTAGAACATTGACTCTTATCCATCAGAGTGTGTGTAAATGTTGACAAAACATGAGAATAGACAATGATCAAGAAACTACCACTCTTTGCCACTGTAAAATATTCTTGAATCACGAAATTATAAGCAGGAGGATAAAGAAATGTAGGATGAAGCAATATACACTATTTCAGCAATGAATTAACTGGTTTCATGTCAGTTACTTAGAACATGAAGATCCATATCCACACCTGATTTTTAAGCTTTCTGTTATGTGTCCCACCTCAGTTATTTCCAAGGTTGCCGTACTCCTTATTTCTAGTATGGGTTTGTTTCTATCCTTTCACTTCTTTGAGATTTATTTATTCACAACTTCTAAACATTGTGCAAAACACAGCACAGCAGAAGGAGTATTTTCTAACTGAAACTTATCACTGACAAGACGAACTGACATTGATCATCCCCCTTCCTTGATTGCTTGGTGCTCCTATGTTACAAACTACCACTTTTGAAATATATTTTAAAACAATTTAATGAAGTATGGTGTTTCTATGTTAAACACTTGAGTAAAACATATAGTGTTCTATATTTTTTAAAATTTTCCCTCAGCATATCATGGGGCACATTTATTATAATTTCTTTGAATTTTTATGATTTTGAGGATTTGTCATTAAACTGTGCTTTTATTTCTAATGGTTATATTTAAAATTTCACAATTAATTAACTTTAGACATACCTTAATCATACATTATGAAGAAATTTGTGCATATATAATCTTTCATTACACTAGCTCATCTCATCTTCTTGGCACTTTCTCCTGGGGGCACTTCCTCCTTTCATGCCTAGTGCCACCCCCATCCACTGGGACATGAGGGTGCTTTCTTTCTCTCTGGTTCTCTGGTAAAACCCCATGTATTATAGGCTTAAGTGTATCTTAACTTGGCATTCATTAATATTGGTTTAGTTTTTTATGATTAGCAGCTGTAAAGCTGCTTACCACCTAATTTTGCTTAGATCAGTATGGTTCATTCTTAGCCTCATTACAGCTTCCCTTTTGCATATAGAATGTGCTGCATAAAGGTTCTCTTGGGCTAATGATACTAGACTTAACTCTCTCAGAAAAGACTCTGGATTAGCTTTTCTATATACTTAACTTACTCTGTGTCCTGTGCGTCTCTGGTGGCCTATGATCTGCTATGGCTATTATCCCTTTATTTGGTCCAAATTTCCTTGTATTTATCAGTTATTCTAAGTTTCTATGGTTTGGCATGTGACCGTTTCCTAATGAATTGAAGATAAGTTTTTTTCTCTTCATTCTTTTTATTATTTGGATTGATTTTTGAAAAGACAATGCCATATGCAAGGCTTTCTTTCTTCAGTATATCCTGTCAACTTATTACGGTATGTATTGTCTTTCAATTTGATTTATTGTTGCCTCAGATGTCTTTTACGCCTTGAATTTGAGCTCTTATCCCCAACATGATAACTTATGGATGGAAATGCTACTCCTAGGTGACTTGAGTTCATTAATCTATGACTGTGACATATTAAATTATGTATTCAATTTTTCATGTGTGACAGACACATTATGGATCATTCTCATTTAATGCATTATCATTTTTCACTGATAGCAAATGATGTATAATTATGTTATTAATTACTTACAATTGTTTATTTCTTCTGAGCAAGTATAAAATGGAAATTCATTATTCAGAATAATAGTGCATATCTATGAAACTCATTATTAATTTCTACATCTCTTTTTTCTTTCTTAATAGATAGTACTTTAAGTGAACAGCCTAAAAAATCTCTGTTAACATCTTGCAGCTTTATAGAGATTTCATTTCTCATCTGTTGTTTTGTCACATTCATATGGATTTTTTTATAGTATCCCTCAAGTGGCAAAAACAATATATTCTTTGCTTCTATTTATGAACAGAACTTAATATCTCTAGGCTGTAAAATATTTTATGTTATTTTTGTATACCTAAATGTGAGCATTTTTTATTACTACTTCAGTATACTACTTTACACCCCATCAACCATGAGTTCTGGTGTACTTCAGTTGCAGAAACAGCAATGAGCTTTCTGAAGCAATGCCTAGTGTGCATTATAATAGCAAGGACTTTTAAAATTTTATTTATTATTGTGGTAAGAATCAATAGCATGAGATCTACCTTTTATATATAAAGGTTTAAGTATATACTTAAAGTATATTTATATACTATATTTATATACTATATATTTATATACTTTATATACTTTATACTTTATATATTAAGTATATTTAAGTATATAGTGCAGTGTTTTAACCATAAACACAATGTTGTACAGAAAATCTCTATAACTTATTCATCTTGCATAACTGAAACTTTATACATGTTCAACAGCAACTCCTCATTTCTTTCTCTCTCCAGCTCCCGGTGATGACATTCTGCTTTCCGCTTCTATAAGTATTACTACTATAGATACCTCACATCAGGGAATCATAAAGTATGTGTTCTTCTGTGACTGCCTTATTTCACCTAGCTTAATGTTATCAAGATTCATCCTTGCTATTGTGTATAGCAGGATTTCCTTCTTTTTATGGCTGAATAATATTTCATTGTATATATATATATATATATATATATACACCACATTTTTCTTTCTTACTATTTTAGTTAGCATTTTCTTTCTTTCCCCCTTCCCCTCTCCTTTTTTATTGTCTCTCCTTCCCTCCTTTGTTTCTCCTTCCTTTCATCCCTTCTTTCTCCCTTTCTTTTTTGTCTCCTCTTTCTTTTAGCCCTTATTCCCTTCTTTCCTCTCTCTCTCCCTTCCTTCCTTACTTTTGAGCACCTTTAAGATCTACCCTCTAAGCAAATTTAAAGTATACACTACATTATTGATAAGTATAGTCACATTGCTGTACATTAGATCTCCAGAACTTATTCATCTTGTATAATTGAAACTTGGGATGGTTTAACCAACATTATTTCATTTTTTCCTCCTCCCAGCTCCTGGTAACTACCATTATACTCTCTTGTTTTATGAGTTTGACTACTTTAGATTTCACATATACAAGAGGTCATGCAGTATTTATCTTTCTGTGTCTGACTTGTTTCACTAAGCATAGTATCTTCCAGGTTCATCCATTTTATCACAAATGGCAGAATTTTACTTTCTTAAGGATGAATATAATATCCAATTGCATGTGTGTGTTTGTGTGTATACATAAATATATACTCGTTTTCTTTATTCGTTCATCCATTGATGAACTCTTGGGTTTTTTCATATTTTGGCTATTGTGAGTAATGCTGCAATGAACATGGAAATTCACATCTCTCCCAGATTCTGATTTTATTTCCATTAGATATGTATACCCAGAACTGGAATTGCTGAATCACAAGGTAGTTCTGTTTTTTTTATTTTTTGAACAACCTCCATATCTTTATCTGTAATGGCTGTACCAATTTACATTCCCATCAACAGTGTACAAGGGTTTCCTTTACTCCACAGTCTCCCCAATACTCGTTATTTCTTGTCTTTTTGAAAATAGCCATCCTTACAGGTGTGAGGTGATATCTCCTTGTGGTTTTGATTTGCATTTCCCTGAAGATTTGTGGAATCACAAATCCTTCAAAGAAGACATACAAATGGCCAACAGGTATATGAAAAGGTATTAACCATCTTTTCATATACCTGTTGGCCATTTGTATGTCTTCTTTGAAGGAATGTCAATTCAAGTCTTTTGCCCATTTTAAAAATAAGATTATTTGGCTTTTGCTATTAAGTTGTAGGAGTTCCTTATATATTTTGGAGATTAACCTTTATTGGATAGGTGGCTTACAAATATTTTCTCCCATTCTATAGGTTGCCTTTTCGCTCTGTTGACACTTTCCTTTGCCTTGCAGAAGCCTTTTAGTTTGAGGTAATCCCACGTGTCTATTTTAATTATTGTTGCCTATGCTTTTGGTGTTACATCCAAAAAACTCATTGCCCAGATCAATGTCGAGATTGTTCCCTATGTTTTCTGCTAGGAGTTTCAAAATTTGGGGTCTTACATTAAAGTCTTGAACCCACGTTGAGTTGATTTTTGTGTATGCTATAAAATAAGGTCCAACTTCATTATTTTCATGTGTATATCCTGCTTCCCAACCTATGAAATAAAAAGGATATATCAAGTTGGTAAGAATAATATGAGCAAAGACCCTGCGACATGGAAAACATTTGCTATTAAATTATATATTTGACTACCTTTCTATCCTTAATACACATTAAAGTTATCATCTTTGTATTTCTAGTCTCATGCATGAGACTAGAGTCTCTAGTCTTTCAAGTGGCTAATCTTTGTCCTCAGTACCTCTGGTTCTCTTTTAAATACATTTCAAGTCCATTTTTAACTATAAGTCATTCCTGAAGTTCCCACTGAAGTACTTCATTATTTGAAAATTTCTTCCATAACTTAGTCATTACCCGTTATTTTTAAACATCCTGCAGTATATTGATATTTTGCCTCTGTGTTTGGTCTTCTCAACTAGATTGCAAGACTTTGTATTGGCAGGTCCACAAATTACATATCTGTATATTTTCTACCAGGTCCTACATAGAATAAACACTATAATAATATTAATCATAATAGCTAGCTTTTATTAAATTCTTATTACATGGTAGGGAAAAGTGAAAAAAAAAGATTGATTGTTATAAATGAATACTGTGAAAAGGCACTTTCTGAACTGAACAACAAAAATTAAACACTTGGATAACTTCCAGGAATTGCTAGTTAGATTTCTATGGATACAGCATGCATGTTTATACAAGCTAATAGACAGACTAGACTTAATGAAAAATAATACCATCCTCATTCCTATGCTGCTATTCTGGCTGAGTTAGTTGGCTTCCATAGCTCTGCAGCCTCTACATATTCATGTTTATCAGCTGTATGTCATTGATGTATCAGGAAAGCTAAGCTCCATTCATAACAGAGAATTTATGATTTAATTCAGATTGGCTGGCCAATGTACCTTTGTTTGAACTCTACCACATACTTTTTTCTTTCATGCTCTGGGCCCTTTGCTTTATGCTAGTAATTGTGGAGACTCATCTTCTGGTAGCTATGGCAACAACATTCACTAGTGAGAAATCGGTACAGACCTTTTGCTCACAAGAGACCATGACGATCCTGCCTTCAGATCTGCACATATGTGCAAGGAATTTATCTTTTCTTAGCTGACAGCAGTGCTCATGTACCCAGAGGCAAATGTGAATGTGCTTGAATACCACAGGAAGGTAGCCTAGGTCTACTAGATAGCTCTATCCTATTAGAGCTAAGGCACTGTGGATGTTGGAGAGATGTTGTAAATGAATGTGTAGAAGCTGCTTGATTCTTCTTGGTGGGGATTATCTCATTCAAGTCATCTTATATCAGTAAGATGAAGAGAATAAGAGGAAGCAATGTTAATTTATAATTAATCTAAACTGTGTTTTATTATGCACAAATGCTAACTTTCCCTAGAATGCTATACTGCATTTTGAGATGTGAAACAAAAATTACTATTTTTCCATACTGACATAGTGTTGAAATTCAACTAGTTCTCAGTGCTCATACCAGTTCCAGAAACATGCTGTCAAAAACAAAGAAAATTACAGAAAATATTCTATAGAAACATTATGACTTCAGTTTTGATATCCTGTTAATATAGATAAGGGTTTCATTGTACAATTGCATCTCTAATTATAGGCCAGAATTCAACATTATCCATTTATTTGTCTTATTTTATAAAGTCTTAAGTTGTATAAAATGGATTAAATTACAAATAAGTTAATAACTCATTTGACACCTATTTTATATCAGGCACAGATATAGTTACTAGAAATAAAAATATGAATAAAATGTAATCCATGAACTCAAGAATATCACAGTACAATTCATGAGACAGATATGTAAGCTATTAATATGACAACATAGTAATAAATATTTTCTTACTCATAGACCTTACTTGTATATTGAATTAAAATATAGGAAAAATAAAATGTTAAATAGAACATCAAACATGAAATATTTCAATTTTCATTATTAGGTACTTTTTCTCCATATATTTTAATTAGAAAAAAATAATGTGGCAGATGTTACTCTATGTGAAGTTAAAGATTTGTAGAATTGAATGCTTACCTGTTTAGATTTTTCTGTGCTGGCAGTAAACTGTAAGGTTGACTTTCCTTAATATTTTACTATCGAATGTGATTATGAGACAAATTTAGTGTAGTTAACTCTATCAATAATTATTTATAAGGTCATAATTAGTGATTATGTGATGTTGCCAAGTCCTAAGTCATGTTATTGGGTTATAGTCATTATTAATTCAACTTTTAAATTATATGTAGTGTCAGTATTTCAATATTATATTGCCGTTTCTTTAACTGGGGACACTGGGGCATTATCCTAGAAAATAATTAAGTACTCTCCCAGAACACTTTAGAAATAACATTATAATTAAAATAATCACTGTGGCAACTCTGCTAATTAAAGGTTAATAACAAATTCCTCAGCAACTACCTTTTTTTCAGATGCTTATCATTTCCAAACGCCTAATTTTTTCATGATTAGAACTCTTTATGTAATATCATATGGCCTAACTTGCCTAGTCTGAAAGATAAAAACAGCACATTTGGGAGATATATTCATTTTAACCAAATTGAAATTGTTGATTGATTATTATGGTCACCATATAAAATTGTGGCCTAATTTATTTTTAAACTGCAAGAAACTGTTCCCAGGTGTCCTTATTGTGATGAGTACAAATTAGGGACAAGAATATAATCACAAAATATCAACACTCTGAGCTCCTGCCTCCTTGGGTGTTAATCTCTTTTATGTTTTTCTTTTTCCTTCTTACATAAAATTTCCCTTTGTCTTCTGAGGTATGAATCATTGCCTGTTCTCTTGCTACTGCCACTAGTCAGGTGTAGAAATACAAACACACTCTTCTGTCTCTCCATCTTCTCACTCCCTATTGGAGGTGTTCTAGTTTATCAGTTCTTAAATGCTTTTTCCATGGACCTTATAGATGGGAAAAAAAATCTGAAAGACTACATGCTTTGATATTCTAAAAATTAAAGGAAAAACTTGAAATTAGTTTATTTTTATTATTTATTTTATTTTAGTCAATGTCAAATTTAAGTACAGGTTAATAGTTTGGGGATAAAATCCTAGTTCCAACACTTAAATAACCTTGTGTAAGTCATTTCACCTTTGTGTTTCAGTTTTTGATTTGAGAAAGTTGGGCTAATAAAAGTCCCTTCTTAACTGAGTTTTTTTAAGGGTGAAATTGATCAACATATGAACAGCTCTTGAAACAATGCTTGATACAGAGAAATACTGTATATGTTCACTATTAGTAATAGTAATGCAGAAAGTATAATAATTACTACCGTGTCATTTTTGCTTGTTTTCTTTCTCTCTCACAGATTATTTTACTCCTGTGCTCAATTTCTAGTTGTTTCGGGGGTTATATCATAATATCTTTTGATTTGGGTTTTTGAAATGCTATCTACATTCAGAAAACTTTACCTCAATCCTCATATTGCCCTCGAATCTTCTGTGGCACCACTTCCTTAAAATCTTCATGTACTTTTATAAATGTTGTTAGGTGTTGTTCCAGTGTGCTCCTACAACATTCTGCACTTACTTATTCTTATCATTGCACAATTTACTATTTGTCCCCTCACTGTGATATAAACTTGAGGACCAAGACTGTTCTATTTACTGTTATATACCAAAGACCTTGCATACTATCTACAAGTACTGTGTGCTTAATGTGTGTTGTGGAATTAATAAATACTTGTATATAGCCTTTTAAACTTCAAAGTATTTTGCCTAATTTCAGCATTTTTATTTGATAAACAGCTGTTACATTGCACTTATAACAATGTTTTTAGCCCTTGAATTTTCAAATGTTTTCTTCTTTTTCATTGTACAGTATAATGCTTTAACTCATCTTTTTGGGGAGCAACTAAGCCCGTGCACCACAACTACTGAGCCTGCACTCTAGAGCCCACAAGCCACAACTAATGAGCCCACGCACCACTAGCCTGCACGCCTAGAGCCTGTGCTCTGCAACAAGAGAAGCCACTGCAGTGAGAAGCCCGTGTGCTGCACCTAGAGAAAGCCCACGTGCAGCAATGAAGACCCAACGCAGCCAAAAATAAATAAAAAGCTGATTAGAATTATCTAGTATAACAATGTGGCAAGATAGAATGTTGATATATAAAAATCTATTGCATTTTTATACACTAGCAGTGAACAATCCAAAAATGAAGTTAAGAAAACAATCTCATTTATAGTAGCAACAAAATAATAGATAAGTAGAAATAAATTTAGCAAAAAAAAACACCTAACTTGTACAGTGAAAAATACAAAATGTTGAAAGGTATTAAAGAAGATCTAAAAAAATTGTATGATATCTCATATTCATGGGCCAAAACATTTTAAAATGACAATACTCCCCAAATTGATCTATATATTCAACGTAATTCCTATCAGTATGCCAGCTCTTTTTTATTCATAAATTGACAATCTGATCTTAAAACTGATACGGAAATGAAGATCCAAGACAATCTTGAAAAAGAGGAAGAAGTTGGAAGGCTCACACTGCCCTATTTTAAAATTTACCACCAAGCTAGAGTAATCAAGACAACATGGTACTGACATAAGGATAGTGATATAGAGAAATAGAACAGAAGTGAGAGCCCAGAAATAAACCTTCACATTTATCAATGATTTTCAGTCAGTGTGCCTAGACAATTCAGTGGGGAAAGAATAATCTTTTCAACAAACAGTGCTGTAACAACTGGATGTCCACCTGCGAAAGAACTCATTTGACCCTCTACCTCACACCATATACAGAATTTGACTCAAAATGAATCACATCTTCACATAAAAGCTCAAACTATAAAACTACTAAAGGAAAATACAAATAAATTTTCATTACTTTATATTATGCCTTGATTGCTTAGCTATGAGACCAAAAGTACAAGCAATAAAAGAAAAAATAGTAAAATTGAAGTTCATCAAAATTTAAAACTTTTGTGCTCAAAGAATACCACCAAGAAAGTAAAAAGACAATACACAGAATGGGATAAAATATTTTCAAATCATATTTGATAAGCAACTTGTATCTAGAATATGTAAAAACATTTATAATTCAGCAAAGACAAATAATCCAACTAAAAAATTATCAAGGGGTATGAATAGACATTTCTCCAAAGAGCATAAACAAATGGTCAGTAAATACATGAAATTATGCTCAATATTTTTAGTCATTAGGGAAGTGCAAATCAAAACTACACTGAGATATCAGTTGACACCCACTAGGATGTTTAAAATCAAAGACAGTAACAAGTGTTGGTGAAGGTGTTCAGAATTTGGATTCTTCATATATTAACGGTGGGAATGTAAAATGGTGCAGCCACTTTGTGAAATATTTTGGCAATTCCTCAATGTGTTAAGCATACAGTTACCCTATAACACAACAATTCCATTCCTAGGTATATACCCAAGAGAAATGAAAACATATGTCCCCTTGTACATGAATGTTCATAGCATTATTCATAATAACCCAAACTGAAAATATCCTAAATGTCCATCACCTTGATAAATGAATAAACAATATCTGTACAGTATTCAGTATAGGCAAATCTATAAAGACAAAGTGGGGCTGGTGCAGGTTCAGAAAGTGGTTGAGGAGGAAGTGGAGTGGGAATAAGGAATGACAGCTAATAGGTACAGTGGTTTCTTCTTGGGGTGATGAAAATGTTCTAAAAGTACATTCTAGTAAGGTTGCACAAATTTGTGAATATAAAAACGAATGAATGAATTAGGTTTTTCTTCTCAGTTACTTAATGGAATATATCCCTCTTGTGAATATATCCCTCTTGTCTTCAGGCCTAGGGATGGCAAAAGTTAGTTCAAGGGTACTGCACTATGCTTTGTACTTACCTTATTAAAGCACCTCCATAAATAGACCTTTTGTAAATAAATACTCCTTAATTTAACCAGTTTTTCAAGTGCCATTGATTTTTCTGTTGGATCCCCAAATGATATGTAGTAAAATAACTGATTATTTATTTTGGTGTGGGGAGAAGAGAGGGTTGTATGATTGTATTCACAACAGCAGGACAAATAAGTCAAGGTCTTTTTGAGAGCTAAGACACAAAAGTATATTTTCCTAAGAATCTATTTAAACTACACAAAGTAAAATAATTTTATAAATCAGTGTGTAGATTTAATTGTGCCATACTTTGCTGTGAGTCTATTGTCTCACATCTATTACTTGGAGGAAGTTCTATTAATTTGCTTTTTTTATTTCAAGAATGTATATTTTGGTGTTACATAAGATTAAGAAAATTCTATTATGTACAGAATGTCAACCTGAACTTTATTGCTAGTGTAGCCAACTTAAACAATGATATAAAGGTATGTTACACTAACCTTAGTAATAATGATACATGGTATAGACAGCAAATAAATACAGGAAAATCCTTGCTCCCCAAGAGAAAGATAGACATTTCTTGGCATTTCACAGTAACTGTGTCATACATAGAGTATGTCCATCCACATATCCTCTAAAGTTGAACATATCTCCTCTGTAGCTACTAGATTATTTTCCCTATGTGGGAATCTGGATTTTAAATGCCAAATCAGGGCCAAGATTAATTGTTCACTGAGCTACTGACTGTTCAAAGTATAGAACTCCCAATACCCTTAAGGACTTTGTCTCTTTGCTAACAGTTTGAAGGGATAAAACCTTTCCTGGTAGGTTAAATGATAACTCATAGAACATATTCTTGAACATAATAATTCTATCCACAGTAGTTGGAAAACTCAAAGAGATAATCAAAAATATGTTCTTCCTTTGGGCCAACATTGTTGATACTAAATCCCATCCCCTTGGGGCAAAACAAACGAACAAATTTATATTTCTTAGCTTAAGTCATTATTTTTTTTAAAAAAAGGCATTGGATTTCATTTTGCCCACCAGAGGGTATCTGTACCATTGTTAACACTTCGTTCTGTTTCTGGATTTACATCATGGGTATGGTGGTACAATCTATAAGCTAAAAGAAGAGAGTTACAGATATAGAAAATAAAATTATGGTTACCAGCGGGTAAGGGGTGGGGGAGGGATAAATTGGAAGATTGGGATTGAATATACACACTACTATATATGAAATAGATAACTAATAAGGACCTACTGTATAGCACAGGGAAATCTCCTCAATACCCTGTAGTGGCCTATATGGGAAAAGAATCTAAAAAGGAGTGGATATATGTATAACAGATTCACTTTGCTGTACACCTGAAACTAACACAACATTGTAAATCAACTATACCCCAATACAATTTTTTTTAAAAAAGAGAGAAAAAGTTCATACTGGCTCAGTTCTTGAAGCTTACAAATTGCTTAAATCAGGGAAATATCAGATCATAGTTCTGGAAAGCCTTCAATATCCCTCTTACAGTATTTTTAATTATACCTATTGTTTCACAGCTATACAATTACGTTGTCTCAGTCCTAAGTGCTTCTTTGTGTTCGCTGTCCTAACAGGTGCTGCAAACTTTTCATGTTAATCAAATTCAAACTAAAAGTGAGACCTACTCAAGCTAACCTTTATCTTCAAGGAATTCAGTAAGAATGGTGTAGATATGACAACGCTTGAAGGGCTCTCCTGCAGCCTAAGCAATAAAAATTATTAAAAATGCTCCCACATTATCAGGAAACAGCTGATTGTCTTATAGCCATCAGCCTGATTAAACAATAAATGACGGCTTTCTAAAGGCTTGGGAACAGATACTATATGGACCAGATTTTGATGGCTTACCTTATCCCAGTGAATAAACCAAGGCAAGTTGCTTGCAATGATAGCTCTTTGCTTCTAATTCTAGCCAATCAGAAAAAACCTCACTCCAAAGCACAGCCAGCTTCATGAACATGTGACCAACATAGGCACATAGGACTCTGTACTCAGAAGAGGTTCAGTACTTGGGATTTAATACCCTATGGTCATTATTTTTTAATTCTTAAGACTTTTATCCTTAAATTTATTTATAAATGAGGTCCAGTAGGTCAGTAAAGCATGAGTTAGCAGCTAGGATCCTTGTCTCATGCACAATCCCACTACCCATCACCACTCTGCGTTCTTGGGAGGGTTCACAGCCACCCTCTCCCCGAATCCCACTCAATGACCATTTGCCAATCTCTGCCTTTCTACTGGGGCCTGGGCACTGATGTGAGAAGGGTCCAGGTATCAGGCCTCAGCCTCCTGTGAGGGTCTACATTTACTGTCCTCAAAAGAATGTGACATTATATAACAAAATAAAAATACCATGACAGGTTAAGGGACAGACCATGTAAAAAAAGGAAAAAAAGGATTTTCCCCCTGCATTTTGAATAAAGAACCTTACATTTTCATTTAGCACTGGGCCTTTCAAATTATGAAGTGGGCTCTGTTCTAACGAACACACTTCTCAGTACCAACCAATACACAACCTCATGTTTCTACAAATGGCATCAACTCACCCATGCCAATGAAAGCTGGCCAATCCCTATTTGCTACACTTTCTAAAATCCCTCTATAAAATCAGCAGCCTGCTCTTCTGGAAGTGACGTGCCCTACCAATATAATGACTCTTACTTATTTGCAATAAATTCAGCATGATGTGTTTGTCGTTTGTTTCATACATCGTGTGGTGGTCTCCCAGTTTGACAGCACCAATACTTGGCTATATGAGGATGCAAGCGATCCGTTGGTTTGTTTCCAGTTCTTTGGACATTGAAAATAACTTTTTGAAAGAGACCATTGTATTTAGAATTGATAAAAAATACTAAGAAATATAAATGTTACACTTTTCTCAAAAAAAAAAATTCTTCCCACATGTTATAGGAAAGGACTGCATTGCTGATTTAAAATGTGGCTTTCTTAACATGATCATTTCAGGTTCAGGAAGGAAAGTAAGAAAGTTATCATTCATTCATCATTTATTGAGAACTTTTTCAACCCAATTGCACCTATGTAATTGCCAAATAGTAAGTGGTCAGCAAATATTGAATTGCATGAATTTATTAATTCAAGAATACATTAATAAATAAGTGAATGATCCTCTTAGCTGAAACCACATTGAAAAGGGAGCAAGTGGATTGAAAAGTCTAGCAGAGGCAAAATTTTAAGTCATAACGTTGTGGTTGCAAAAAAAAAATTAAAATATATTTGGAGTTTCTAAATATATACGTAGTGAAGACTTTAGACCAAATAGGAGGTATCATAAGAGTAAGTGTATACAAGAAAGGTGAGTAATAGGGCTTACTAGAAATATAAGACAAAGCATGAAGCAATATGACTATGCCCCAAGTAAAACTTCTATCCTGTTTTATTTTCCTGAGCTTGCTGATTTAAGTGACCAATACATATCCAGAAATGCCTTTTGGCATGCAGCCATGCATTGAAAATGCTTCATATATACTGGTTTGAGGGAAGAATAAAAACATAGAGCAAACATTTAGATGATTTTATACAGAAAACCAATTCATTTTACCTATTAACTGCTTATATGCTATGTAGACAAGTAAATTGATAACATGTGAAAAGTTATTTTGCCCCACCATTAATATTTTAAAAGTTGACATATTTATTATATCCAGAATATGACAGGTATCCACTACTGTTCATTTTCATTATGTTGTTATGAAACAAATCCTAACTATGATGTAAAATTCAAGAATCTTTCCCTAATAAAACCAGTCACAATGGTATTAACATCCCTGTAGTATTAATTGCTACTTCACATCTAATATTTCCAGTAAGGAACCTGCTTGACTATAAGACATTACTACTGTTGTAAATGCACAATCTATTGGTATAACAGGTTTATAGCCACTGGCATTTCTTCTTCCAAGAAGAAGGAGCACTTTATCATGTCATAAAGTATAAATAAATGGAATAACAGAAATGAATTATAGATTCTTCTGTGTTTTGCACCTCTTTTTTTTCCTTCACTTAGAATTATTTCATAGTTTGTTGAAATAAACCAAAGAGAAGAAATGAAGCTGAGGAAGACTACTGCCAGATACCAAAAGATGGGAAAATATATGTCAGCACCTAGCACCAGCTGTATTCAAATTGCAAATTATATGGTTGGTCTCATATATCACTGTCCTCATTGAGCTTGGACTTCTAGTGTGCATGGCTTTCTGTCATTGATTGCATATTGGGATCATTTTATCCTACATATGCAAATAAGTAGATGTTCTCTCTTTAGGAGTACATTTTAATCTATTCTCTGAAAATTAACTTTAAAAAGAGAAGTTTATATGCCAATAGTAAATGCAAGGCTTTGAAAGAATGCTAATTAATGTTTTTACTGATTTTTTTTTAAGAAACATGTTCCAATTAAAGTAATATAAATCTAACAAGTACAGGCTAGAAATGAATGAAGGAATGAATAACAAGTACAGGTTAGAAAAGGTTGACAGCTGTGACAACTGATAGTGGAAAGGAGACACAAAATACAAATGTGAAAAAATATTTTAAAAAATAATATAAATGTACAGTTAATCTTTTGTCAGATAAAATGGAAATATTCTGCAAGTAATAAATGTGCATTGCTTAAAACATTATCTTATATCCACTATGTTTCTTTTATTTCAAGATATAATGTTGATTTGTCTAAAATAAACAAGGAATGCTTTTCTTACTCCTCCATGAAATCATACAACATATGCAACTTAGCACAGTTGTGTCTGGTGAAAGAGAGTACTTTCCAAAACGTTTATCATCACTGAGGATGAGAAAAATATAAAAATTGTTGACTTCATAACAAATAAAATTTCTCAGCATGAGTTTTACAAATCTTACTCTACCTATGAATGCAAAGAGAAAAAAAATAGGGAATCTTTCCATGAATTTCCATGTGCTTGAAAATAAGAAATACAGTTACTAATAAACGATGGGTCAAAGAAAACATCACAATGAAAAGTATAAAATAGTATAATTTGAAATCAATGAAAAACAGCATATGAAAATGTGTAGGATGAAGTTAAAGTTGTACTTAAAAGGAAAATGCACATAGTAGAAAACATAAAGGCTGAAAATATAGAATAGAAAGTATCAGCAAGGCCTAAACAAACAGATAAACAAAAAGAAAGGGAAAGCATAAATAATAACAGTAATTAAACATGGGAGAAGACTACAAATCCTACAGGCAATGAAGCATAAAATGACACTAATTATATTTATGGAAATTTTTAAAAAATGCAAATAACATGAAAAAAATCCTAGAAACACGCAAATTACCAATACTCACAAAAAAGAAATAGAAACTGTGTAGCATTATTCATTAGAGAAATTAAATCCATAATTAAAACACTTCACACAAAGAAAATTCCACATCACAAGTGAATTCTAACGAACTTATAACAAGTACACTGAAAAACTACAGCACAGATCTCAGTCAGTGAATGCTTAAAATACCCCAAATTATCTTTATAATGGTGAGTCCAGCCCTACTGAGTTCTTTTATCAGTATCTCATACATATCACAGTCCATATAGAATCAGTGAATGTTTAAGCCAAGAAGAGAGATGAAGGAAGTACAATTTGTCTAGTTCCACTATGATTATTGATACCAGATCAACTGCGTTGATATTTTGCACTTAGTCCTAGAACGCTAGCAACTGTGTTCTCAGTGCACCTACTCTTCCCAAGATAATTAATATTGTTACCTTCCAACCCTTATTTTTTAAATAACATTTGACATGGCAAAACCTCTGGCAGCAAAAAGAAACTGTGGATTTGGTAGCATGTAATTGCTTGCAATGAGCTTCAAAATTCTAGAAAAAAAAATTAAAAACAGTATTAAATTTAAAAAAACATATTGTATCTTTTTCTAAAGAAAAATTATTTGCTGTCATTTTTTAACATGTAAATGAAGGCATTACTTTTCATTTAAAATGAGATTTTAGTAAACACCGTTGTAACTGCATATTATTTGTAGATGGAAATTATCACTAGAGAACAGCCATGGGGACTGTTTTTATAAAGAAAAAACTGCTTTTCTGTAAGTTTTTAAAAAATCCCTCTGGCCCCATACCTTTGAGCAGCTCATCTACCCAGAAAAACTTGTAAAGACTAATTCTAGAAATATCTATCCTACTTCAACACTGGGAAAACACATTTCAGCTAAGCTATGAATCAACTTCAACAGGATAAATGGTCCAGTGTTACAATTATAGGACTTAAAACAAATATTTGGGACCAGCAACAAATGCTGAGAGGATGAATCAGTTCTAACATACCAAATTGCCTATGCTGTGTATGACATCCTGTGGGAGAGAATGATATTTCACCTCTACAGAACTGGTTTGCTGAGGAGTGAAAAGAGAATAACCTGTGTGGGAGCACAGCAGTGTGGCATATTGTTGATGAATGTAGAAGACTTTCATGTTAGTGCCACATTTCCTTGCTCTCCCAGCCAACAAGGAGTGTCAGAGGCTGCCACAGGAGAGGAGAACTTTGTACCTATCTTAATTAATATCCCAGAACTTTAAACAAATTTGTAATAAAATTTATTTCAATTATCTAAACTTTAAAAATAAAATATCATGTAGAGAATTCTCAGGAGGAGGCAAAAATATTCTGTGAAAAAAATTAAAATAAGTTTTTAAAAGATGCAAATAATAATAGTATATCTTAATGGCCAGGAATGAAGGTGAGACTGAAAAGAAATAATGTGATGCTTGTTTTTCTACTTACCTTCAATCTTTATACTGTGGTCCCTACTTCACAACTCTACTGCATTTATTTTCCCCGGTGTTTCTTGAAATTATGTAAAACTGTTCAACTTATCCCCTCCCCTTGTTGATCTCCAAGCCTATGGAGTTACTGTCAGAAAACACAGGCTAAAGGATGCCATCTTTGTGCTCTCCCTCTGCCTCACTACACCTCATTGGTGTCTCACATGAAAGAACTTATAGCCCCAATTTTTTTGACTGCTAACCAAGGGACACCTCCAGATCCCCTGGCTCTGGTGGCCAGTGAGGATGATTCTTGGGGTCCCATAGGACTGTATATATTTGCATTCATTAAAAGCTGCTGCCTGAGGCTCTGGTTTCCAATCAGGTAAAGGTTAACTAAGATCCTCTCCTTTGAGACAGTGACAGGTCTTGGCACACCCTCAACTACTGACAGCTGTTAAAAATAAAATAGCCTGTTTGGACAAGTAAAAAGGTTTGAGAGACACTAAAGAGCCAGGGTAGGGTTGAATAACAAGATTTATCTCCTACAGGATGCTGCTTCAAGACTAAGACATGGCTGTTTCATCTAATGCAGAAACACCAATACAGAGAGTCAAGCAAAATAAAGAAGCAGAGAAATATGTTCCAAATAAAAGGAAAAATTAAAACCTCAGAAAGGAATGTAATGTATTAGAGAAAAGTAATTTACATGATAAAAATTCCATGTAATGGTCATAAAAGTGCCCAACAGACTCAGGGGAAGAATGGATGAACACAGTGAAAACTTCAACAGAAATATGAAATTTTAAAAAGTACCACATCAAAGTCATAGAGCTGAAAATTACTTGAGAAGGGTTCAACAGCAGACTAAATGAAGTAGGAGAAAGGATCAGGGGCCTAGGAAACAGAGCTGTGGAGCTCACCCAATCAGGGCAGCAAAATGAAACAGGAATTTAAAAACAGGAAGATAGTAAAAGGGACTAATGGGACATCAAGTATATATTTGCATTATAGGGGTCCCAGAAGGAGACGAGAGAAAGAAAAGAGCAAAAAGAACTTATTTAACAAAATAATGGCAGAAGAGTTCCCCGTAAGACTATCTGCAGATTTTTAACAGAAACTTTGCAGTACAGAAGGGAGAGGCAGGATATACTCAAAATGCTGAAGGAAAAAACTTCCAACCAAAGTTATCATTGAGAATTGAAGGAGAGATAAATCAACAATAAACTGGCTGTATAAAAATTGTTAAAGAGGCTTTTTAACTGAAAAGGAAGGGTACTAATTAGTAACAAGAAAACATATGGAAGTATGAATCTCACTGGTAAAGGTACATACACAGTAAAGGCAGTGGATTAATCATTTATAAAGGTAGTATGAGGGTTAAAATCCAAAGTAGCCAAAATAACTACAACTACAGTAATTAGTTAAGGGGTACACAAGATAAAGAGATGTTGAAAGATATCAAAAACATAAAATATTGTGAGGGGAGAGTAAAAACGTAGAGCTTTGAATGCATTCAAATTTAAGTTGTTATTACATGGACTGTTGTAATATAAGATGTTATGTGTAAGCTTCATGGTAACCACCAAGCAAAAACCTATATATACACGAAAGATAAAGAGAAAGGAATCTAAGCATACAATAAAGAGAGTAATCAAATCACAAAGGAAGAGACCAAGAAAAGAAGGCAACAGTGGAACTGCAAAAAAGCCAGAAAACAATTAACAAAATGGCAATAAATACATAACCATTAATACTTTCTTTAAAAGTAAATAGACTAAATTTTCCAATCAAAAGGCATAGAGTGGCTAAATGGATTATTTTTTAAAAACCAAACTAAAATCCATCTGTATGCAGAATACAAGAGACTCACTTCAGATATAAAGACTGAAAGTGAAAGATGAAAAAAATATGCCATGCAAATGAATACCAAAAGTAACTTCACAACTGAAGGATGTAGAAAAAGAACAAGTCCAAATTTAGAAGTAGGAAGGAAATAACCGAGATCAGAGTGGAAATAAATGAAAGAGACACTTGACACCTGATGACTAAAAAAAAAAACAGTGTAAAAGATTAACGAAATTAAAGACTGGCACCTGAAAAGACAAACAAAATTGATGAAACTTTAGTTAGAATCTCCAAAAAAAAAAGAGAGAAAACACTCAAAATCAGAAATTTCTGAAAGAAGAGATGTTACAACTGATACCAAAAATTACAAAGGATCATGAAAGACTACTATGAACAATTATACACCAAATATTGGACAACCAAGAAGAAATGGGTAATTCCTAGGAGCATGCAAACCTCCAAAACTGAATCATAAAGTAGTAGAAAATCTGACCAGAATGATTACTAGTAAGGAGATTGAATCAATAATTTTAAACTCCCAAATAACCAGTCGTTACAAGGTAAATTCACTGGTGAATTCTACCAAACATTCAAAGAAAATTAATACCAATCTTTCTCAAACTTTTCCAGACAATGGAAAAGGAAACAACAGTTCCAAATTTATTTTATGAGGTCAGCATTAACCTGATACTAAAACCAGACAAGGATGCCACATAAAAGAAAATTATAGGTCAATATCCCTGATGAACATAGATGCAAAAATCCTCAATAAAATATTAGCAAAACAAATTCAACAATACATTGGGAATTCCCAATGGTTAGGACTCTGTGCTCTCACTGCTGAGGGACTGGGTTCAATGCCTGGGGGGATCTAAGATCCCACAAGCTGCACAGCGCAGCCAAAAAAAAAAAAAAAAAAAAACTTCAACAATACATTAAAAGGATCAAACACAATGATCAATTGGGATTTATCCCACACAGGCACAGATGGTTCAATATCATCAAATCAGTCAATGTGATACATCACATTAACAAAATGAAGAATAAAAATTATATAATCAACTCAGATGCAGAGAAAGCATTTGACAAAATTCAACATCCACTTATGATAAACTCTCAACAAAGTGGGGATAGAGGGAACATACCTCCATATAGTAAAGACTTTCTATGACAAGATCACAGCTAACATTATACTCAATGGTGAAAAGCTAAAATCTTTTTCTCTAAGATTGGAAATGAGACAAGGATGTTTTATTCAACATAGTATCAGAAGTACTGGTATAATCAATTAGGCAAGAAAAGGAAATAAAAGGCATCCAGATTGGAAAGGAAAATATAAAACGGTTACTCTTTCCAGGTGACATTATATCATATTTAGAAAACCTTAAACACCCCATCAAAAACCGTTAGAACCAATAAATAACTTAAGTACAGGTGCAGGATATAAAATCAATACTTAAAAATGTGTTGTGTTTCTATACACTAAAAATAAACTTCTCTTTCAGAAAGAGAAATTAAGAAAACAATCCAATTTAAAATTGTATCCAAAAAAATAAAATACCTAGGAAAAAATTTAACTAAGGAGGTGAAAACTATAAAGCATTGATGAAAAAATTGAAGAAAATGCTAGTAAATGAAAAGATATTCTGTGCTCACGAATTGGAAGAATTAATACTGTTAAAATGTCCATACTCAAAGCAATCTATTGAGCCAATGCAATCCTTATCAAAATTTCAATGCTATTTTCACAGATGAAAAACAAAAACTCCTAAAATTTGTAATGGAACAATGAAAGACCCTGATTAGCCAAAACAACACTTATATGGTCTATTAATTTATGACAAACTAGCCAAGAACATACAATGGGGAAAAGATAGTCTCTTCAATAAATGGTGCTGGGAAAATTGAATAGCCACAGAAAAGAGTGAAACTGGACCACTATCTTATACCGTAGACAGGAATTAACTCAAAATGGATTAAAGGTTTGAATGTAATACCTGAAACTATAAAATTCCTAGAAGAAAACAGGCAGTAAGCTTCTTGACATCAGTCTTGGAGATTTTTTTTTTTTTTGGATTTGATACCCCAATGCAAAGGCAACAAAAGAAAATATAAAGAAGTGCGACTACATTAATCTAAAAAGCTTCTGCACAGCAAAGGAAGCATTCAACAAAACGAACAGTCAATCTTCCAAATGGGATAAAACATTTGCAAATTATGCATCTGATAAGGGGTTGATAGCCAAAAGAAATGTCATATAACTCAATAGCAAAAAAACTCAAATAATCCAATTTAAAATGGGCAAAGTACCTGAATAGACATTCTTCAAAGAAGATACACAGGTGGCCAATAGGTACATGAAAGGTGCTCAATATCACTAATCATCAGAGAAATGCAAATCAAAACCATAATGAGATATCACCTCCCACCTGTCTGAATGGCTACTATAAAAATGGTAAGAGATAACAAATACCTGCAAGGATGTGGAGAAAAAGAAAAACTTGTGCACTGTTAGGAATGTAAACTGGCGCAGCCACTGTGGAAAACATTATAGAAGTTCCTGAAAAAATTAAAAATAGAACTACTATCTGACCCAGCAATTCTACTTCTGGGTATTTACCCAAAGAAAATGAAAACACTAACTCAAAAATATATATGCACCCTCATGTTTATTGAAGCATTATTTATAATACCCAAGATATGAAAACAACCCAAGTGTCCATCAACAGATAATGGATAAGGAAGATTAAATATTATTCAGCCATAAATAGAAGGGAATCTTGCCACTTGTCACAAAATGGTGGACCTTGAGAGCATTATGTTAAGTGAAATCAGTGAGACAGAGAAAGACAAATATCATTTAATCTCACTTATAGAAAAAAAATAAAGGTCATAGATACAGTTAACAGATTGGTGGTTGCCAGAGGCAGGGCGTGAGGGGTGGGCTAAATAGCTGAAGGGAGTCAAAAGGTACAAATTTTCAGTTATAAAATAAATAAGTCATGGGATATAATGTACAGCATGGCTACTGTAGTTAATAATACTGTATTTCATATTTGAAAGTTGCTATGAGTACGTCTTAAAAGTTCTCATCACAAGAAAAATAAATTCTGTCACTATGCATGGTGACGGATGTTAACCAGACTTATTGTGGTGATCATTTTGCAGTATTTACAAATATCAAATCATTATGTTGTACACCTGAAACTAATATATGTCAATTATACCTCTAGAAAAATCACCTCCAGTTTATTCAAGTGCAAAAGAATGTCCCACAAAAAATGAAATTCACAGGCACAATTTCTGGCTGCTCTTGCTGTGGGCATCCTCCTCTAAATAATAATACACTGATGAAATAAGCCACACATAAATGATAGCATTAATTTAGGATAGAGGATGTGCAGTACAGTAAGTCCCTACATACGCACGAGTTCCATTCTGAGAGCATGTTCGTAAGTCCAATTTGTTGGTAAGTCCAACAAAGTTAGCCTAGGCACCCAACTAACACAATTGGCTATATAGTACTGTACTGTAATAGGTTTATAATACTCTTCACACAAATAATACATAAAAACATACAAAAAAATAAAGAAAACATTACAGTACAGTACCTTGAAAAGCACAGTAGTACAGTACAACAGCTGGCATACAGGGGCTGGCATCGAGTGAACAGGCAAGAAGAGTTACTAACTGGAGGAGAGAGAGGAGGTGGGAGATGGTAGAGCTGAAGGATTGTCAGCAATAGGAGACAGAGGGCAAGCTATCTTTTCTCCTCGCTCCACTCTCTCAATTATTTTCACTTTTGTTTCCATCATTATCCCTTGGCACTTCTTTGCAGTACCAGCTACATCACCGCTACTTTTATGCTTGCTTCCAGACGTCTGGGCTTGAAATAAAGATATTGTACTACTGTATTGTATACAGTATTGTACAATAAAGTACACAAAAGCACAACCACTTGTAGAGGATGCACACACATGACAGTGTATGCCAGACACGTGAACTAACTTACGTGATTGGCCATGGGAACACATGCTCGCATCTTGGAAAATTTGCAACTTGAAGGTTCGTATGTAGTGGACTTACTGTACAGGAAAGAGTCCTGACTGTGAATGTTGGGTGAAATCACAGTGCTTTGACCACAGGTGATAACTTTTCAAAAATTTGTTGAAGTCCTAATGTGGAGAATTTTTCATGCATGTGGATCTGTGCCTCACTCACTGACAGGAGGCAGTCAGTGCACAGGTGCCAGACCTGAATGTATCAATGAGGTTTCACTTCTTCTACCTAGAGCCATTGGTATATGGGCAGCAGCCACAGCCCTGAGTGACAGAAATGCACATTCTTCAGGTAACTGTTTCGGATTGGCTTGAGATACTAACAACTATAGTTGCTTATTCCATTGATTGATTTCCCTCCTTCCTCCTGCTGAACACTGAGCGCTATAAAAAGCATTAGTATTTGTAAAGGCCTGATGATGATTATAGTAATAATAATTATAACAAGAAGAACTAACTTTTTAGCAACAGTAGTGAACACTTTATATGAATTGTTTCATGTAGCCCTCAAAAAAAATTTGTAACATCCATATGTTATCCCCTTTGAAAAATGAATAGACTAGGGTTCAGAATTATAAAGAAGCATGCCCCAAATCACAGAGCTGGTAATTAGTGCATGTTTAAAATTAAGCTTAATCAAAATGTGAGAATTTTAGATATGCAATTCGTAATAAGAGAGGGCTCTATATTTTATAGTGGGAGGTAGAGAGACATTTTCCTCACAACCCTTAGAACACAGCTATGTAGGTAGCTGTCTTTTCTATCTAAATAACTTGCCAGTTTTGTGTAAATCTGCACTAAATCTACTGTTGCAGACAAAAGTGAGTCAGAATAAAAACAGGTGTTTTTTATAGTTACCAGAAAATAATATGCCTGGATTTCTTGTAAATATTCCACTATGTTTGGATCAGAAGCTTGCAGTAGTCTAATATTTTCATATAGCAAGCTGTGCCTTGACAGCACAGACATGGCCTCAGGCTTTCAAGAGCTGATCAGTTTTGAAAAATCCTTGTACTACACCAGAGTGTATCTGTTAATGTTTTTGTTTTTGCACATTAACAAACATTCACTTGCCCACCTGTCTGGTTTATCATTTACTATTCCCAGTAAATGAACTGTTTGGAACCCGGACCAATATAAGCTTATAATCATGTAGAGTCGCCCTACCCAATTTGAGCTCTACCTTCAGTACAAAATCAGTAAGGGAGAGAATGAGAATTTGTCTTACAAACAGCAATATATTTGGGGGCTTTGATCAATATGCTGGAGAAATGAATTTTCACCACAGGAAAACCCAGCTTCTTAGAATTTGCTCAAATTTAAAGAGACATTTATTGTACTGGATAATTCCACAGTTAGAGTTTATCATCTTAGGAATTTTTTTAATTTTATTTTATAAAGCAGGTTCTTATTGGTTATGCATTTTATACATATTAGTGTACATATGTCAATCCCAATCTCCCAATTCATCACACCACCACTTTTTACAGTATTCTGGGATGTCTACCAAAGGAGTTCACTTATAGAGGGATTAAACTAAACCACAGAGCAAAACATTATGCTTGTTTTTGCAATTACTGTTTTTTTTCTTTCTTTCTTCTCAGTTTCCAGCTATAGTGCCTAGAAGATATCCTCAAATTCGTTCAGTGTGAAGATCAAAACATTTAGGAAAAGAGCTTGGGATTTACTTAAATATAGGCTTCCCTTACTATTACTTATTTCTTCCTTCAGAAAACTGACTCCTTTAAAATAAGAAATATTAATGCATGATGGTTCCACACTCTGGGAGGGAGGGAAAAAAATTTTTTTAGATAAATTTGAAATCACTGTTGTCTCCATGACAAGAAAGGAGAAAAGTTTGTAGAAACATTATATTGTTGCTACAAATAATTCTGAAGAAGTTAGAATAGAAATGACCACTTCAAATTCATTCATGTGTCCAATTAGGTCATCAACCCTATGTCTGTGAAATCATAATGGGACCTCATAGAGTCCTATTTTACGGAGTAGTTGACTAAAGAAGAGCCTTGGGAATAAAGAAAATGGCTCATGAAGAAGCAGATTTTAATATAAACTCGAGTAGCATCAGGAAACAGAGCCTAACACACATTACAAAGAAAAATTTCTTCTACAGAGAGAAGTCTCTTTTAGTCAATCACTCAGCAACATATGACTGGGATAAAAAGTCAAAAATGCCAGGTAAGAGAAAGGAACAAGAGGTGAAAGAGAAATGAGGTAGAATAGCAACAGCAGGGACTTCCCTGGTGGTACAGTGGATAAGACTCCGTGCTCCCAATGCAGGGCGGCTGAGCTCGATCCCTGGTCAGGGAACAAGATCCCACATGCATGCCGCAACTAGTAGTTCACATGTCACAACTAAGGAGCCAACAGGCCGCAGCTAAGGAGCCAGAGAGCCACAACTAAGGAGCCCTGGAGCCACAACTAAGACCAGGCACAACATAAATAGATAGATAGACAGATAGATAGATAGATAGATGATAGATAGCAACAGCATTTAGAACAGAAAAACATAGGGCAGTAGAATTTTCCATCTTCGTATAAGAAGAGATTTTTTTAAAGCCCTGCTATTAAATGCTACACAGTATTACTCTCGGCAGAATGAAACAACAACCTAGGAGGACAAGGTCTGCGTGAGAAGGGAGGGGTGACTAAACAAACCAGATGTGTGTATGTTGGATTCATCACAGTAAATTTCATATGTGTTTTAACTAATCAAGAAATGCATAGTAGGATATTACTATCATTCTTCTCAGATTCTTTGTTCAAAATTAAAGAAATTCATACCAGTGTTTCTTAAGTAAAAACACCCATATCAACTATCTCATCATGGTCATGTCTTCTGGGTAGGAAACATTGTTGTATCTTTAGTGTGCAATGAATTAGAAACACTCTCATGAATTATTTCTCATTTGGATCCACTCATAGTCTACATGAGTTAGTCATAGATCATTTCCACATGACAGTCACAAGGATATTCGACAGTACTTTCAATAGTAAGTGGAAAGAGTGTTGGAAGCAGAGCCCGTCAATAAACTGTAGATTCTTCATTAAATTTTCATATATGTTTGTAAGATGTTAAGAAACATATTTTTATTTAGTTTGGTAGTAATTATAATTCTCAACCAAAATGTACTTGAAGAATATTCCCAAAATAAAATTTTAAAAGAAATGTTGATTTAAGGCCAGTGTTTCCTTATTGATTTTCTGTCTGAATTATCTGTCATTGATGTAAATGGGGTGTTAAAATTCCCTACTATTATTGTGTTACAGTCAATTTCTCCCTTAATATCTGTTAATATTTGCTTTATGTACTTAAGTGGTCTTAGGATGGATGCATATATATTTACAGTTGTTATATCTCCTTCTTGGATTGATCCTTTTATCATTATGTAATGTCCTTCTGTGTCTCTTGTTAGAATCTTTGATTTAAAGTCAATTTTGTCTGATATAAGTATTGCTACCCCAGCATTCTTTTGATTCCCATTTGTATGGAATAACTTTTTCCATCTCTTCACTTTCTGTCTTTTGTGTTTAGACCTGAAGTGAGTCTCTTGTAGGGTATAATATATATATTTATATATGGGTCTTATTTTTGTATCCATTCAGCCAGTCTGTGTCTTTTGATTAGAGCATTTATTTCACTTACATGAGGTTTATATATAGCAATGTGTATAAATATATATGTTATATCTAATATATAAATTTAATATATATTTAATTATATATTATAAAATATAATTATTTAATTATACAATAATAATAATATATAATATATTCCCCCACCCACATTTAATGTTTCTGACATCATGTTTTACATCTTTTTGTTTTGCGTACACCTTAACTACCTATTGTGGATATAGATGATTTTACTACCTTTGACTTCCTACTAGCTTTATAAGTAGTTGATCCACTAACTTGACTATACATAAGCCTTTACCAATGAGATTTTTTTCTTTCATAATTTTCCCAAGTCTTGTTGTGGCCTTTTCTACTTAGAGAAGTCCCTTTAAATTTCTTGTAAGGATGGTTTGGTGGTGCTGAACTCTCTTAACTTTTGCATATCTGTAAACCTCTTAACCTCTCCTTCATATCTGAATGACAGCCTTGGCTGGTACAGTATTCTTTATTGTAGAACTTTTCTTTTCATCACTTTAAATTTATCATGCCTCTCCCTTCTGGCCTTCAGAGTTTCTGCTTAAAAGTCAGCTGACATTCTTATGAGATCTCCCTTCTACACAACTAGTTGTTTTCCCTTTGCTGCTTTTATTTTTTTAACTTAATTTTATTGGAGTATAGTTGATTTACAATGTTGTGTTAGTTTCTGCTGTACAGCAAAATGAAGCAGTTATACATACACATATAATCACTCTTTTTTAGCTTCTATTCCCATATAGGTCATTACAGACCATTGAGTAGGGTTCCCTGTGCTATACAGTAGGCTTTTATTAGTTACCTATTTTATACATAGTAGTGTGTATATGTCAATCCCAATCTCCCAATTTATCACCCCCCCTACTTTCCCCCTTGGTAACCATAAGTTTGTTTTCTGCATCTGTGACTCTATTTCCATTTTGTAAATAGGTTCATTTGTACCATTTTTTTAGATTCCACATATAAATGGTATCATATGATATTTGTCTTTCTCTGTCTAACTTCACCCAGCATGACAATCTCTAGGTTCATTCATATTGCTGCAAATGACATCATTTCCTTTTTTTATGACTAATATTCCATTGTATATATGTGCCAATCTTTATCCATTTCTCCATCGATGGACATTTAGGTTGCTTCCATGTCCTGGCTATTGTAAATAGTACTGCAATAAATATTGGGGTACATGTATCTTTTCAAATTATGGTTTTCTCCAGATGTATGCCCAGGAGTGGGATTACTGGATCATATGGTAGCTCTATTTTTAGTTTTTTAAGGAAACTCCATACTGTTCTCCATAGTGGCTGTACCAAATACATTCCCCCAACAGTGTAGGAAGCTTCCCTTTTCTCCACACCCTCTCCAGCATTTATTGTTTGTAGTTTTTTTGATGATGGCCATTCTGATGTGTGTGAGGTGATACCTCATTGTAGTTTTGATTTGCATTTCTCTAATGATTAGTGATGTTGAGCATCTTTTCATGTGCTTCTTGGACATCTGTGTGTCTTCTTTGGAGAAATGTCTATTTAGATCTTATGCCATTTTTTGATTGGGTTTTTGTTTTTCTGATATTGAGCTGCATGAGCTGCCTGTATATTTTGGAGATTAAGCCCTTGTCCGTTGCTCTGTTTGCAAATATTTTCTCCCATTCTGTGTGTTGTTTTCATTTTGTTTATGGTTTCCTTTGCTAACTCTTGCTGCTTTTAATATTCTCTTTTTATCTTTATTTTTACCATTTTAATTACAATATGTCTGTTGTGATCCTCTTTGGGTTCATCTTCTTGGGGACTGTTTGTGCTTCCTGGACCTGGATGTCTGTTTCCTTTACCAAGTTGGGGAAGATTTCAACTTGTATGTCTTCAAATATGTTCTTTTCACCTTTCTCTCTCTCCCTCTCTCTCTCTCTCTCTCTCTTCCTTCTGAGACCCTTATAATGTGAATGTTAGCATGCCTTGATATTGTCCCAGATGTTTCTTAAGCTCATTTCTTTTTATTTTTTCTCTTTTTTCGGTTCAGCTTGGGTGATTTCCACTACGTTATCTTCTAATCTGATGATCTGTTCCTCTACTCTTGATTTGTTTTAGTGTATTTTTATTTCAGTTATTGTATTCTTCAGCTCTGTTTGCTTCTTCTTTTATTTTCTAACCCTTTGTTGCAAATGTCTGTGTTCATCCATTCTTCTCGAGTTCTTTGAGCATTTTTACAATCATTACCTTGTACTATTTATCAGGTAGGTAGCATATCTCCACTTCAGTTAGTTCTTCTTCTGGGGTTTTATCATGTTCCTTCATTTGGGACATATTCTTCTCTTGCCTCATTTTGCCTAATTCTCTGCTTTTATTTCTATGTATCTGGGATGTTGTTTACATTTCCTGATCTTAGAGAAGTGGCCTTTTGTAGGAGTTGTCCTAGGGGGCCCCTCTGGTCACCATAGTTATATGCTTTAGTGGCACCCTCTCTGTGGGATGTGTGGGCCCTTCTATTGTGTCAGGCTAACTACTGTGGGTACCCTGGTATGTGTGGCTGGCCTCTGGTCAGGTTATTTACCAGGCCCTGCCTATTGCAGAGGCTGCCATTTGTTGGTGAATGGGGCTGGGTCTTGGCACAGCTTGGGACAGCCCAGGTGGCCCCAGTCCTATTGCTTATTGCTTTACCAGCAGTGGGTGGGCCTAGGACACAAGGTGGCTAGATCCAGAGACCAGGGGGAAGGGGGTCCCAGGGCTAGTGCTGATCTAGTGGTCGGTGGAACTAGGTCCTAAAGCACCTGGCTGTGATGTGCAGGGTCCCAGAGCTGGTATCAGCCTGCTGGTGGGTGGGGCTGGTTCTGACAGCTGGCTGAGTGACCCAGGGGGCCTGAGGCTAGTGCCAGCCTACTAGTGGGCAGAGCTGGGTCCTGGGATCTCTGGTTGTGGGGTCCTGGAGGGGGCTCCCAGGGCTGATGCCTGCCTTCTGGTGGGTGAATCCAGGTCCTGAGGCTAGTGGTTGCTTACTGGTGGATAGAGATGGATCCAGGTGTCTCTGGCTGCCAGGCCCAAGGTCCTAGATCTGATGTCAGTCCACTGGTGAGTAAGGCTGGGGACTCAGGGTGGTCTAGGACAGCCAGCCTGCTGGTGGGTGGGGCTATGTCCTGCCCAGCTAGCTGCTTGGCCTGGGACAACTCAAGACTGATGTAGACCGGCTGGTGGGCTAGGCTGTTTACCAAGGTTAATAAGCTAGAAGGAGGACTCCAAAGTGGCCTTGCCAACACCAGTGTCCTTATGTTAGATTGAGCTCTCCAAATATGGTTGCCACCAGCATCTATGTCCCCAGGGTGAGTCCCAGTTACATCTTACCCCTTCAGGAGGCTCTCCAAGATCAGCAGGTGGATCTGACTCATGTTCCTTTCAATTCACTGCTTCTATCCTGGGTCTCAGAGTGTGTGAGATTTTGGGTGTGCCCTTTAAGAGGAGAATCTGTTTCCTACAGCACTCTGGCTCTCCCAAGACCCACTGGCCTTCAAAGCCAAATGTTATGGAGGTTCATCCTTCTGGTGTAATATCCCTGGGCTGGGGAGTCCCATGTGGTGCTTAGAGCTTCATTCCTTGGGGAGTCCTGTACAATTGTGCTTATCTTTCTGTTTGTGGTTTGACCACCCAAGGGTGTGGGTCCTGCATCTTTCCCCCTCCTACCCATTTCACTGTGACTCCTTTATCTCTTAAGCTGTAGAAGATTTTCTCTGCTAGTATTCAGGTTGCTTTCATTGACAGTTGCTATGTAAATTGTTATAATTTTGATGTGCTTGTGGGACGAGGTGCGATCATGGTCTTCCTCCCCTGCCATCTTGGCCACTCCCCACAATACTATCATAGTTCTTGAGGCTGGAAGTCAGAAATCAGGGTGCCAACATGGTTGGGTTCTGGTGAGAGTTCTCTTCCTGGCTTGCAGATGGCTGCCTTAGCTATGTCCTCAAAAGGCAGAAAGAGAACAAGCAAGCTCTTTGGTATCCCTTCTTGTAAAGAAACTAATTTCATCATGGAGACCATGTCCCCCCTTTTATTTTTTATTTTGGCAAAAGTTTTTATTTACAATTCTATAACTGCTTAACATGCACTTAAATGGTCCTATTCAGAGAAGTGGAAGTGGAGGTTCTTGAAAACTTCCAAAGAAATGTCTGAAAGGCAAAATATGGCCAGAAATATCCATTTGCTCTTTTGGGTTTACTGGGTGAATAGCCCTTTTCTTATTTAAGCATCTTATCTCAGGTATTTCATAAGGCAAACATTGAGATTTGAGTTTGAAGACACTCCTAAATCCTAATAGTAGCATACCCAGACCATTAAATCCTAACAGTAGCATACCCAGACCACCATCTAATAGCTAGCTTGTTTAAGAAGGATTCATCTCTTCATTTGAATGTCTAGATGTTTTGTGAAAGATCTTAGAAGGGCCTGCCTCATTTACTGGGAAAAATCATATAGGAAGTAGCCTTTAGGGACACTTTTAATTGGAAAGTTATAACACAAGTACACAAATCAAGTCTTAAGATATAACACTTGCTTTTTAAAAGCAATGTCATAAAATCAAATACAATTAAACTTGTTTTACTTTTTTCCTCACAAGAACATAAAAATTATGGAAGGGGAACTTAGAAAATTTTACAAGGTAACACAATTTTTCCTTTTAGTAGTACTTGGGTAATTATGACAGAATAGGCTCCACTTCTTTGTTTGTGTGTTTGCACAGAGATTTTCATGCAAAATTTTGCTTATTTTTAGTATCTGCTTTATCTCCTCCTCTATCAGACCAGCTAATTGCACAGCCACCACCTCTTGGTGCTCTGTGATTTGAAAGGCTAGAGCAACCACAAGGAGGAATGGAATGAAACATTCCATTCAAAAGCAGCAGAATGCATCTTCTTTTCAAGTGCAAATGAAACATTCTGGAGAGATCATGTGACAGGCCACAAAACGTCTCAATAAATTTAAGAATATTAAAATAATATCAAGCATATCTTCCTATGACAATGCTATAAGACTAGAATTTAACAAGGAAAAAACTGTAAAAATAAACACTCACGTGGAGGCTAAGCAACATGCTACTAAACAACCAATGGATCAATGAAGGTATCAAAGGAGAAATCAAAATTACCTTGAGACAAATGAAAATGAACACACAATAATCCAAAATCTATGAGACTAAGCAAAAGCAGTTCTAAGAGGGGAATTTTATAGAGATACAAGCCTACCTCAGGAAACAAGAAAAATCTCAAGTAAACAACTTAACATTACACCTAAAGAAGCTAGAAAAAGAAGAACAAACAAATCCCAAAGATAGTAGAAAGAAAGAAATTATAAAGATCACAGCAGAAATAATTGAAACAAAGACAAAAAAGAATAGAAAAGATAAATGAAACTAAGATCTGGTTTTTGAAAAGATAACATTGATAAACCTTTAGCCAGACTCATCAAGAAAAAAAGAGAGGGCCCAAATCATTAAAATAAGAAGTGAAAAAGGAGGAGTTACAATGACACCACAAAAACACAAAGGATTATAAAAGAACAATAAGAACAATTATATGCCATCAAAATGGACAACTTAGAAGAAATGGACAAATTTCTAGAAATGTACAATCTCCCAAGACTGAATCAGGAAGAAATAGAAAATATGAACAGACAATTCACCACTAATGAAATTTAATCAATAATTAAAAAAAAAAACTCGTAAAAAACAAAAGTCCAGGATGAGACAGCTTCAGAGGTAAATTCTAACAGTTAAAGAAGAGTTAACACCTATCATTCTCAAACTGTAGCAAAAAATTGCAGAGGAAGGAATACTTCTGAACTCATGCTATGAGGCCAACATCACCCTGCTACAAAAACCAGACAAAGGTATCACAAAGAAAAGAGAAAATTACAGGCTAATATCCCTGATGAATATAGATGTTAAAATTCTCAACAAAATATTAGCAAGCTGAATTCAACAAAACATTAAACAAATCACATAGCATGATCAAATGGGATTTATCCCAGGGATGCAAGGATGGCTCAATATCCATAAATCAATTAATGGGATACACATTAACAAATTGAAGAGTAAAAATCATAATCATGTCAATAGATGAAAAAAAAACTTTTGACAAGATTAAACATCCATTTATGACCAAAGAAACCCATCAAAGTAGGTATAGAGGGAACATACCTCAACATAATAAAGGCCATATACCACAAGCCCACATACTCAATGGTGGAATACTAAAGGATTTACTCCAAGATCAGGAACAAGACAAGGATGCCCATTCTCATCACTTTTATTCAAGATAGTATTGGAAGTTCTAGCCACAGCAATAATATAAGAAAAAGAAATTAAATAAATCCAAACTGGAAAGAAAGAAGTAAAACGATCACTATTTGCAGACAATGTGACACTATACCTAGAAAATCCTAAAGATACCACAATAAAATTAGTAGAGCTCATCAGTGAATTTGGTAAAGTTTTAGGACGCAAAATTAATATACAGAAATCTACTGCATTTCTATACACTAACAACAAACTATCAAGAGAGAAATTAAGAAAACAATCTCATTGACAATTGCATCAAAAAGAATATAATACCTAGGAATAAATGTCTCTAAGGAGGTAAAAGACCTGTACTCAGAAAACTATATGACACTGATGAAAGAACAAGTGAAATATATACCATGCTCATGGATTGGAAGAATATTGCTAAAATGACCACACCACCCAAGGCAGTCTACAGATTCAATGCAATCCCTATCAAAACACCAGTGGCATTTTTCACAGAAATAGAGCAAGTAATTCTAAAACTTGTATGGAAACACAAATGACCAGGAAGAGCCAAAGCAATCTTGAAAAAGAAGAACAAACCTGGAGATATATCTCTCCCTGATTTCAAAGTATACTACAAAGCTACAGTCATCAAAACAATTTGGTACTAGCATAAAAAAGACACTCAAATCAATGGAGCAGAACAGAGAGCCCAGAAATGAACCCACATGTATATGGTCAATTAATCCAGACAATGGAGGCAAGAATGAGGAAAAGACAGCCACTTCAATAAATACTGTTGGGAAAATTGAGCAGCTACATGCAAAAGAAGAAACTGGACTACTGTCTCACACTATATACAAAAATAATTTCAAAATGGATTAAATATTTAAATTTAAGACCTGAAAACATTCACTTCTAGGAAAAAAAAATAGGTAGTATGCACTTTGACATTGATCTTAGCAATACTTTTTGTATATGTATCCTCAAGAAAGGGAAACAAAAGCAAAAACAAACAAATTTGGACTATATCAATCAGAAAAGCTTTTGCACAGTGAAGGAAATTATGAATAAAACAAAAGGTCACCTACTGAATGGGAGAAGATATTTGCAAATAATATACCCAATAAGGAGTTAATACCCAAAATATAAACAGAACTCATAATATTCCACATCAATAAAACAAACAACCCAATTTAAAAAATTGGAAGAGAATCTGAATAGATCTTTTTCCAAAAAAAGACATACAGAGAGCCAACAGACACATGAAAAGATGTTCAACATCACTAATCATCAGGGAAATGCAAATCAAAACCAAAATGCATATCACCTCACACCTCTCAGAATAGCTATTATCAAAAAGACAATAAATAGCAAGAGCTGGTGAGGCTATGGAGAAAAGGGAACACTCGTACACTATTGGTGGGAATGTGCATTAATGCAGCTACTATGGAAAACAGTATGAAAGTTCCTCAAAAAACTAAAAATAGAATTACCATTTTATCCATCAATTTTACTTATGGGTATTTATACAAAGAAAATGAAAATACTAATTTGAAAAGATATATGCACCTGTATGTTTATTGCAGCATTATTTGCAATAGCCAAGATATGGGAGCAACCTAAGTGCCTATCTATAGATGAATGGATAAAGGAGACGTGATAGACACGCACGCACACACACACACACACACACACACACACACAGGAACATTACTTAGCCATAACAAAATAATGAAATCCTGCCATTTACAACAACCTGGATGAATCCAGAGTGTTTTATGCTAAGTGAAATAAGACAAAGAAAGACAAATGATTTCACTTATATGTGGAATCTAAAAAACAAATAAACAAACAACAAAACAGAAACAGTCATAGATGAAGGGAACAAACAGGTGATTGTCCTAAAGAGGAAGGTGTTGGGGTAGAAGAGATATAGGTGAGGGGATTAGAAGGTACAAACTTCCAATTACAAAATAAATGAGTCATGCATATGAAATGTACAGTGTGGTGAATATAGTCAATAATTATGTAATATCTTTGTATGGTGACATGGTAACTAGACTCATCATGGTGATCATTTTGAATGTACAGAAATATCAAATCACTATGTTATGTACCAGAAACTAACATAGTGTTGTAGGTTAATTTTACTTCAAAAACAAACAAACAAACTCATAGAAAAAGAGATCAGATTTGTGGTTATCAGAGGTGGGGGATGAGGTGACATGGAACTGGATGAAGGTAGTCAAAAGGTACAAACTTCCAGTTATAAGATAAATATAAGTACTAATGATTTAATGTACAACATACTCAATATAATTAATGCTGCTCTTTGTTACATATGGAAGTTGCTAAGAGAGAAAATCCTAATAGTTCTCATCACAAGGGGAACAAAAGGGCGTTCTATTTCTTTAATTTTGTATCTATATGAGATAGATGTTCACTATACTTACCACTGTAATTGTTTCATGATGTATATATGTCAAATCATTATGCTGTACACCTTAAACTTGTACAGTGCTTCATGTCAAATGTATCTCAAAACTAGAAGTTTTATTTATTTTTTTTTTGCTGACCACTAGATTCATCTTTTTCACCCTCTCATACTTGCCATTGAAATACACATAGAAGATGCAAAATAACTATGGTACTAGAAACTATTTGTTACATTAGGTCTAACAGTATGCCAAATTCTGAGAAGAATTTAACATAGGAACAAATGGGCCATTTTGAGAAATAATTAGTAACTCTCAAGACTTGATCTTTGAAACACAGAAGCATGGTCTAATAAGCAGGAACTATTAGAAAATTTAAACACACCCAGGGATTTTTGAGATTATCTAACAATACCCCCCCAAAAAAAATCTGTCCCCACAATACAAATGACTTTCTCTCTTCCCATTCCTCTAACATTACCTCTCTTTCTGTGTACTTTTAGAAGCAGTAAATATTTGGAATTCAGCAAGGCCAAGGGAGAAAGAAAATGACAGAGTAGACTTTTATCTTGAGATGTGAAGACAGTCTAAATTAGGATGGAATAAAAAGGAAGACAGGAGTATACTCTAGGGATTACACATTTTATGAGTAAGGTATGACAAGGTCTTTCAAATTATACCAAAAAATGCATATACCTACTTATAGTCACTGTATTAGACAATGAAAAGAGGAGAATATTGTTCAGAGTAGCAGATCAACTAGAAATATCTTCAAAATATAGGTATTTAGCTAGATGCTGTAGAAATGAAATTATCTTGGGTATAAGATTTGAAAATGTAATTAAAAAATTATTTCTCTACTCATGCCACCTATACACTCCAAAAAGAGCTCTGGGTTTACAAGCATTTTTAAAATTTCAAAACGTAGAAAATTATCAAAGCATCCCTACTCATTTACTAAATCTTGAATCATCCCAACACCAGTATGGCAAAAAAAGCACTAATATAAAAATACCACCTGAGATATTCTCTTTTAAGAGGTAGTGAGTGATAAAGTATACAATGTTCATAAGAACATAGATCATATAATTGAAGGACTCAATAAGTGTATAAATACAAAGCAAAGTTAATTAATTACACTTAATTATCAACTGATAATTTCATATTTTACAAGATTTTGGCAGCGCTCTAAAGGTATACATAAATAAGTTGTTATCACAGTAGAAACATCTAGGCTCTTATGTCAAATTTGCTTGGATGCCATTTTCTCTAACTGAAAAAAAGAACCTCAAATATCATGTTGGGAAACTTCCAAGAAAACTTCACACACACATGAGTATGTATGAATACAAATATAACTACATTTTTAATGTGCCCAGAGAGAAACCAAATTAATGAGAAAACACATATCAATAAATTTAAAAGGATTAAACTCATTTGAAATACATTTTCTGACCACAGTGGAATTAAGTAAGAAATTACAAAGATATCTGGAAAATTATAAAGATATAAAATCAGAACAACATACTTCTAATTAACCCATGTGAAAAAGAAAACTACAAAATATTTTTATCAGAATTAAAATGGTAACACAATAAATTCCAATTTGGGTTATGTGATTAAACCAGTACTTAGAAGACAAATCATGGCTCTTCCTTATAATAGAAGAGAGATCTCAAATTCATTACTTAGCTTCCATTATAAAAATCTAAAAGAGAAAGCAAATCAAACCCAAGGTAAACAGAAAGAAAACAAACAGGGAAATTTTAATGAAATAGAAAACAATAAAACAATAGAGAAAAATCAACAAACCCAAAAGTTGGTATTTTTATAAGAACCATAAAATTGATAAATCTCTTATCAGACTGATCAGGAAAAAGAAAGTTACAGATTATGTATATCAGGCATGAGAGAGGTGACACCTCTAAATATAATATAGATATTAAAAAGATAATAATATTAACAAATTTATGCCAATAAATTTGAGAATTTAAATAAAATAGATAATTATCTTGAGTGACACAAATTGGCAAAGCTCATTCAAGAGTGAGTAGATAACATGAATAACCCTGTATTTGTTAAGGAAATTGAAATTTTACTTAAAACTTTCTCCTCCTAGTCACCTCCACTTTCATAAATAAATCTAGCCAGGATGACTTCACTGGCAAATTCTAACAAATATTTAAAAAATAAATAATACCACTGCTAAACAAATTCTTACAGATAATTGAAGAATAAGTAATATTTCCTAGTTCATTCTATGAGGCCAGCATTTCTATGATATTAAACCAGACAATAATATAAGAATATATAACTTCCAATACCTATCTCTCATAAGACAGATGCAAAAACCATTGATAAAAGATTTAGAAAATCAAACATTTGATATATAAAATGATGACACTTCATGACTAAATAGGGTTTATTCCAGGAATAAAAGGTTGTTTAACATTAAAACTAATTAATGTAATACATCATATTAACTAACTAAAAAAGAAAGCTATATGATATCTCAATAGATGTAGAAAAAGCATTTGACAAAAATCCAACATCCAATCCTGATAAAGTTTCATAGCAAAATTAGCAACAGAGGAAATTTCCTCAAATCAATAAAAATCATCTACAAAAAACCTACAGCTAACATAATATTTAGCAGTCCAGTCCAAATGTTTACTCCTGAAGAGCAGAAAAGAGACAAGGGTGTCTACTCTCATCACTTCTATTACACATTGTACTGGAGATACTAGCCAGAGCAATCAAGCAAGATAAGAAATTTAAAAGCATCTAGATTGGGGAAAAAATAAAATCGCTATTATTCTCAGGTAACATGATCATCTACATAGAAAATCCTACAAAACTACAACAATGCTACTAGAATAAATAAGTGATCTCAGTATTAACATTACGAGTTACAAGATTAATACAAAGAAAACAACTGTAGTTCTAGAAACTGGCCACAAGCAATTGAAAAGTAAAATGTAATAAGATACAATTTATAAAAGCTTCAAAAATTTGATATACTTAGGATAAATTTAGTAAAATATAGGAAAGAACTGTATACTGAAAACTATAAAAAATTGCTGACAGAAAGTAAGGCAGATCTAAATATAGAGACATACTCTGTTTGCAGGTCATTAAATACCATATTGTGAACATTCTCCCCAAACTGATCAATAGATTCAACATAAGCCCAATCAAAATCACAGCAGACACTTTTTCAGAAATTAATGAATTAAATAACATATGGAAATGTTAAGGACCTAGATTAGCCAAAGTAATTTTGAGAAGGAACAAAGTTAGAGGACAAATGCTACCTGACTTAAAGACTTATAATACAACTACAATAATCATGACAGTATAATATTGGAGTGAAAATAGATGTCTGTTTCAATATAACACAACAGAGACTTCAAAAAGATCCAGACATAAATGGACAACTAATTTTTGACAAAGACCCAAAGGAAACTCAGTGGTGAACAGATAGTTCACAATTTTCAACAAATTGTTCTGGGACAACTTAATGTCCATACGCAGAAAAGTGACTTTAATTCATACTCCACATCACATCAAAAGTTAATTCAAAATGGATCATGGAACTAAATGTCAAACTTAAAACTGAAACTTCTAGAAGATGACTTTAGGTTATACGAAGATTTCTTGAATATGACACCAATGTTATAGGCCATGAAAGGAAAATAGTGTGTAAGCTTTTCAAGCAGTTTAGCATACCATATGATCCATTCATAGACTTCCACACAAATATGATAGAAGCTTTAATTTTAGCAGTCCAAACTGTTAACAACCCATATGTCCTTCAACAAGTGAATGGATGAACTATTGTAGAATATTCATACAACGGAGTACTAGTCAGCAATCAAAGTAGATGACAACACACAACAGCAGAGATGAATCTCAAATTGTGTCAAGTAAGAGAAGTTGGGAAAAAAGGAATTTATACTGTGTGATTTTATTTATATAAAATTCTAGAAAATCAAACCAATACACAGTGACAGAAGTCATTGGGCTAAATAAGATTACCACAGGTAATCTTACCACAGGTAAGTGGTTGGCTGGGTCCAAAAGGAGGGAGTTAGCAAGGAATAGGAGGGAAGGCTATCAGGGGAACAAAACTCTTGGCAGGGATAGATATGTTAATTCTCTTGATCATAGTTATAGCTTCATGGATGTATACTTATGTCAAAACTGTTCAAATAGTACATTATATTTTAAATATGAGAAGTTTATTTATTATATCTCAATTTTACCTCAGTAAATTTGTTAAAAATATAGATAAATGACATTATCAAAATGTCTTCTTTGATACCAAATCCAATGGTTAACATCTATGCCTTCATTTTAATTGAAAAATCAGGAGCATTTCCTCCTTGGAAGGTTTATGTCCATTTAAACTCTCCTACTTTTTCTCTTTCCTCTCTGACCTCTCTTTACCAGTCTTGTTTGCAGGTTGCACTGTTTCTGCTCAAAATATCTCTGCTCAACCTAAGTTGCAGCACTCTTTGCAGCTAATCTTATTTAGGCCAATGACTTAAACTTCCTTCTCAGTGCTAACTACACCCAAATGTACAGCTCTAGGCTCAATTCCTTTGAAATACTCCAGATGTATACATGTCTAATTGGATATTTATCCTAGGCCTCTTAAATATACCATGTTAAAAAAACCCAAAAAACAACAACAATAAAAAACTATTGATTTTAACCCTAACCTATTCTTCCCACAGTTTTCACTATTTTAGTAAATGATACCACCACCTATCCCTTCTGCTTAAAGCTAAAATCTTAAATTATTATCCTTGATTCTGTCTTTTTCCCTCCCAGCTTCTTTCCAATCCAGCAGAAAGCCTTATTGGCTCTATCTTCAACATATAAAGAAATCCAATAAGGTCTCTCCATTTTTACCATACTACTTTTGTCTCAGCTATTATCCCTTACATGAGCTACTGCAATAGTTCTCTTAGTCTCATATAGTCCATTTGCCACATGGTACAATGTTATTTTAAAATCATAAATGAGATTTTTATCACTAATCTACTTAAAATCCACCTATTATTGCTCTTATAATAAAATCCCAAATTTTTATGGTTTATGTGGCTCTACCTAATTCCAACATCATCTTCTAATCTCCTCTAATCTCCTCTCTCTTATTTCCTGGGACCTAGGCACACTCAACTATCTTCAGTGCCTTAATCACACTACACTTGGTAAGGCCTAGAATTACAATTAGTTTATTAAGGGCAAGGAAATAGAACCCAGAATACTTAGGTTCAAATCTTAGCTTTGCCATTTATTTCTTGTGTGATCATGGTCAGAATTCAGTCAGACTGCTGTATGCGGCTGAAAGACAAAATTAGAAATATGTTTTTTATGCCCAAAAGGAGAGAAGGAACACTGATATTGATAAGAATCAGCACTGTTTGTCTCATCTTTTTTCCTGGTCCAGACTTTTCTCACCTATAACACATTTCGAAAATGAATTTAAAATTTTTAAGTAGCATAACCTTCTTAATGTTAATTGTATTAAAATTGTAGAAAGCTTAATATTTTTAACTAAATTTTCAATGAACTATAGTCTTCACATTAAGTTGTCCTTGCCTTGACTTATTCCAATTCACAGAAAAATCACTTTAAAAAACTGAGGGCAGGAGTATGAAATATATCGTGTTTCAGGTCTGAATGATGATGAGTTCAGTTCTGCCAACTTAAGGACAGCCAAAAAACATAAGATAAACTTGAGTAAATGCTTGTAAACAAAACCAGTCATCTATGCTGACTAGAATTGCCTTGCTTAAAGCAAAAATAAGTTTAACATTTAAGAGTTTCTAAGAGGGCTTCCCTGGTGGCGCAGTGGTTGAGAGTCCACCTCCCGATGCAGGGGACATGGATTCGTGCCCCAGTCTGGGAAGATCCCACATGCCGTGGAGCAGCTAGGCCCGTGAGCCATGGCTGCTGAGCCTGTGCATGCGGAGCCTGTGCTCCGCAATGGGAGAGGCCATAACAGTGAGAGGCCCGCGTACCGCAAAAAAAAAAAAAAAAAAAAAAAGAATGTTAAAGTCATCTAGGGGGAAAAAAAAGAGTGTAACCTACAAATCTTAGCAAATTTAGGAAGACTGAAATCATACCAGCTATTTTTATTCTGAACACAATGTTGTGAAAATAGAAATCAACAACAAAAGGATAGATGGAAAATCTATAAATATGTAGAAACTAAACAATATATTGATACTTCTGAAAAACCAATGGGTCAAAGAAGAAATCAAAAGGGAAATCAAAAAAAATCTTGAAACAAACAAAAATGGAAACACAACATACCAAAGCTTATGAGAAGCAGTAAAAGCAGTTCTGAGAAGAAAGTTTAAAGCTATAAATGCCCATATTAAGAAATTAGAATGATCTCAAATAAACACCAAACTTTACACCTCAAGGAACGAGAAAAAAGAATTAAAAATTAGTACAGTTAGCAGAAGAAAGAAAATAACAAAGATCAGAGCAGAAATAAATAAAACAGACACCAGAAACATAAAACTAAAACAGTTTTTTAAAAGAATTTTAACAAAATTGACAAACCTTTAACTAGAATAAGAAAAAAAAAGTCTCAAATAAATAACACATGAATGAAAGAAGAGATATTACAACAAATACTACACAAATATATAGAAGCATAGAAGACTTACCATGAGCAATTAAATGGCAGCCAATTAGAAAATTCTGAAGAAATAGATAAATTTCCAGAAACACACAATGTACTATGACAGAATCAGGAAGAAATGAAAAATTTGAACAGACCAATAATGAGTAAAGCGATTAAATCAGTAATCAAAAAACTCCCAACATGGAATACTCCAGGACTACACAGCTTTACTGGCAAAATCTACCAAACTTTTAAGAAGAATTAATTTCAATCTTTAAAATGTATATAAAAAATTGAAAAGGGGCAAACACTTCAAAACTAATTCTATGAAGCCAGCATTACCCTGATACCAAAGCCAGATAAGTACACTACAAGAAAACTATATTAATATCCCTGCTGAATATAGATGATAAAATTCTCAACAGAATATTAGCAAACCAAATTCAAGAACACATTTAAAGTTCTACAATTCATGACTCTCTCTCTCTCTCTCTCTCTCTCTCTCTATATATATATATATATATATATATATATATATATATAATGCAAGACTGGTAACATAAACAAATCAATAAATGACAGGTTGAGTATAGAAGGAATATACCTCAACCTAATAAAGGCCATAAGAGAAACCTACAGCTATCATCATGCTCAACAGAGAATTGACAACTTTTCCTCTAAGATCAAGAACAAGACAAGGATGCTCACTCTCAACACTCTTATTCATTGTAGTGCTGGAAGTCCTAGCTAGAGCAATTAAGTAGGCCAAAGAAATAAAGGGCATCCAAATTATAAAGAAAGAAGTAAAACTTTCAATATTTGCAGATGGTATGATTCTGTATACAGAAAATCACAAAGGACTAATGAAAAAAAAACTATTGGAAATAATCAATGATTTCAGTCAAGTTGCAGAATGCAAAATCAACATAAAGAAATCAGTTGCATTTCTATAAACTAAAAGTAAAACATCTGAAAAAGGAATAAAGAAATGTATTTCATTCACAATAGAATCAAAAACAATAAAATACATAGGAATAACTTTAACCAAGGAAGTAAAAGATATGTACAATGAAACCTGTAAAACTTTGTTGAATGAAGTTGAAGATGACACAAACAAATGTAAAGACATCCCATGTTCATGATCAGAAGAATTAATACTGTTAAAATATCCATAATACCCATATCCATCTATAGATTCAACACTCTCCATCAAAATATCAAAGGCATTCTTAAAAGAAATAGAAAAATAAATCCTAAAATTTGTATGGAACCACTAAAGGCTCTGAATAGCCAAAGCAATCCTGGGGAAAAAAAGAATAAAGTTGGAGGTATCACACTTCCTGATTTCAAACTATACTACAAAGATACAGTAATAAAAACAGTATGGAACTGGCTTAAAAATAGACCAATGGGACAGAATAGAGAGCTCAGAATTAAATCCACGTGTATATGGTAAACTAATATTTGACAAAAGAGCACAGAACACCCTATGGTAAAAAAGTCTTTTTAACAAATGGTGCTAGAGAAGACTGGGTAAAGGCATGCACAGTAATGAAATTGGACCTCTGTCTTACACCATTCAAAAATTAACTCTAAATGGAGTAAAGACTTAAACATAAAACTTGGTACCATTAAACTCCTAGAAGAAAATGTAGAAAAGTTTCTTGACGTTAGTATTGGCAATAATTTTCTGAATACGTCACCAAGAGCATAAACAATGAAAGAAAATTTCAAGAAATAGGACTACATTAAACTTAAAATCTTCTGCATATCAAAAGAAAAAATTAACAGCTGAAAAGATAACCTACAGAATGGGAGATTTTTCACAAACCATTTATCAGATAAGGAGTTAATATTAAAAATATACAGAGAACTCATAAACTCAATAACGACAAAAGTGATTTAAAAATGGTCAGAAAAAAATAGACATTTTTCCAAATAAGACATACAAATGGCCAACAGGTACATGAAGAAATGCTGAACAACATTCATAATCAAAAATGAAAATCAAAACCACAATGAGATATCACTTCATACCTGTTAGAATGGGTATCATCAAGACAAGAGATAACAAGTGCTCACAAGGACGTGGAGAAAAGTGAATCCATTTTACAGTGTGTGTGGAATGTAAACCAGTTCGTTCACTGTGGAAACAGTATGGAGCACCCTGAATATAATTAAAAATGTATCTACCATATGATTCAGCAACTCAACTTCTGGGTATATACACGAAAGAAATGATAAAAGGATACTGAAGAGATAGATGCACTCTCATGTTTATTGCAACAATGGCCAAGATATGGAAACAACCTAAGTGCCCATCAATAGAAGAATAGATAAAGATGTGCTATATATATTTATATGATAGACTACAACTCAGCCATGAGAAAGAGAATATCCTGCCATTTAGGACAATAAGCATGGACCTTGAGCACATTATGTTAAGTGAGATAAACCAGGAAGAAGATGACAATTTTATATGATATCACTTATATGTGCTATCTAAAAAAGCCAAACTTATAAAAACAGAAAGTAAAATGATTATTACAGGGGATTCCAAGTGGGACATAGGACAGATATTGTTTAAGGGTACAAACTTCTAATGAGTAGTAAATAAGCTCTGAGATATAATGCACAGTATAATGACTGTGGAGAACAATACTGTATTATAACCATCAAAGTTGCTAAGAGACTAGAACTGAATTATTCCAATCACTAAAATAGAAACAATCATTATGTAACATGATAGAGGAGCTAATTATTGCTACAATGGCAATCATATTACAATATATAAATGTATCACACAAAAAATGTTGTATGCCTTAAATCTGCACAATATATGTTAAATACATTTCAGTAAGTAAATAATAAATTATGAAATTTAAAAAATTTTTATTGGAGTATAGTTGATTTACATTGTTGTATTGAAAATTTTATTTTTAAATTAAAGAATAAAGGGTCATTTCTACAGAGCTCCGAACCTCTGAAGAATAATAAGAGAATAATGTTAACAGCCCCTTGCAAGGGAAATTTTCTGAGATGATAGAAATGTTCTATATTTTTATTATGATGGGACTGTAATGGTTGTGTTACTACAAATATTTATCAAAATTTAAGAATGGTAAAACTTAGATGACTAATTTTGAAACTGAAAAATGTCATGTCCCAGAGAAAAAAATAATATTGACATTTACATTTTGACATATCTTGGTGAAGTTATAAGAACATAAAGATAAAGGAGAAAAATTATATGTTGCCATCCAGACAGGAAAAAATGTTACTGACGAAGAGAAGTTAGAAGTTGCTGAGACTGTCACAGTCTGCATAGGCCAACTCAATCTAGACATCACCTTTACTAGATGTATATAATGATTCCTTTATAATAACTTTTAGTTAAAAGTAATATAATTCTCATTTTCTAAAGTAGCACATGGCTGAATTTTTTATTTTGTTTTGACCAACTCATGAAGAGTGCCAAATGCTAACACAAGGTTAAGGAATGGGCCAAATATAATCATTACTGGTAAACAGGAACCAGAAAGGCACCCAGGCTATTTAACTGCAACTGTTAGAATTATAAGAATTAAATCACAGGAAATGATATTCACATTCCTCAAACTGTCCTAATTAAATATTTATGACTAGATTCCTGATGGATGATACTCTTTTCAGTGCCACTATGCACAAATGCTAGTACAGTTAATAGGGGAAAAGTTAAGGAGAGAGACATGCTGCTTTTGAGTCTGAGTCCAGAAACCAATTCAGAAGAAAATGCCTCAGATAACTCAATAGCAATTTTATGCACTTTGTGAAAATAATCAAATGATAGAAATTAAGACTGAATATGGTTTTTATAAATTTACAGTCACTGTGTGGTTTCTACTATTTACCAAAACAAACAAAAACCTCTAAAAGTTTCCTAATTTCACATCAACTGTGAATGTGCTTATATGTACAACTACTGGATCTAATCATTTCAACTGATATTGAAATTTAGATAATTAATCTACTTAGATTAAGAACTCTCTTAGTTGATTTTTATTAATTATTTATTAATTATTTATTTAATGTAGTTATTCTGATTTTTAAAACATCTTATTTCAAACTAACTTCAGACTTACAGAAAAGTTATAAAAAGTGTACCAACAATCGTTATTTACCATTCACTCAGAAGCTCAAATGTTAACATTTATGTTTTTATTCCCCTACCCTACCCCCACCACTTTCTTTCATGCTCTCATTCTCACAGCTCATTCTGCTTCTGTCTCTCTCTCTCCTATCCACTCCCCTCCACTTCAGAATAAATTCTAGATATGATGTCCTTTACCCCTAAATGTTTCACTTGTGGATTTCCAAGGCCATTTTCTTATATAATCATAGTATAATTATTAGCATAAAATTAACACAGTTTTGACATTATTATTAATTAATAAGTCAATTTTCACAATTGTGGTACTACTGACCTTTATAAAGAGAATGACTTTATTTTCTCCTAGTCTAATTCAGCATCGCTCATTGACATCAGTTTTTACGTCTCTTTTATCTCCTGCTATCTGGAAGAGTTTCTTAGTTTTTCTTAATTTTTATGATTTTAACATTTTTTGAAGAGTTTGGGCCATTTATTCTATTGACTGTTCTTCAAATTGGATTTGTATGATGTTTCCTCATGAATATATTCATGTCACATATTTTTGTAAAGAATACTACAGACGTGATGTGTTCTTTTAACACATATTAGGAGGCAAATAATGCCTATTTATTTCCCTAATGGTGATATTAACTTGGATCACTTGGTCTAAGTAGTATTTGTCAGGTTTATTTTATTGTAAGTTAATCTTTTTCCCTTTGTATTTAATAAGTATCTTATGGGCAAATACTTCAAGATGATGTAAATATCCTGTTTCTAATTAAACCTTTATCCACTAGTTTTAACATCCATTGATGTTTATTATCTGAAACTGCTATTAATGTGATGGTTACCAAATGGTGATATTCAAAATATTTATTAGTCTTTCTATAGCAATTAATTTGCAATATATGTGAACCTGATTGGTTTTTATTGGGTTAAATATTGGAAAAGTTGGTACATGGAGACAATAAAGTAATTTTACCAAGACTTAAAAAAAGTTTTTAACATAGAGTAAGAATATGTATGTTAAATGAAAAATTGCTTGTATAGCTTTGTACTAATTAACATCTTCCAATGTAATTATTCAGACTCTTTTTAGATTAGATTTTTAGCATATCTTCTGATGTTGACAAAAACGAACATTTCAAACCATATTTATTTCACTTTTATCTAATCAAGATTCATTATTCTGTCACAAAATAAAATTATAGTGTGAATAGAATTCATTTTGCACTACAGCTCAAAGTAAATTATGAGTCTGTCTGTAAGCAATATAATGGAACAAGGTTCAAAGTATAAATGGATGCACAAAAAATAAAGAGAAAGGAATCTACACATAACACTAGAGGAATCCATCAAACCAAAAGGGGAGAAACCAAGAGAAGACAGAAACAGAGAAGAACTACAAAAACAACCAGAAAACAATGAACAAAATGGCAATACATACATCCATATTAATAAATCCTTAAAATGTAAATGAACTAAATGCTTCAATCAAAAGCTATAGTGTAGCTGAATGGATAAAAACAAGATCCATCTATATGTTGCCCACAAGACTCACTTCAGATCTAAAGACATAGACTGAAAGTGGATAGATGGAAAAAGATATTTCATGCAAATGGAAAAAAAAAAGAGCTGTGGTAGCAATACATATATCAGACAAAATAGACTTTAAAACAAAGACTCTAACAAAAGATAAAAAAGGGCATTACATAATGATAAAGAAGTAGATCCAACAAGAGGATTAACATTTGTTAAATATTTATGAACCCAACACAAGGAGCACCTAAATCTATAAAGCAATATAACAGAAATAAGTGGAGAAATGTACAGAGGTACAATAATGGTAGAGACTTAAGTACCCCACTTACATAAATGGATAAAACATCCAGGCAGAAAATCAGTAAGTGAACACTGTCCTTAGATGACATATTAACAGATAGACTTAATAGATATATACAGAATACTTCATCCAAAAGCAGCAGAATACACATTCTTTTCACATGCACATACAACTTACTCCAGATAGATCACATGTTAGCACACAAAACAAGTCTCAATAAATCTAAGATTAAACAATAGGTCAATGAAGAAATCAAAGAGGAAATTTAAAAATACCTGGAAACAAATGAAAATGGAAACACAACTTTCCAAAATCTATGGGAGACAGCAAAAGCAGTTCTAAGAAAGTTCATAGCAGTATAGGCCTACCTCAGGAAACAAGAAAAATCTCAAATAAACAATCTGAATGTACATATAAATGAACTAGAAAAAGAACAATCAAAGCCCAAATTAGTAGAAGGAAGAAAATAATAAAGATTTGAGAAGAAATAAATGAAATAGAGATTAGGAAAAACAAGAGAAAAGATAAATGAAACTAAGAGCTGTTTCTTTGAAAAGATAAACAAATCATCAAACTGTTAGCCATACTAATCAAGAAAAGAAGAGAGAGCCCAAATAAATAAAACCATAAATGAAAGAGGAGTAATTACAACCAATATCACAGAAATACAAAGGATCATGAGAATACTATGAACAAATGTATGCCAACAAATTAAACAACCTAAAAAAATGAACTCCTAAAAACACACAATCTTCCAAGACTGAATCATGAAGAAACAGAAAATCTGAATAGACCAATCACTAGTAATGAAATTGAATTAGTAATTTTTAAAACTCTAAGAAACAAAAGTCCGGGTCCAGATGACCTCACAGGTGAACTCTAGCAAACATTTAAGGAGGAGTTAATACCCATCCTTCTCAAATTATTCCAAAAATTGAAGCAACACTTCTGAACTAATTTTATGAGGCCACCATTATCTGAGTATCCAAGATATCCAAAGACTACACAGAAAAGAAAATTTCAGGCTGTATCACTGATGAACATAATGCAAAAATCCTCAACAAATCATTAACAAGCCAAATTTAACAACACATGATCAAGTGGGATTCATTTCAGGGATACAATGATGGTTTAACATCTGCAAATCAATCAATGTGACACACCACATTAATAAAATGAAGGGAAAAAATCACATGATCATTTCAATAGATACAGAAAAATATTGACAAAATTCAACATCTATTTATGATAAAAACTCTCCACAAGGGGCTATAGTGGGAACAAACCTTAACATAATAAAGGTCATATATGGCAAACCCACAGATACACAATGATGAAAAGCAGAAACTTCTTCCTGTCAGGTCAGAAGCAAGACAAGAATGCCCATTCTCACCAATTTTCACTACAGCAATTAGGCAAGGAAAGAAATAATAATCATCTGAATTGGAAAGAAAGAAATAAAACTGTTACCATTTGTAGATGACATGATACTATGTATAGAAATTCCAAACATTCCATCATAAAACTATTAGATCTAACAAATAAATTCAGTGAAGTTGCAAGTTACAAAATTAATATACCAAAATCTGTTGCATTTCTATACACTAATAACAAAATATTAGAAAGAAATTAAGAAAACAATTCCATTTACAATTGTGTCAAAAATAATAAAATAGGAATAAATTTAACAAAGGAGGTAAAAGACCTACACTCTGAAAACTATGAAACATTGAGGAAAGAAATTGAAGATGACACAAGTAAATGGAAAGATATATGTGCTCATGGATTGGAAGAATCAATACTGTTAAGATGTCCATTCTACCCAAAGCAATCTACAGATTCAATGCAATCCCTATCAAATTATCAATGGCATTTTTTACAGAACTAGAACAAACATTCCTAAAATGTGTATGGAACCACAATAGACTATGAATAGACAAAGCAATCACATGAAAGAACAAAGCTAGAGGTATCACACTCCCAGACTTGAATCTATACTACAAAGCTATAATAATCAAAAGTGTATGTTACTGGCACAAAACACACACACATAGATCAATGAAATGGGGGAAATAGGTGAAGGGGATTACGAGGTACAAACTTCCAACTATAAGATAAATAAGTCAGAGATATAATGTACACATAGGGAATACAGTCAATAATATTGTAACAGCTTAGTATGGTGATGGATGATAACTGGACTTATTGTGGTGATCATTTCATAATGTATAAAAATATCAAATCACTTTGTTGCTCACCTATACCTAATATAATATTGTATGTTGGTTATAACTCAATTTAAAAATTAAAAATTTTGTGGGAGAGAAAAAATAAATGTGGTTCAATAATGGAATCAAAAGAAAATTTACATAACTTTTAAAGAAAAGAAAAGTAAATCAATATATTCAAACTCGCTTCACTAGTATCCTAAAACATTTATCAGACAGTGATAGTTAAAGTAAATCTCTATATAACAAGATAGAGTAAACCTCCAGAAGACAATGTTATTCACATATTTCTTTTACATAAGCAATTACTTGACACTGCTCACACTATGGAATGGGCTTAGGCTATTCAGTGTATGAGATTCTTCTACAAACAACTCAACAATGAGGTAATTTTTTAAGGTAAAGGGAACCATAAAAGCAAATACATTCACAAAGTGGAAAATACAGCTAAATTACAAGCAAAAACAGGAGTAACCCTAGAGAAATTTTATTAATGATGTGTCTAAAAATAGAAATATCACAGAATGTGCCTATTTCTCAAATAATATCTTTCTACAATATGACAGCAACTAAAGACAACTGGAGTCAAATGGCCTTTGATTTTGTTCCAATAGTCAGCTTATCAAAGTAGGAGAAGTTTATTTGGCTAATATCTGGAACAATGAGACAATCTGCATTATATTACCATATAATATTGATACATTCAGAATTCACCATATCATGATCCTCTGCTAAATTCTCTCAGAAGATGCTTATGCTTTCTATCACTTCCCTGTTTGGGCAAATGTCTTTTCTGTTTGTTATACTATCTGGGCATTTATGAAAGTAATAATCATACCCTTGTTTTCTGAAAGTCTTCTGTCAGGGGAATGGATCTTTTGTCGGGGAAAGTAATGGCATTTCAATTAAAAATAGTTTCTCTCCAGATAATTTTTCACCCTACTGGCAGTAAAAACCAATCTATTAGCATGGGGTATGGTATTTGTGTTATTTTTCCCTCTCATCTTTCACATTATTAACAAAGACGTCACTAAAGAATTAAAAACATATTAATATAAGACTTTAATATTTTCCTACTACTGTGGATGAAAAATACAGATTCCTTGCATAGAATCCTCAGAACTTCATGAGCTGAGAGTTTTAAGTGGGTCTATAAAAATTATCTGCCTATTTTATCCAGCTTTCTTTATACCTCATTATTCTCCTTTTAATTTACATATCAACTTTAAAATCTAGAGTACTTAGTGATTAACATGTGTTTAATCAGAAACTTTTTCTTTTTTAAATTTTGTATTGAATATATTTGACATTTAACACTGTAAATTTAAGCGTCACATTAATTTGAAATATTTTCTAATTAGTGGTTTTGGTGTTTTTGGATATATACCCAGAAGTGGAATTCCTAGATCATTTGGGAGATCTATTTTTAATTTTTATTATAAATGAAATCATCACTAAGTGGGGAAGGTGCTATAATTTTTTATAATTATAACAACATATTTACTTGAATCTTTTCTAAATACATCTAAAGCCATCATGGCTTATTTCTTCCTGATCTACCCCTCCTGAAAAACCTCCAAAGTATCTTTATTCTTTACCTCAATATTTAAGTGTTATGAATTTCTATAATGTTGATACATATTTTACATTGTCAATATTGCTTCTAAATTATTAGCTAGAGAAGGGAATATATTTATACTTCTGTATATATCATAATACTCAGCATTCTGCTGAATAAACTAGAATAGAGTGAGGATATAGGTGGTAAACACTGCCATTACATGAGTTCTCAATACTGCATATTTTTTCATAGTTAATTTTCACATCAATCCGATGAAGTAGGTACAATAATATCCAACTGACAAATGTGGAATCTGATACCTGAAGTGGCCACATGATTTTTCAAAGATGGCTCAGTTAATCAGTGGGAGGAATGGAAATCAAATTCACTTTACTTTGACCAAAATGTGACTTTTCCATTACATGAGGCTGAATCTAGACTTTTATTATATGAGTAATTGTTTATATATGCTACTTATTATATGTTTCATGGATATATTTTTATAACTTTCCCTTGACTTTGCATTCATTAAAGAGGAGTAATATATATAATACACTCTTATATTCTGTTCCTTATGGAGAATCAGTATGGCTTCTGGCCATAGCAAGCAGAAGTTTTAAGTCATAATTACTAAAAAGCATCAAAATAAGGTTTGCATGTTAAAACCTAGAGTGAAAAAAGTTAACAATTCCATGCATAATAGGACTTCAGACATGATTCAGGATGACATGAGCTATGTAACTGGCAAACATACATGATTCACTTTAGTTGTGAGTCAATGTAAAAATTAGAAATCATCATCAAGATAGAAACTAAAAACATTAATTCACTCTATCAAAGAAATGTGTCATATCTTCATGGGAGAATTTGTTCCTTGCAATTACTTTGGAAATTTATTTTAAAATTTGTGTTCTATTTAAATTGACTTCATAAAGTTAAATTATATGAAGTGAAGCAAATTCCATTAAAATAGCAAAGTGTATTTCACAGTGCAGGCAGTAAACTATTCTAAAGAAGATGTAGTGTTTCATAATTGTAAATTTGATCAATTACATATAAAAAGTTTAGGTCACCAAAAACATAGAAAGTCATAAAACTTAAAAAGTAAGGGAATGTTAGGACTTAAAAGTTGTGTGCAAAAGATTTTTGGAAACAAAAACTGTTTAACTTATTATGAGATTTTGATGAAAATTAGCATGTTACATACTGTGATTTTTTAAAAATCTTGAAGTTATGGGGAAAAGAACTCAAGAGAAATGCGGAACTATCAAAAATAAAAAAGCAAGTCTTTCCCTTGGAAATGGGCAACTAAATATGGTTCCTTTATAAAAGAAATCAAAGCCCATTAATATATGCTTAAAAAGGATTTTAAAGGATTTTTCTCCCAAAATATACCAGATCCAGAACAAGGTTTTTCACATGTTAAAAAGTAAGATTCAGTTAGATTTAGAGGAACACAGAGAAAGTTTTATTTGTTGATTGCGTGCATGTGCACATGTGACAAGACTTTATTTTAAATTGTTCTAATGAGCTTATTTTATAAGCAACGTATTTAGTGCTATTATGTATGCTCATCTCCTGAGCTTTAGATAAAGTTGACGAAATATGGAGGAAAACCGTACCTTGCAAACTACAAAACACTGCTGAGAAAAGTTGAAGATGAAGTAAAGAAACTGGGAGGTATATCGTGCTCCTGGATCAGACAACTAAGTAGTTAATAAGATGTCAATTCTTCTCAAGCTATTCTATAGAGTCCAGTCAAAATTCAAGTACACTTTTTTTTTAGTAGAAACTGACAAGCTGATTCCAAATTTTATTAAAAAAATGAAAGGATCCAGAAGTTTCCAAAACAATGTTGGTAAAGGAAATTCAAAGTTGTTGTTGAATTTACACTACCTGATTTTTAGATTTATTTTAAAGTAATAATAGTGTGGTATGGTCATCAAAGATAGATAATGAAACAGAAAATGGAGTCTAAAAATAAACCGATTCATTTACGGTCAGTTGGTTTTCAAAAAAGCTATAAAAGCCATTTAAAGGGAAAAAGTCTCTTAAAAATGTTACAGGAACAAGTCAATATACATATGAAAAGAACCCCAATATTATATCCCATCATGTAAAATAATTAACTCAAAATTAATCACAGACCTCAAGATAAAAGCCAGGAAAATTATAAAATTTCTTAAAGCAGAGATGAAAATCTTTGAGACTGAATTAGGTAAAGATATGACAGCAAAAGCATAAGTTGTTTTAAAAATTATAATGCTTTATCAACTTTAACAATATCTACTCTCTGAAAGATACTGTTAAGAAAACAAAGAGTCTAAATTGGGAAAATATATATCTGATACAGTTCTTGTATACAGGATATATGTTAAAAAAAAAACTTTCAAAGTACAAAAACCAAAAAAAATAAGCAAAATATTTGAACACATACTTTATCAAAGTAGATATGCTAATCACAAACACCCACTTGAAAAAAGGTTAGAACATCTTTGGTCATTGGTGAAATGCAAATTAAGCCACAATGAGATACCTGTATATACCTTTTAGAATGTGTACAATTAAGACAAAATACAATGGTGAGCATATGGAGCAAATAAACTCTCAAACACTACTACTAGGCATGTAAAATGATACAACCAATTTTTGAAACAGTTTGGCAATTTTTTTAAGTTAAACATATATCTGGCATATAACCTAGTCATTCCACTCCTAGCTATATGTCTAAAACTAAATGAAAGCATAAGTTCCTACAAAGACCTGTACATGAATGTTAATAACATTATTTGTAAGAGCCAAAACCTGGAAATAACACAAATGCCCATCAGTAAATGAGTCATAAATGAGTTACAGTACATCCATAAAAGGCACTATTATTCTGTAATAAATAGAAGTAACTAAAGATGCATGCAGCTACATGGATGATTCTCAAAATAATAATGCCGAGTGAAAAGGCACAAAAAAAAGTTATATAATGTCAGTTCACATTTATGTAAAATTAAGGAAAATACAAACTAATCTATAATAGCAGAAAGATGATCCATGGTTGTCTTGAGTGAGCTGAGTGGCATGGAGGGATTACAAAAAAAACACAAGGAAATTTTGTAGTAACAGATATGTTCTTATCTTGATAAAAGTGATGGCTTCATGAGATTATTTCTATGTCAAAACTTAATAAATTGTATGTTTATATATGTGCAATTTATTGTATGTATACCTCAATAAAGAGGAAAAGTAGTCAGAGAGGCAAAAAGCATGTTGCTGCACTTGTTTATATATATTCATTTTACACAAAAAAAGGCAGAATATGTAAAATCTCCCACTCATCTGACTTTTCCCTCTACTAAATAAATAAAAATAAATATTTCCTCTTCCTCATGCTTTTCCATTTCTGCTATTCATCCGATATCAAAATGCATGTGAAAAACAAAATGGTAGATTCTACAATATGGAGCAAACCCACAGGTAAGAAGTCTTCTAATTACAATATCAAAAAGGTATAGATAGAAATTATAAGTATCTCAATACCTCTGCTCTAGTTTGTTCTCTTAGCTTCCTTTCTCTTCCTAGATAAAAGGATGCAAGAACTTGAAACAAAACCTCCTGCTCCTATGAGATACAAATTCTAATCAAAAACGGAAAGAAAAAAAGTTGGCACTTTAAATACTGCAGACCAATTCTGTAAACAGAGCACAGCTATAACTTGTGAACTGTAGCATGGACCAACTACTCCACAAGACTTTTAAATTTGGAAAACATACATGGGCTGAATAATAACGTCTTTTCACTCCCCAAGCATCATGGTTCAAGCTTTCTTCTTTACTAAAATGCAAACTACATTTTATAAGTAGATTTCTATAGTGGAAGCTAGAGTACAGGACAGGTAACCTAAATGGCATCACAGTCATCTGCTTAATATTTGCAAAGGCTGTACTATCTGTCATAAAATCAACACATTCTCTTAAGGACATTTTAAAAGCTAAGCTTCACTTTTTTACAAAGTATATGCAGTACTGATTTACATCACTAATGTTTTTGAACTCTACAACTATAGTATCCGTAAAGATACACATACAATTTTTCATTTTAATAATAAAGTTTCCCTAAGGCAATAGAGTTCAGAAATAAAGACAGTTGTAGAAAGCCCCTTCTTCTCTTTTCCACTGGCTACATTCCTTTTCTAAGCAAGTCAGATATCCCTTGAAGTAAGAAAAGCAGCACAAATTCATAAACTGAGCATGGCATTATAGAAGATAAAACAGTGAGAAACGCGTAACTGCTGCAATAGTGCGTCCTGATCTTGCCGCATCATGGCACTGCATTTGTAAGGCACAGTGTGGTTAAGTTGACGCTGATTATTGCTAGAGGGAATTCTATACATTTCAGCCCCCTCAGACTCCACCAGACCATGTAAAGAGCTACAGAGATCAAAATCTCAGATATATCCATTACACATTTGTGGCATACCCGCTGTATGCTGTGACACTGGGAAGCTCTGTGCCAGAGGATGTTTATGTTCATACATCACAAGGAAAATTGGTATGAAAAGAACTATTGAATTGTCCATATCCTGCATTTTAGGGTAAGTTCAAATTTAGTACAATTTGTTCTCTTAAGGCTTTCCTGAACACTTGTGATTCATATTATACTGTTTCTTCCAAAAGACCACATATTTAAAAGAATTATATTTCTGGAAAGGCATGATGAATTTTAAAATGTTCTAATCTGAATGCATTGTTTCCTACTACATATTTTATCAGAAACTTATGTTTTGTGACTAAGGTCAAGACCCCTAATAATTCAATGGTTACCATGGCAATCGTTTAATTTAAATATTTTATATAAAAGACCTAGCATCACTGTATGTCTTTAAAGTAGTTGTAGTCAATTAAACAAGATAGCATATAACTAATACCATGAAATCATGTATAAGATTTATGTGACTCTATAATCCCTCTTATTTTTTTACAAATTTATTTATTTATTTATTTAATTTATTTATTTTTGGCTGTATTGGGTTTTCATTGCTGCACGCTGACTTTTCTCTATTTGCAGCGAGCGGGGGTGTTGTATGCGGGCTTCTCATTGTGGTGGCTTCTCTTGTTGTGGAGCATGGGCTGTAGGAGCATGGGCTTCAGTAGTTGTGGCACATGGGTTCAGTAGTTGTGGCGCACGGGCTTAGCTGCTCTGCAGCACATGGGATCTTCCCGGACCAGGGCTTGAACTCATGTCTCCTGTGTTGGCAGGCAGATTCTTAACCATCACGCCACCAGGGAAGCCCTCTCTTATTTTTAATATTAGAAATTCAATAGGTCTTCTGTTTTGGGGGGCAAAAAGTAACAGTGATGATATTTACCCTTTTGCCTGAATATATATATATGTATATATACACAAAAGTTTTCAAAATATATGACATCAGTGATTCCAGAGAAATGTTAAATAAATAAAAGAATCTCTTTGATTGTCCCAGCTTAGTGCCTGAAGAGCATATCAATGGTCATAGCATAGGGAAGAAAAAACCATATAGGGAAAAGGCAGAGCTCAGTTGGGCAGTTGGATCTAGAAGTCTGGAGAGGCCATGGCAGCTAGAATTCATTGGTGGAGTACTAAACACAGGAAAGGTGCATAGATAGAGAAACTACTCTAGAAATCTACAGAGGATCAGCACACACATGTGAGAAAATTACCTAACACCCGGGAAAGAACTACCTAAAAGTATTCAAGGAACAAAATCCCTAGTCAGTATGGAAAACTCGTAATTCAGGAGACAAAAGTAGAGAATTCAGAAGATTTTTGCTTCAGAATTGAAATAAAATTAGCCCTAAATAAGCCACTCCCCTATCCCCATGTGACAAAATTTAAGCAAATCCCAGAAGGATCAAAATGTTTCCAGGTAACTTAACTGCATGCCATAACAGAGCCCAAATATATTTATAGGAATACAAAAATACATAGCACCTAAGAACTCCACAGTCTAGCATCCAATAAAAATATCTCCAGGCGTGCAAGGAAGCATCAAACTATAACCCATAATACAAGGAAAAAATCAATAAAATCAGCCCAATTTATAAATTGAACTTCATCCAAATTAAGAACTTCTAAAAACATGGCTATAAAATGAAAAACAAGATAAAGACTATGAAAAACAAGATAAAGACTGTTAAAAACAGTTGCAAGTGGTATATCTGATAAACGTCTTCCAACTATAATATATAAAACTCTCAAAGCACGGTAACACAAATTAAAACTGGGCAAAATATTTAAACCCATATTTCACCAAAGTAGATACCGAATCACAAACACCCAAATGAAAAGATGCTCAGTATAATTAGTAATTAAGAAAGCATGGCTTAAACTACAATGAGATAATAGTCTGCACCCATTAGAATAACTAATATTTTTTTAAAGTGTTCATTCTAAGTGCTAGTGAGAACTTGAAGTAACTGGAATTCTCAAATATTGTGGAATAAAAACGGTAAAACCACATTGTAAAATATTTTGACAGTTTCTTAAAAAGTGAAACATACAACTTATATATATCTAGCAATTCCACTTTAAGGTATTTACTCAGGAGAAATGAAAGCATCTGTTCACACAGACTTGTATATGAAGGTTTATAGCACCTCTATTTATAAATACCAAAAACTAGAAATAATCCAAATGTCCAATAAAGGTACATGAACATATTCTGATATATGCATATAATGAAATACTATTTCCTTATAAAAAAGGAATTGGCTATTGTGCACAAAACAGTGTGGACGAATCACAAAATTATTATGAGACAAAGCAGTAAAATAAACCAAAGAAAGCACATACTCTACGATTCCATTTACATAAAATTCTAGAAATTCTCTTATAGTGACAAAACACATATCAATAGTTGTCTGGGCACGGGGAAGTGTAGAAATGGATTAAAATGAGTGATTACAAAAGGGCACAAGAGAACTTTTGGGTTGCGGTATTTCCTTACCTTAATTGTGGTGATTGTTTCACAGGTGTATAAATATAACAAAACTTAAGATGTACACTTTGCATGAGTGCTGTTATTGTGTGTCAATTAAACTTCAAACATCTCTTCAAAACATTTTCTGATCCAACAATTGAAAACATTTATCGCAGGAGTTTGAATATTACTGTTTTAAAAATTGCATTAAAATAAAAATCTTAATTTCTTCCATACCTTCTCTAATTTCTTACCGGAGTGATGAGTGATATACCTTGTTGATGAACTTCAGAGAAGAAATTCTCATACCAGGATCACAGCTCCTTCTCGGTTCTCTTTTCTCAGATCTGTTTCACTGAGAGAGTATTCATTCTGGTCTTCCCTCTTCTGTGCAGCCAGAGACCTGGACTGTTTTCTAAAAAACATTTGCATTTAAAATACATGAATAACCCATATTATTTGCCAAAAAAAAAAACCTTTGCCTTCATTTATTTACTTAACAAATACTTGGGGGGAGCTTACTGTGTGCCAGACATTGTCCCAGGCACCATGAAAAGTAGTCAACAAGAGATCCTTGGTTTTTATCCCTCATGAATCTGACAGTGTAGTGCAAGTGTGGTTGGCTGAATTATTGGATCCAGTACGTTACACTCCTTGTTTCTACATCCTTTTCCCCCTTCTATTATCCTTAAAAAGAAACAGTAATCCTGCAAGCTTGTCACTTCTTAGTTACCCCCACTAGATCCTCCATTTTTACTCTTGCATTGGTGTTTGCTGGTAATAGAACAGTTGTTCTTAAACTTCAGCATGAAACCAGTTCACCTGAAGGGCTTGTTAAACACGTTTGATGGCATCCATACCTAGTGTTTTGATTCAGCTAACCTGGGGTGAAGCACAAGAATTTGCAGTTCTAACAAGTTCTGAGATGAAACTAATGCTGCCAATCATGAAACCACAGCTTGAGAACCGTTGTGTTAGGTGCTAATAGGAATTTAAGGAAAAGCTGACTTATGGAAAAAAGACTTACACCTCTGTTAGAATTGGTCCTATGTTGACTAGAAATGGCGAGAGTGGGCATCCTTGCCTTGTTCCTAATCTTAGGGCTTTCAGTTTTTCACTACTGAGTATGATGTTAGTTGTGGCTTGTCATATATGACCTTTTTTATGTTGAACAAGTTTCCTTCTATTTCTAGCTGTTTTTTAAATTGAGATGTAATTGACATATAACATTAGTTTCAGTTGTATAACATAATTCCTTATTTGTAAATATTGCAATATGATCACCACAATAAATCTAGTTAATGTCCATTACCACACATAGTTACAAATTGTGTGATAAGAACCTTTAAGATTAACTCTTTTATCAACTTTCAAATACACAATAAAGTATTAATAACTTTAGTCACCATGCTATGCGTTACATCCCCATGACTTATGTTGGGCTGCACCCCACAGGCCTACAAAGCCTGTGCTTGCCCAGCCTCAAGACCAAAGAAAGAGCCAGGCGTCAGCTACAGAGACATCAATGGTTTAATGAATGGGGACAGATCTTACATGTCTGAAGCAAGGTCCAGGAGTGACCACCATGTGCGTGTGCCGCAGACAGCAGGCAGGACGTGGTAGTGGTATTTGCTGGGGGTGCGGGGAGGTGGGAGATTACCAGTTACAGGGGAATTGACATCAGGTGGGCTCATTAGTTACCAGGGAAAGCAGTGGAGGGGCAAGCTCCTCACTGCCCCTTTGATGAGAACAGTCACTAGCTGGGGCCTGGGGCAAGTACGCAGGAAGGTCAGTCATGTGAGTAGCATGTAGGTGAAGCAGGCACTGGTCGAACAGGGGATGTACAGAGAGCAAGACAACAGCCACCTTGAGTGGCCTGACCATACAACTTATTTATTTTCTAACTGGAAGTTTGTACCTTTTGACCCCACATTTCACCCAACCCACCCCCGCCTATGGCACGACCAATCTGTTCTCTGTATCTATGAGTTTGGTTTTTTTTTTTTTTTTTTTGGTTCTGTTTTTAGATTCCTCATATAAGAATAATGAAATCATACATTATTTGATTTCTTTTGTCTGGCTTATTTTACTTAGCATAATGCTCAAGTTTCTCCATGTTATTGCAAAAGGCAAGATTTCCTTCTTTTTTATGGTGATTAAGATTCCATTGTATAAATATATACTACATTTTCTTTATCCATTTATCCTTCAATGGACTGTTTCCATATCTTGGCTATTGTAAATAATGCTGCAATGGACATGGGGGTGCATATACTTTTCAAGTTAGTGTTTTCATTTTCATTGGATCAATACCCAGAATTAAACTGGCGAATCATATGGTAGTTCTATTTTTAGTTTTTTGAGGAGCCCTCCCCCCTACTATTTTCCTGAGTGGCTTACACCAATTTGCATTCCCACCAACACCTCACAGTTTCCATATCCCTGCACATCCTCTCCAGCATTTGTTAGGGTTTTTTTTGTCTTTCTGATAATAGCCATTCTAATGGGTGTGAGGTGCTACCTCATTGTGGTTTTGATTTGTAGTTCACTGATGATTGGTGATGCTGAACACCTTTTCATGTAGCTGTTGGCCATCTGTATGCATTCTTTGAAAAAAAATCTATTCAAATTCTCTACTCAGTTTTTAATCAACTTGTTTTTCTGTGTGTGTTTTTTTTTTTTTTTTTTTTTTTTTTTTTGCTATTGAGTTGTATGAGTTATTTCCATATTTTGGATGTTAACCATTTGTTATATATTTCTAACAGAAGTCTCTTCAGGAAAATCTAGGATTTTACTATCAAGTGCTCAAAGTACTTCCACCTTCTACCCACTACCTAATTCAAAGCCGTGTCCACATTTTGTTACTTCTGATAGCAGCACCCCACTTTCCAGTACCAAAATCTTTATTAGTTTCCAGACAGACATTAGGGCTGTCATGAGAAAGTGTCACAAATTGGGTATCTAAAAGCAAAAGAAATGTATTCTCTTGTAGTCTTGAAGGCTAGCAGTTCAAAATCATGGTGTTAACAGAGCCATGTTTTCTCCTTCTGAAACTCTGGACAGAGTCTTTTCTTGCCCCTTCTTAGCCTCCAGTGGTGGCCACAACCCTTGTTGTTTCTTAGCTTGTAGCTGTATCATGACAATTCGTGCTTCTGTTATCACATGGTATTCTCCCTGAGTCTCTGTATCCAAATTTCTCTCTACTTATTAGGATACCAGTCGTATTGAGTTGGGGCTCAGCCTAATGACCTCTTGGTAAGTTTACTGCATCTACAAATATCCTGTTTATAAACAAGGTCACATTCCCAGGTACCAGGGGTTAGGACTTAAACATATATTTTGGGGGACACAATTCAACCCATAACTGAGACCAAGCCAATCCCAGAAACCAAAGTGAGTCCAGCATTCCAGCCATCTCACTAGGTAATACATATGAGTGATTTTATAATCAAGTCTTTTCTTTCCTTTTTCTTTTCTTTTTTTTCCCACCTCCAGTAAGGATTTGTTCGTACTATAACTTATGTGTCCTTTACCTTTTGCTAGAGACACAATTCTTTTTCCCCTGGACTTTGTTAATATCCCTTTCATTCAATAAGAAAGAATTACCAGGTTGACTTTCTTCCCAGGATTTATATTCATATATTGATTTCTTTCTGCATGGCTCAAAGCAGAAAGAAATAACATTCCAGAGAAACCGTTGAATGATAGTTCACAAGAGGGAAAAGGGAAGCCCCTTATGTAGGACTGGGGTACATTCTGAATACATTGGGGGACAGTCTAAGATAAATAGGATCGATTTTGCATTGGTTGCAATTTCTGAGTTAAGAGAAGTGGGGATAAAGTAAGGGTTGAATACAATAATGTGATGAAGGTATTTAGCAACTGGGTAACCCCAGTAATAGATGGGTATAGAAATATAGGTCTGGGACCATCATTAATAAGAAAGCAGTCATCATTTAAAGACGGGGTTGTTTTAGCATTCTCCAGCTGAAACATGTCTTGCCTTCAGGAAAAACAATGTTTCCTGTTAACTTCCCAGCTGGCTTTATCTGTGTCTGTCCTCCCAAACTGAAAATTGCTGGGCTGCTTTTCTCCTTTTCAGTCCAAGTTGCTTTTTCTCTTTTTAAGTCTGGAGTGTTCTTTGCTCTTTCATGACTAAAATTCTATGTGGTGTGGATTGTTGCCAAGTATCCTCACTTGGTGTTGTCTAAAGATCACTGCAATTGTCAGTTTCTTCATAAATCCTGCTCCTTAAAAGCTATGTTTTCATGGAGGACATTTTGTTTTTAATCTCTTCTGCCCTTTGCTGTTGCTTTTGGTTGATTTGGGGAGAAGAGTGAGTTAAGCAATGTCATACTTCCCCATACATTTTTTTAACATCTTTATTGGAGTATAATTCCTTTACAATGGTGTGTTAGTTTCTGCTGCATAACAAAGTGAATCAGCTATATGTATGCATATCACCATATACCTTCCCTCTTCCGTCTCCCTCCCACTATCCCTATCCCACCCCTCGAGGGGGACACAAAGCGGTGAGCTGATCTCCCTGTGCTATGTGGCTGCTTCCCACTAGCTATCTATTTTACATTTGGTAATGTATATATGTCCATGCCACCCTCACTTCATACAAGCTTACCCTTCCCCCTCCCGTATCCTCAAGTCCATTCTCTATGTCTGCATCTTTATTCCTGTCCGGCCACTAGGTTCATCAGAATCTTTTTTTTTTACATTCCATATATATCTGTTAGCATACGGTATTTGTTTTTCTCTTTCGAGTTACTTCACTCTGTATGACAGTCACCAGGTCCATCTATGTCACTACAAATAACTCAATTTCATTTCTTTTTATGCCTGAGTAATTCCACTGGATATATGTGCCACGTCTTCTTTATCCATTCATCTGTTGATGGACACTTAGCTTGCTTCCATGTCCTGGCTATTGTAAATAGAGCTGCAATGAACATTATGCTACATGACTCTTTTTGAATTATGGTTTTCTCAGGGGTATATGCCCAGTAGTAGGATTGCTGGCTCATATGGTAGTTCTATTTTTAGGTTTTGAGGAACTTCCATACTATTCTCCATAGTGGATGTATCAACTTACAATCCCACCACCAGTTCAAGAGGGTTCCCCCTTTTTTCCACACCCTCTCCAGCATTGACTGTTTGTAGATTTTTTGATGATAGCCATTCGGACGAGTGTGAGGTGATGCCTCATTGTAGTTTTGATTTGCATTTCTCTAATGATTAGTGGTGCTGAGCATCCTTTCATGTGTTTGTGGCAGTCTGTATATCTTCTTTGGAGAAATATCTATTTAGTTCTTCTGCCCATTTTTGGATTGGGTTGTTTGTTTTTATGAGATTGAGCTGCATGAGCTGCTTTTATATTTTGAAGATAAATCCTCTGTCAGTTGCTTCATTTGGAAATACTTTCTCCTATTCTGAGGGTTCTCTTTTCATCTTGTTTATGGTTTCCTTTACTGTGCAAAAGCTTTTAACTTTCATTAGGTCCCATTTGTTTATTTTTGTTTTTATTTCCATTTTTCTAGGAGGTGGGTCAAAAAGGATCTTGCTGTGATTTATGTCATAGAGTGATCTATGTTTTCCTCTAAGAGTTTGATAGTGTCTGGCTTTACATTTAGGTCTTTAATTCACTTTGAGCTTATTTTTGTGTACGGTGTTAGGGAGTGTTCTAATTTCATTCTTTTACATGTACGTGTCCAGTTTTCCCAGCACCATTTACTGAAGAGGCTGTCTTTTCTCCACTGTATATTCTTGCCTCCTTTATCAAAGATAAGGTGACCGTATGTGTGTGGGTTTATCACTGGGCTTTCTATCCTGTTCCACTGATCTATATTTCTGTTTTTGTGCCAGTACCATACTGTCTTGATTACTGTAGCTTTGTAGAATAGTCTGAAGTCTGGGAGCCTGATTCCTCCAGCTCCGTTTTTCGTTCTCAAGATTGCTTTGGCTATTCGGGGTCTTTTGTGTTTCCATACAAATTGTGAAATTTTTTGTTCTAGTTCTGTGAAAAAAGCCATTTGTAGTTTGATAGGGATTGCACTGAATTTGTAGACTGCTTTGTGTAGTATAGTCATTTTCACAATGTTGATTCTTCCAATCCAAGAACATGGTATATCTCTCCATCTGTTTGTATCATCTTTAATTTCTTTCATCAGTTTCTTATACTTTTCTGCATACAGGTCTTTTGTCTCCTTAGGTAGGTTTATTCCTAGGTATTTTATGCTTATGTTGCAGTGGTAAATGGGAGTGTTTCCTTAATTTATCCTTCAGATTTTTCATCATTAGTGTATAGGAATGCAAGAGATTTCTGTGCATTAATTTTGTATCTTGCTACTTTACAAAATTCGTTGATTACCTCTAGTAGTTTTCTGGTAGCATCTTTAGGATTCACTATGTATAGTATGTCATCTGCAAACAGTGACAGCTTTACTTCTTTTCTAATTTGGATTCCTTTTATTTCTTTTCCTTCTCTGATGGCTGTGGCTAAAACTTCCAAAACTATGTTGAATAATAGTGGTGAGTGTAGGCAACCTTCTCTTGTTCCTGATCCTAGTGGAAATGGTTTCAGTTTTTCACCTTTGAGAACAATGTTGCCTGTGGGTTTGTCATATATGGCCTTTATTATGTGGAGGTAAGTTCCCTCTATGCCTCCTTCTGGAGGGTTTTTATCATTAATGGGTGTTGAATTCTGTTGAAAGCTTTTTCTGCCTCTATTGAGATGATCACATGGTTTTCTCCTTCACTTGGTTAATATGGTGTATCACATTGATTGATTTGCGTATATTGAACAATCCTTGCATTCCTGGGATAAACCCCACTTGATCATGGTGCATGATCCTTTTAATGTTCTGTTGGACTCTGTTTGCTAGTATTTTGTTGAGGGTGTTTTAACCCATGTTTATCAGTGATATTGGCCTATAGTTTTCTTTTTTTGTGGCATCTTTGTCTGGTTTTGGTATCAGGGTGATGGTGGCCTTGTGGAATGTGTTTGGGAGTGTTCCTCCTTCTGCTATATTTTGGAAGAGTTTGAGAAGGATAGGTGTTAGCTCTTAACTAAATGTTTGATAGAATTCGCCTATGAAACCATCTGGTCCTGGGCTTTTGTTTGTTGGAAGATTTTTAATCACAGTTTCAATTCCAGTGCTTGTGACTGGTCTGTTTATATTTTCTGTTTCTTCCTGGTTAAGTTTCGGAAGGTTGTGCTTTTCTAAACATTTATCCATTTCTTCCAGGTTGCCCATTTTATTGGCATATAGTTGCTTGTAGTAATCTCTCATGGTCTTTTGTATTTCTGCAGTGTTAGTGCCAGTGGGTAAGACTGGTTCAGTGGGTTGTGTAGGCTTCCTGGTGGAGGGGACTGGTGCTTGTGTTCTAGTGGATGAGACTAGATCTTGTCTTTCTGATGGGCAGGATCGCATCTGGTGGTGTGTTTTGGGGTATCTGTGACCTTATTATTTTAGGCAGCCTCTCTGCTAATGGATGGGCTTGTGTTCCTGTCTTGGTAGTTGTTTGGTATAGGGTGTCCAGCACTGTAGCTTGCTGGTTTCTGAATTGACCTGGGTCTTAGCATTGAGGTAGAGATCTCTGTGAAAGCTTTCACTATTTAATATTACGTGGAACCAGGAGGTCTCTGGTGGACCAATGTCCTGAACTCGGCTCTCCCACCTCAGAGGCTCAGGCCGGACACCTGGCCAGAGCACCAAGACACTGTCAGCCACTCAGCTCAGAAGAAAACGGAGGAAAGAGGGGAAAGATGGCGGAAGAGTAAGACGCGGAAATTACCTTCCTCCCCACAGATACATCAGAAATACATCTACAGGTGGAACAACTCCTACAGAACACCTACTGAATGCTGGCAGAAGATCTCAGACCTCCCAAAAGGCAAAAAACTCCCCACATACCTGGGCAGGACAAAAGAAAAAAGAATAAACAGAGACAAAAGGATAGGGACGGCACCTGCACCAGTGGGAGGGAGCTGTGAAGGAGGAAAGGTTTCCACACACTAGAAGCCCCTTCGCGGGTGGAGACTGCGGCTGGCAGAGGGGGGAAGCTTCGGAGCCACGGAGGAGAGCGCAGCAACAGGAGTGTGGAGGCCAAAGCGGAGAGATTCCCGCACAGAGGATCGGTGCCGACAGGCACTCACCGAGAGGCTTGTCTGCTCACCCATGGGGGCAGGCGGGGCTGGGAGCTGAGTCTTGGGCTTCGGTTGGAGCACAGGGAGAGGACTGGGTTTGGCGGCGTGAACATAGCCTGCGGGGGTTAGTGCACCACAGCTAGCCAGGAGGGCGTCTGGGGAAAAGTCTGGACCTGCCGAAGAGGCAAGAGACTTTTTCTTCCCTCTTTGTTTCCTGGTGCGCGAGGAGAAGGGATTAAGAGTGCTGCTTAAAGGAGCTCCAGAGACAGGCACGAGCTATGAGTGGACCCCAGAGACGGGCATGAGACGCTAAGGCTGCTGCTGCAGCGACCAAGAAGCCTGTGTGCGAGCACCGGTCACTATCCACACTACCTCTCCCAGGAGCCTGTGCAGTCCGCCACTGCCAGGGTCCCGGGATCCAGGGACAACTTCCCCAGGAGAATGCATGGCGCGCCTCAGGCTGGTGCAATGTCACGCCGGCCTCTGCCACTGCAGGCTAACCCCGCACTCTGTACCCCTTCCTTCCACCGGCCTGAGTGAGCCAGAGCCCCCGAATCAGCAGCTCCTTTAACCCCGTCCTGTCTGAGTGAATAACAGACAGCCTCCCGGCGACCTACATGCAGAGGCGGGGCCAAATCCAAAGCTGAGTCCTGGGAGCTGAGCGAAAAAAGAATAGAAAGGGAAACCTCTGCCAGCAGCCTCAGGAGCAATGGATTAAATCTCCACAATCAACTTGATGTACCTGCATCTGTGGAATACCTGAATAGACAATAAATCATCCCAAATTGAGGAGGTGGACTTTGAGAGCAAGATTTATTATTTTTTCCCCTTTTCCTCTTTTCGTGAGTGTGTATGTGTATGCTTCTGTGTGAGATTTTGTATGCATAGCTTTGATTTCACCATTTGTCCTAGGGTTCTATCCATCCGTTTTTTTTGTTGTTGTTGTTTTGGGGTTTTTTTACTTAAAAAATTTTTTTTATTAGTAATTATTTTTATTTTAATAACTTTATTTTATTTTATCTTACTTTATTTTATTTTATTTTATATTCTTTCTTTCTTTCTTTCTACATTTTCGCCCTTTTATTCTGAGCCATGTGGATGAAAGGCTCTTGGTGCTGCAGCCAGGAGTCAGTGCTGTGCCTCTGAAGTGGCAGAGCCAGTTTCAGGACACTGGTCCACAAGAGACCTCCCAGCTCCACATAATATCAAATGGCAAAAATCTCCCAGAGATCTCCATCTCAACACCAACACCCAGCTTCACTCAACGACCAGCAAGCTACAGTGCTGGACACCCTATGCCAAACAACTAGCAAGACAGGAACACAACCCCACCCATTAGCAGAGAGGCTGCCTAAAATCATAAGTCCACAAACACCTCAAAACACACCACCAGACGTGGACCTGCCCACCAGAAAGACAAAATCCAGCCTCATCCATCACAACACAGGCACTAGGCCCCTCCACCAGGAAGCCTACACAACACACTGAACCAAGTTTAGCCACTAGGGACAGACACCAAAAACAATGGGAACTACGAACCTGAAGCCTGCAAAAAGGAGACCCCAAACACAGTAAGATAAGCAAAATGAGAAGACAGAAAAACACACAGCAGGTGAAAGATCAAGAGAAAAACCCACCAAACCTAACAAATGCAGAGGAAATAGGCAGTCTACCTGAAAAAGAATTCAGAATAATGATAGTAAAGATGATCCAAAATCTTGGAAATACAATAGAGAAAATGTAAGAAACATTTAACAAGGACCTAGAAGAACTAACGATGAAACAAGCAACGATGAACAACACAATAAATAAAATTAAAAATACTCTAGAAATGATCAATAGCAGAATAACTGAGGCAGAAGAACAGATAAGTGACCTGGAAGATAAAATAGTGGAAATAACTACTGCAGAGCAGAATAAAGAAAAAAGAATGAAAAGAACTGGGGACAGTCTCAGAGACCTCTGGGACAACATTAAATGCACCAACATTAGAATTATAGGGGTTCCAGAAGAAGAAGAGAAAAAGAAAGGGACTGAGAAAATATTGAAGAGATTATAGCTGAAAACTTCCCTAATATGGGAAAGGAAATAGTTAATCAAGTCCAGGAAGCACAGAGAATCCCATGCAGGATAAATCCAAGGAGAAACATGCCAAGACACATATTAATCAAACTGTCAAAAATTAATACAAAGAAAACATATTAAAAGCAGCAAAATAAAAAACAACAAATAACACACAAGGGAATCCCCATAAGGTTAACAGCTGATCTTTCCACAGAAACTCTGAAATCCAGAAGGGACTGGCAGGACATATTTAAAGTGATGAAGGAGAAAAAACTACAATCAAGATTACTCGAATCAGCAAGTATTTCATTCAGATTTGATGGAGAAATTAAAAACTTTACAGACAAGCAAAACCTGAGAGAGTTCAGCACCACCAAACCAGCTTTACAACAAATGCTAAAGGATCTTCTCTAGGCAAGAATCACAAGAGAAGGAAAAGACCTGCAATAACAAACCCAAAACAATTGACAAAATGGGAATAGGAACATACATATCAATAATTACCTTAAATGTAAATGGATTAAATGCTCCCACCAAAAGACACAGACTGGCTGAATGGATACAAAAACAACACCCATATATATGCTGTCTACAAGAGACCCACTTCAGACCTAGAGACACATACAGACTGAAAGTGAGGGGATGGAAAAATATATTCCATGCAAATGGAAACCAAAAGAAAGCTGGAGTAGCAATTCTCATATCAGACAAAATAGACTTTAAAATAAAGACTATTAAAAGAGACAAAGGAGGACACTACATAATGATCAATGGATCAATCCAAGAAGAAGATATAACAATTGTAAATATTTATGCACCCAACATAGGAGCACCTCAATACATAAGGCAAATACTGACAGCCATAAAAGGGGAAATCGACAGTAATACATTCATAGTAGGGGACTTTAACACCCCACTTTCACCAATGGACAGATCATCCAAAATGAAAATAAATAAGGAAACACAAGCTTTAAACGATACATTAAACAAGACGGACTTAATTGATATTTATAGGGCATTCCATCCAAAAACAACAGAATACACATTTTTCTCAAGTGTTCATGGAACATTCTCCAGGATAGATCATATCTTGGGTCACAAATCAAGCCTTGGTAAATTTAAGAAAATTGAAATTGTATCAAATATCTTTTCCGACCACAATGCTATGAGACTCGATATCAATTACAGGAAAAGATCGGTAAAAAATACAAACACATGGAGGCTAAACAATACACTACTTAATAATAAAGTGATCACTGAAGGAATCAAAGAGGAAATCAAAAAATACCTAGAAACAAATGAAAATGGAGACACGACGACCCAAAACCTATGGGATGCAGCAAAAGCAGTTCTAAGAGGGAAGTTTATAGCAATACAATCCTACCTTAAGAAACAGGAAAGATCTTGAATAAACAATCTAACCTTTTACCTAAAGAAATTAGAGAAAGAAGAACAAAGATCCCCAAAGTTAGCAGAAGGAAAGAAATCATAAAAATCAGATCAGAAGTAAATGAAAAAGAAATGAAGGAAATGATAGCAAAGATCAATAAAACTAAAAGCTGGTTCTTTGAGAAGATAAACAAAATTGACAAACCATTAGCCAGACTCATCAAGAAAAAAAGGGAGAAGACTCAAATCAATAGAATTAGAAATGAAATAGCAGAAGTAACAATTGACACTGCAGAACTACAAAAGATCATGAGAGATTACTACAAGTAACTCTATGCCAATAAAATGGACAACCTGGAAGAAATGCACAAATTCTTAGAAATGCATAACCTGCCAAGACTGAATCAGGAAGAAATAGAAAATATGAACAGACCAATCACAAGCACTGAAATTGAAACTGTGATTAAAAATCTTCCAACAAACAAAAGCCCAGGACCAGATGGCTTCACAGGCGAATTCTATCAAACATTTAGAGAACAGCTAACACCTATCCTTTGCAAACTCTTCCAAAATATAGCAGAGGGAGGGACACTCCCAAACTCATTCTACGAGGCCACCATCACCCTGAAACCAAAACCAGACATGGATGTCACAAAGAAAGAAAACTACAGGCCAATATCACTGATGAACATAGACGCAAAAATCCTCAACAAAACACTAGCAAACAGAATCCAAGAGCACATTAAGAGGATCATACACAATGATCAAGTGCGATTTATTCCAGGAGTGCAAGGATTCTTCAATATATGCAAATCAATCAATGTGATACACCATATTAACAAATTGAAGGAGAAAAACCGTATGGTCATCTCATTAGATGCAGAGAAAGCTTCCGACAAAATTCAACGCCCATTTATGATTAAAAGCCTCCAGAAAGGAGGCATAGAGGGAACTTTCCTCAAAACAATAATGGCCATATATGACAAACACACAGCCAACATCATCCTCAATGGTGAAAAACTGAAACCATTTCCTCTAAGATCAAGAACAAGACAAGGTTGCCCACTCTCACCACCATTATTCAACACAGTTTTGGAAGTTTTAGCCACAGCAGTCGGAGAAGAAAAGGAAATAAAAGGAACCCAAATCAGAAAAGAAGTAAAGCTGTCACTGTTTGCAGATGACATCATACTATACATAGAGAATCCTAAAGATGCTACCAGAAAACTAGTAGAGCTAATCAATGAATTTGGTAAAGTAGCAGGATACAAAATTAATGCACAGGGCTTCCCTGGTGGCGCAGTGGTTGAGAGTCTGCCTGCAGATGCGGGGGATGCGGGTTCGTGCCCCAGTCCGGGAAGATCCCACATGCCACGGAGCGGCTGGGCCCGTGAGCCATGGCCGCTGAACCTGCGCATCCAGAGCCTGTGCTCCTCAACGGGAGAGGCCAAACAGTGAGAGGCCTGTGTACCGCAAAAATAAATAAATAAATAAATAATACACAGAAGTCTCTGGCATTCCTATACACTAATGATGAAAAATCTGAAAGTGAAATCAAGAGAACACTCCCATTTACCATTGCAACAAAAAGAATAAAATATCTAGGAATAAACCTACCTAAGGAGACAAAAGACCTGTATGCAGAAAATTATAAGACACTGATGAAAGAAATTAAAGATGATACAACAGATGGAGAGATACAACATGTTCTTGGATTGGAAGAATCAACATTGTGAAAATGATTCTACTACCTAAAGCAATCTACAGATTCAATGCCATCCCTATAAAACTACCACTGGCATTTTTCACAGATCTAGGACAAAAAATTTCACAATTTGTATGGAAACACAAAAGACCCCAAATAGCCAAAGCAATCTTGAGAACGAAAAACGGAGCTGGAGGAATCAGGCTCCCTGACTTCACACTATACTACAAAGCTACAGTAATCAAGACAGCATGGTACTGGCACAAAAACAGAAATATAGATCAATGGAACAGGATAGATAGCACAGAGATAAACCAATGCACATATGGTCCCCTTATCTTTGATAAAGGAGGCAGGAATGTACAGTGGAAAAAGGACAGCCTCTTCAATAAGTGGTGCTGGGAAAACTGGACAGGTACATGTAAAAGTATGAGATTAGAATACTACCTGACACCATACACAAAAATAAGCTCAAAATGGATTAAAGACCTTAATGTAAGGCCAGAAACTATCAAACTCTTAGAGTAAAACATATGCAGAACACTCTATGACATAAATCACAGCAAGATCCTTTTTGACCCACCTCCTAGAGAAATGGAAATAAAAATAAACAAATGGGACCTAATGAACCTTAAAAGCTTTTGCACAGCAAAGGAAACCATAAACAAGACCAAAAGACAACCCTCAGAATGAGAGAAAATATCTGCAAATGAAGCAACTGACAAAGGATTAATCTCCAAAATTTACAAGCAGCTCATGCAGCTCAATACCAAAAAACAAACAACCCAATCCAAAAATGGGCAGAAGAGCTAAATAGATATTTCTCCAAAGAAGATATACAGACTTCCAACAAACACATGAAAGAATGCTCAACATCATTAATCATTAGAGAAATGCAAATCAAAACTACAATGAGATATCATCTCACACAGTTCAGAATGGCCATCATCAAAAAATCTAGAAACAATAAATGCTGGAGAGGGTGTGGAGAAAAGGGAACACTCTTGCACTGCTGGTGTGAATATGAATTGGTACAGCCACTATGGAGAACAGTATGGAGGTTCCTTCAAAAACTAAAAATAGAACTACCATATGACCCAGCAATCTCACTACTTGGCATATACCCTGAGAAAACCATAATTCAAAAAGAGACATGTACCAAAATGTTCATTGCAGCTCTATTCACAATAGCCAGGAGATGGAAACAACCTAATTGTCCATCATCGGATGAATGGATAAAGAAGATGTGGCATATATATACAATGGAATATTACTCAGCCATAAAAAGAAACGAAATTGAGTTATTTGTAGTGAGGTGCATGGATCTAGAGTCTGTCATACAGAGTGAAGTAAGTCAGAAAGAGAAAGACAAATACCGTATGCTAACACATATATATGGAATTTAAGGGAAAAAATGTCATGAAGAACCTAGGGGTAAAACAGGAATAAAGACACAGACCTACTTGAGAATGGACTTGAGGATATGGGGAGGGGGAAGGGTAAGCTGTGACAAAGCGAGAGAGAGGCATGGACATATATACACTACCAAACGTAAGGTAGATAGCTTGTGGGAAGCAGCCACATAGCACAGGGAGATCAGCTCGGTGCTTTGTGACCACCTGGAGGGGTGGGATAGGGAGGGTGGGAGGGAGGGAGATGCAAGAGGGAAGGGATATGGGAACAGATGTATATGTATAACTGATTCACTTTGTTATAAAGCAGAATCTAATACACCATTGTGAAGCAATTATACTCCAATAAAGTTGTAAAAAAAAAAAAAAGAGAAAGAGCAACCAAACCAAATCCAAATCCACCAATGATAACAAGTGCTTAAAAGTATACAAAAAAAAAAAAAAGGACAGGGCTTCCCTAGTGGTGCAGTGGTTAAGAATCCGCCTGCCAGTACAGGGGACACGGGTTTGAGCCCTGGTCTGGGAAGATCCCACATGCCCCGGAACATGCACCAGAACCACTGAGCCTGCACTCTAGATCCCGTGAGCTACAACTACTGAACCTGTGTACCTAGAGCCCATGCTCCACAACAAGAGAAGTCACTGCAATGAGAAGTCCACGCACCACAACGAAGAGTAGCCCGCCCCTTGCTGCAACTAATGAAAACCTGCGTGCAGCAACAAAGACTCAATGCAGGAAAAAAAAAAAAAAAAAAAAAAAACGAGTCCAGGAGGACTACTAATTATCCAGAACTTTCAGGATGAACGTATTGGTTCTTACCCAAATCCTGTGTGTTTAACACACAGAAAAAACACAGGCACATTTATTATTCTTATTAAGCAAGAGAAGAACAACTATTTGTCACACCAGACATCATAATCACTCTTATTAAAGCTGATCTTCAAGCTTGCCCCTTGTCATGTGTGCTTGAAGATGAAGAAATTCAGCCTTCAATTTTCCTAATGGTTTAACATGAAGTCACACCTCAAATTCTTATCTCAGACAGATATATGATTGGATGTGTGGATGTGTGTGTATGAGTTGATTTCATTCTAATAAATTGGTGAATGGATGTGAATATACTCCCAGAGTGATATATAAGATATTTTTTATCATCATTGTTGGACAGGAGGCACTGTTTGTTATTGGTGAAGATACAACATTAGTCATATAGTTTCCACACTCAAAGGGTTTAAAATGCAATATTGATATTGGAGTAAAGCAACTATATAAATAACTATAATTCAAAGCAGAAGATAAAGTCTTCTATAGATAACTGTAAACAAAGGGGAAAAAATGCCAGGAGCATGAGAAATAGCTTCATGAAAAATCTTCACTGGATGCTTTGATCCACACAGTAATCTTACCAGATACACAGAAGGGAGGTGACTATTATGCTCACTTTATAAATGCTCTGAGTATCTATTTTTTTAGTCCACATTCATCCAGCCAAGGGGTAGTAGAATCATTTTTGTAACTTAAGTCATCAAAATTCAAATGTAGAAGAAACTATGTATTCTACTTTCGAGTGCTACCCTCTATTTCTAATCAGCTAACTGACTTAAGCTAAATCATTTTTCAAAATATCCTATGGTTATTGTATCCTCTGGTATAAAAGCTGATATTTTTATATCGATGGTCCTAAGTCAGTTATCAAGTCTGTTAGAGTTGTAACTTTGTCATATACCAAAATAAATTTAGAAGTTTCCATTTGTAAATTACAGGGGAAGCAAATAGAAAGTGTAAATTTCCACAAAGAAAATATGAAATACACTATTTTGAAGGTAATCTATGACTCAGAGAAATATACCCAAATAAATAATTTTCGAAAACTGATATTAGATAAATAATAGTGTGGAAAAGAATCCAATCGTGGGCAAGTGGCCATATGACTTTGTTTTGCTTTTTCTTCTTTTAATTTAGTGGTTTATTTGGAATTCCTTATTCCAGTTTCTTGTAAAAAGAATCGGGTGCTGTTGTTTCATTCTTCACCATGTGTGGGTGATTATGGAGGATGGCTGTCTGTCAAAAGCAGATGATGACCACGGAATGTCTGAAAATATAAAACTGCTTATTGGAAAATGATTGCTTGGGTTTATCTGTCATGCACAGACTGCCTGGTTGACAGACACTGAAATCTGAGTGAGACAGTTGTGTTGACATGTAGTACTGAAAACAACCCTTTAATTCTTAATTAGCTGTAGTAAATGAATTTTCTTAATTCTTCAAAGTAGGCACTTGAAAATTAATCACTGATATATAAAACTGCGTATATTCAATGTTATTCCATTATCAGCAAATAAAGCAATTATTATTCACCTTGTTACATTTTCAAATATTATAAAACTGCATGTGTGCTTAACTGATTGTAATATTTTAAAATTCCAAACTGTTAACACTTCCTTTCATTATTCATTTATGCATACAGATGTTATTTATATTTTTAAAAAATCTAGCCATAATAGGCTAGCATTATTGTGGTAAAATTATATCTATTGACAAAAATTCTTAATAATCAATCAAATGTAAATCTTACACTTGTACAGGAAGATGAATGAACATGATAAACATATTATCTGACTAAACTCCATGCAGAATTTATAGGACTACCAAAATTCTCTGTGTGATTCAAATAGTATATGAAGTGAATGGACAGAGGTGAAGTAATTAGTAGTAGTAGTAATATACTCTCCCTGTATCCTTGTTAAAAATGGAATTTTAGAAAAATTAATAAATACAATGACTAGCTGAAAGTAATTCGGAGTTGCTGAATTCCCACAATCTATACCAAAGTTTTTATTCCCATTCTTTTTATAAGTTGTACACTTTTTTTAGGAAAAAGAACTCAATATTTTAGGGAAATTCATATAGGCATGCTGATTATTTTCACTTTTGGAACTATATGAAATTGAAGTCTAATTAGTATATAGCAGCTATCTGTGCCAGTATTTCCCAGACAGGATAGATATTTACATCCTTGAATTCTCCTTTCACCTACCAGTCTACTAAAATGTCTAAGAATATTAGCGAAGATTGGTGAAGGATTTGTATTAATTATGCATTAATCACCTTAGCCATTCAACTTGTTGAAAAGATTCACAGGACTACAACAGCTTATTCTCTGGGAAGAGCTCTAGTACAAGTACAAGATACAGTACAACAGTAGCAAGAAAGGCATATGCATTGAAAGAAATCTAAGGTCACAGATACAGGCCACTCTCTCCTCTCTCACCTGAGCCTTATAAAATATATTTTTATCTCCTCTAGTTTGGAAGCACCACCTATATGTATATCAAGCGCCCTGAGAGAAGGAAGTCCAAAATCTGCTCAGCTCTGGGGGAGAAGAGTCTCATAGTGAGCTGATCATCTAGGTAGATTCTAAGCATATTCCAGCTATGTGACCATCTATGATGTGTTTTCCAACATCAAAAATCAATTCTCTAATTCACCAACACCAACTGGCTGTCCAAGAATTCAATTCAATTCCAACACTAGCTATCCAGAGTCAGCCCAGACCCTACAGGTTAAGGGCACAGTCCCACAAGACTGCCCTGAGACAGCAGCTGCAAATGGGGTACAAGGCTACCTGCACTTCTGCCTGGCTGACTACAAATTGGAAGGTTAGCATGATCCCCCCTCATTCAGGTTCAATAATTTGGTAGAAAAATTCACGGAAGTTGGGAAAGTGCTATATTTACTATTACAGATATATTTTAAAGGATACACCTCAGAAACAGCCAAATGGAAGAGATGCATATTACAAGGTATGGGGGCAGGGATAGTACAGCTTGTCCATGCCCTCTTTATGCATGTTCCCCTGGGAGTGTGTTGATGTGTTCACTAACCTGGAAACTCTCCAAATCTTATTGTTTAGGAGTCTTTATAACCCAATCTCCAGACCTCTCCCTTCCTTAGAAGCCAGGGGGTGGGGGAGCTGAAAGGTTCAACCCTCTAATCACATGATATGTTCTTTTGGTGACTAGCCCCCATCCTGAAGCTATCTCAGAGGCCCCTCAGCCACGAGAGTCATATCATTAGTATACAAAAGACACTCTTATTATTCAGAAAATTGTTTTGGGTAGTAATATTACTTCTTCTAATACATGAACATAGAATATCTTTCTATTTATTTGAATGATCCTCAGATGGGGATCAGCCAGGATAGCAGAGTAGAAATATCCTGAGCTCACCTCCTCTCACAGGCACATGAAAATCACAACTATTTTCAGGACAACCATTGATAAAAAAGAACAGAACCTACTAGAAAAGATCTACAACTAAAGATATAAAGAAGGAATCACAACAAGATGGGAAGGAGGGGAGCAGTTTCAATATAGTCACATCCCATACCCCCAGGAGGGCGACTTACAAATGGGAGAATAATTACAATTTCAGAGTATCTCCCAAAGGAGAGAGAGGTCTGAGCACCACATAGGGCTCCCTGGCCCAGGGGTCCTGCACTAGGAAGACAAGCCCCCAGAGCATTTGGATTTGAAGGCCAGCAGGGCTTAGTTCCAGTAGTCCTAGAGGGTTGGGGGAAATAGACTTCACTCTTAATGGACACACACAAAAATCTCACATGCTCCCAGACCCAGGGCAGAAGCAATAATTTGGTAAGAGCCTGAGTCAGACCTATCTGCTGATTTTGGAGAGTTTCCCAGAGAGGCAGGAGGCAACTGCAGTTCACCCTGGGGAACGTACACAATAGCAATGGACATTTTTGGAGCTCACTTTACCAGAACACTGGTGTTGGCAAACACCATTTTGGAATCCTCCTTCTAGTTTATTAGCTCCAGAACCTAGCCCCACCTTGGCCCAAAAACCAGTAGGCACCTGTGAGAGATCCCTCAGACCAAGAAACTGCACATGCATACAGTGTCATCCACTAGCAGACAGGCTGCCTTAAGACTCCCAGAGCCCAGAGCCATCCCTGGATATGATCCTGCCCACCAGAGGGCCTAGGACCAGACCCCACACACCAGTGCACAGGCACTAGACCCAGGAGCCCCAGGGCCCTCCAGCCAGAGACCATAGGACCCAGCTCCACTCACCAGTGGGCAGGTACCAGCCCCAGAATCCTCTAGGACCCAGCCTCACCCTCTAAGGAGCATGTTCTAGACCTTGGGCCCACCTCCAACCACCAATGGGCAGACCCCAGCCCCAAGAAAATTGCAGCCCCACAGTCTGCAGACCTGGCCTCCCTTTCAGCAGCCCAGATCCTGCCCTAGGACTGGCTGGGTCCTGCCCCCACCCACTAGCAGGCCAACACAAGCTTAGGGACACAATGGACTTTGCAGCCAACTGTGTCAGGAATTCCCCCCAACACACAATCAAGCCACTAGCTCTGGGTCCCTTGGGCCCTACAACAAGACCCCAATACCCAGCTCTGCCAGCCAGTACACTGGCACTAGCCCCAGGATTTGGCTTCACCCACCAGTGAGCAGGCAATAGCCCTGGAGACTTCTGGACCCTGACTCCACCCACCAGTGAGCCAGCACTAGCCCCAGGGCTTCCAGGGGGTTCCACAGCCGGCCACCTCATGATCTGGTCCTGCCAACCATTGGCCAACAGCCTCCAGAGAAGGCAGAGCCTGTCAACCAATAGGATTGCCCATACAGCCTGCCACAACAGAAGGACACACACAGCACTTATAGGAGGGACCCCTAGAGCATATATTAATAGCTCCAGTGTTGTGAGGAGAGTGCACTGCTGGGAAGCACAGTATGTCTCCTACAAAAGGCCACTTCTCCAAGGTGGGGAAACATAACCAACCTATGAGATACATAAAAATAAAAACAGTAACTTAGGCAAAATGAGGCAACAGAGGAACATATTCCAAACAAAGGAACAAGGTAAAAACCCAGAAAAAGAATTAACTAAAGTGGAGATAAACAATCTTCCCAAGAGAGTTCAGAGTAGTGATCAAAAAGGTGATCAAAGGACTTAGGAGAAGAATAGATGCATAGGGCAAGAAGTCAGAAGTTTTTAACAAGGAGTGAGAAAATATAAAGAACAACCAAACAGAGATGAAGAATGAAACAACAAATATTTGTATCATCTTCAATTTCCTTCATCAATGTCTTATAACTTTCAGAGTTCAGTTCTTTCAACTCCTAGTTTAAGTTTATTCCTAGGTATTTTATTCTTTTTGATGGAATTGTAAATACAACTGTTTACTTGAATTATTTTTCTGATAGCTCATTATTAGTATATAGAAAAGCAACAGATTTCTGTATATTAATCTTGTATCCTGCAACTTTACTGAATTCACTGATTAGTTCTAATAGTTTTTTTGGTGGAGACTTTACGGTTTTCTATATATAGTATCATGTCATCTGCATATAATGACAGTTTTATCTCTTCCCTTTCAATTTGGATGCCTTTTTTTTTCTTGTCTGATTGTTGTGGCTAGAACTTCCAATACTATGTTAAATAGATGTGGTGAGAGTGGACATCTTTGTCTCGGCCCTGATTTTAGAGAAAAAGTTTTTCACTTTTGAGTATGATGTTAGCTGTGGGTTTGTCATAAATGGCCTTTATTATGTTGAAATGTATTCCCTCTATACCTACTTTGATAAGAGTTTTTTATCATGAATGAATGTTGAATTATTCCAAAAGCTTTGACTGCATCTATTGAGATGATCATGTGATTTTTGTCCTTCCTTCTGTTAACATGGTGTATCACACTGATTAATTTCTGGATATTGAACCATCCCTAGAATAATAAATGCCACTTGATTATGGCATATGATCCATTTTATATATTGTTGAAATTGGTTTGCTAAAGTTCTAGACAAGTGAGGGGAGGGTCATAGACAGGAAAATAAGCAGGCCCATATAACTACAGCGAGGATTGCAATATCCAGACTACAAAAACGATGTTAGTAAACGGGGGGATTATGCTAATGCTAAGGCAGAGACAATCTGTTTTTATACTATTTCCATATAAATGATGATATGCCTTATTGATATGAATATCCCTTAGCCTTTTGTTGTGATAAGATATAGAATTCAGTTAGATACCCCCAAACAGGATAAAAGAAATAACATTTACTTCATATACAAAATTCCTTATTTTTTACAGCCACCATAATATTACAATTAAATACATTGTTATTAAATACTGATTTGCTATAAATTAAACAAAATGGCTCACTTCTATAGATAATTTGAATGGTGCTACTTGGAAGAAACAGTATAGTGCAAATACCATGACACTTACAGACTACCAGAGCTAAATTTGAAATCCAGTTCTGACAATTACTAGTTACAGATTTGGGGGAAGATTATCTACATTTTTGTGCCTGTTTTCTTATTTTTAAAAATAGGGCTACGTTTTCTTAGAGCAGGGCATTTTCGGAGTTTATAAAAGAATGTGTGTGGCAGTAGTTCCTGGAATAGTATCAGAAGCTACAATGCTACAAATGATCAAAAGCTAGTGATGAAATCTTACTGTATTTTGTAATCTAATTTGTTAATGAAGAACTGCATGTATAAAATGGTTTCAGGAGGGAGTCGAGCTAGGTATATTGACTAAAGAATCATTTATGTAGACATGAAATTTGAGCTAAGAGGCTAGACAAGATATATGGAAAAGTCAAGAGAATAAGATAGAGAGTTCCGATGGTTTATGTCTAAGTTACTTTCAAATCAGAGCCTATCAATTTATTGAAAAAAAGTATTTCCCCACACGTGTACAAAAAGACAATGAATCTCTCAATAGTTTGCCCAAGTTTATATTCTATTATTACATTTTTATACTGCAATATTCATGAAACTTGTTTGCTTTCATTTCTATAGTCTAATGAGCCATCTAGATGCTAAGTCACACTCAAATCTATTGGCAAGTTATTTTACTACCAAAGAATAATACTATCACTCATCTATGTATAAACAGGGGTTACAATACCCTGAAAAGTTGAGTTTGAAAGATCAGAACTGAACAGCAAAAACTTTATTTCATACTGAAGAGCCAGATGAAAAGCGTACTTATCTATCTGGCCTGTTTAAATGTTTGTTCTATCTTTGGAATCAAGAAGCAATGATTGGGCTTCCCTGGTGGCGCAGTGGTTGAGAGTCCACCTGCCGATGCAGGGGACACAGTGCCCCTGTCCGGGAGGATCCCACATGCTGGGGAGCAGCTGGGCCCGTGAGCCATGGCCGCGGGGCCTGCGTGTCCGGAGCCTGTGCTCTGCAACAGGAGAGCCACAAAAGTGAGAGGCTCACGTACCGCAAAAAAAAAAAAGAAAAGAAGCAATGATTTACCCTATGCCATTTCTGATTATTCCTTTAAAAAGTACATAAAATTATCAGTAGAAGGAATGGCATCTATAATACCTATGTAAAAGGAAGTACGAGATTTTAAATACACACATTCATTGTCCCACTCATATTTGACTGCATATATCATTTGTGGGCCACACAGATGTTTATCAAATGAGTTAGGGACAATGGAAAAACAAACCAAATACTTCCCCTTCTTCACCTACTTTCAGGTGAACTTTGAAACCCTCAACTCCAAATCTAAAATGCAAACTATTCCAAACCTTCTCCTTCATTTGCCAAGTCCTTTATCAACCATGCTTATGGTATGTTTTTACCACCTCATTTTCCACAATACCACCCTCCATCAATACTCCCTATAGAAAAATAAGTTTGAAAATTCTGACCTTTTTGTTTGTTTGCTTCTCTATAAATTCTAAGCCTTGAAAAACAAATCTTTATTTTGATAACCATAGAAAATTTATTAACCATAAATGGAAACGAAACTTCTTTTTCCTTGGTCTGCGGCAATACACTTATCCTGGAAATATTTTCTGTAAAAGTACATTTATAAAGTTTTTCTTTTTCCTTATAAAATGTAATTGACAATTTGACTCCCTCAAAAATGAGCCATGTGATGAATTTAACATATATAACGGGAAAATGCAAACATATACATAAGAAGAAAAATATGGAAAGCAAAATATGCTTAATGATATTTAAGCTAAATATTTTTAGGTAAATCTTATCATGGCTGGATACAAGTCCATATTCTGAGTACTCAATTGGGATTCAATAATTATACATATAATTTTAAGTATTATGCGGTTTAGATCAGTTACTACAAACATTAAATGTTTATTGTTTCAGCTAACCTATACATCTCACTCTTAATGTTTGCCCTTTCTTAAACACAGTTTTAATCTTAAAGTAACACACACCTCTCTTTCTGTCTCTGTATCTGTCTCTCTCTTCCTCCTTCCTTCCCTCTCCCACCTTTATCTCATTCTGCAGATTAAGCACATTATTCAAATTACGGGTTTTTTTAGAGGCGGGGGTGAGTAATAGGGTATTGGAGAGACACAACAAGAGGAAAAAAAGTCACAAGAAAGATAATAACTAAATAATTTTAGGTGCAAAATTATGTAAGAATATGTTGCCTCTCCCATTTTACAAAGCAACTCAATCCTTCTTTACGCAGATCACATTCAAAACTCAATTAGATGTAAGTAGGAGTTAGCCACAGCTCAACAAACACTTTATCACATTATTTGATTGCATTTAAATTGTTTTTAGGTAATTTAGGGGACAGAAACTCTGGAAATAACACTTTCCCATGACAACAGTCAGGTTCCCTGTTCATCTGTTTTTAAAATTAAATCCCTTTCATCCCCAGTGTGAAAATTTTTAACAAGGTCTGATTTGCTGTTAAATATTGTGCACAATGCTACAAAATTCTACGGTACTTCCAAACAAGGAAGAGGACTTGAATGCTAATCTCAACTCCACCACTAATAGCTCTATTTCAGGCAGTACCCATGTGAATTTCAAACACCAGAATTAGTTTCATAGTCTCCCTCCTCTGGCCTTTTAAAATATTCTTTAAAAAGTATGAAATCAAAACTATTTATTATGCTTTCAGCCTCAGGGTTAGAAGACTTCAATAAAGCAAAATGGGAAATGTCTCAGGAGTTTTCTTACTCCTCCTCCCCCAGTAGTATAAGAGGTACATATAAAATCATCAGCAATAATGCCCTTATAAAAAGGCTAGGTGAATTATGTCTTTGTTGTTTCATTAAACACCCTTTGGTCAATTGTGACACCATCTGGCAAGGGGCACTATTTCTCAAGGCATTCCATAATACATGCAATTGGTACAAAGGTAATAGGTTCTACAAGCAAGAGAGGCATGACATGGTCAGATAAATTTGGACACACCAGGAAAGCTGAACTGAGTAAAAGTAAACAGGTGTTCTTACAAGATTTCTCAAAGCTTTCAGTATATTAATTTGAATTATGAAACCCCAAGAATGAGAGTGTACATGTGTAGTTTCTCAAAGCAGATGGAGGGGGAGGTGCACAGACTTTAGAATGAAACAACTGGGCACAGATCCAGATTTAGTTTATTGTCACCCTACATGCTTAGGGGGTGAAAATCCCTCTGAGACTTAGTTTCCTCATCTGCCATATGATGCAGTGGATAAGAGACACACAGTCTCTAAAGACAGACACACTAAGGCTCAGATCCCAGGGCTGTCATTTGTTCACTTGAGTTTTAGGCAAGTTACTACAAGTTCTTTGTATCTTGGAGTTTCCTTTTGAAAAATAAAGGTAGTAACAGTAATATCTAGTCCCAGATTTATTATAAGGATTAGACTGCTTAATCATTTTAAAGTGCCTTAAAGGATAGTTGCTCACTAAAGATGATTTTCTTTCTCTTCATTCCCTTCCATCTCACACCCAGGAGTTCAGAACCTCTGTGTTTCTACCTGGTTATCTTGCTTTTCCCCTGCTTTGCTTTTTTTTCCTGAAACTAGGTCACAACCTCATATTTTTACCCCCTCATTCAATTTGCATGTCATTTTCTGAATGGTCCACCTTATCTTGTCAACAATTGGTATACGGTATGAACTCTGCATATTCATCCCCTCTAAATTCACATGACATTAAAAGGAGACATTAAAGAGCAGCAATGATGCAAAAATATTCAACCACCACACTAGCAAACCGGGTAAATGGTATTCCACAGCAAACTACTGTGTTCTGAGAGGCTAATCTTGCCCTTAATTGCGCATGTGATATTGTGCTTCCCTCTGAGAGGAGGCAACTTACATATAACAGGTCGTGTAAGAAAAAAAAAAATGGAATGAGAATGTGGGTTGTTTTGACTCCACAATTTCAGGCTTCAGTTCTTACCTCTGTCAAAAGGAAAAGTTAAACCAAGGTTTTTCCTAACCATGTAATTTAACTGTTACCTCCATACTGTGTATAGAGTGAAAAGAGAGGATTCTGCTGAAGATAATATATACATATTTTTAGAAAGTATCTGAATAAACCACTACATTGCAACCATTTTAAATCTGCTGATGTCTAGCATCTACATTACTTCAACTTTTTACCCTTGTTATCAGTCTCTTCAATCCTAAGTCAAATGGACATACTTCAGTTCCTATTATTTTTGACCTCTCTACAACTTGTAACAGTTGGTAATTGATTGCTGCCGTGTGACATTTCTTCTCTTTTAGCATGCATGGCACAACACTGTCCTAATTTACTGTTATCCCTCAAGTCATTCCTTCTCAGTCCTCCACACTACATTCTCATGTCTGACTGCCTATTCTTTGAAATTCTATCTTTGGTTGTCTCTATGCATATGCCACATATTCTCCATAGTCCCTTTTGTCTATATCCAGAAATTCAACCACTACTGATACATAGATTCATTCATTCATCAAAAACTGTCTTAATGCCTATATATACTCAAAGTCCCACTGTATGCATAGGAAGCAGTATTAAAAGAAGCAGACATGTAATTCCTAAAATCATAGAATACACACACACACACACACACACATATAGGAACATACATACTTACAAATTGTGGTATATATCATTAAAGAAATGAATATGGTACTGCGTCAAAAATGGTTAGAGTGGAATGGAATGAAGAACTACTTTAAGGGCTTCCCTGGTGGCGCAGTGGTTGAGAATCTGCCTGCTAATGCAGGGGATACGGGTTCGAGCCCTGGTCTGGGAAGATCCCACATGCCGTGGAGCAACTAGGCCCGTGAGCCACAACTACTGAGCCTGCGCGTCTGGAGCCTGTGTTCCGCAACAAGAGAGGCCGTGACAGTGAGAGGCCCGCGCACTGCGATGAAGAGTGGCCCCCGCTCGCCACAACTAGAGAAAGCCCTCGCACAGAAACGAAGACCCAACACAGCCAAAAATAAATAAATTAATTAATAAACTCCTACCCCCAACATCTAAAAAAAAAGAGCTACTTTAAGGTGGTTAGAGATGCTAATGGAGAAAAAATAAAAAGAGGGAAATTCCAGGGTATCAGATGTCAAGATTATGAACCACAAAGCAAGTCTCAAAAATTTTATATATATGAAATTATATGCAGGATGTTCTCTTCCTACAGTGTAACTACAAATAAACAGCAACAAATAATAGAAAATAACCATATATTATTTAAATTAAGTAGTAAGTAGTCCACTACTAAGTAATGCATTAGTGAAAAAGATATCAAAATTGAAATTACAAAGTATTTTGAACCAAATGATATTGAAAATGTGGCATCAAAATCTGTGGTATACAGCTAAAGCTAGGCTTATAGAAAAACATATAGCACTGTCATTATTTAAAGAGGACATGTAGACAATTCAAAATCGATCTATACCTAAATTATTAGGATTAGAGAGTTTATGAAGCTTTCTAGATATGAAATTATAAATAATAGTTATATTTCTCTATTATCACCAAAATCTTAGGAAACTAATCTTTAAAAATAATACCATTGTAATAGCATCAAAAAACACAAAATTCTAAAGAACAGATCTGATAAAAGATGTACAAAACCCCTGCACCAGCAAAATATGAAACTTTACTGGGAGAAATGAAAGACTGTCTTAATAAAAGGAGGGAAATACCATGCCCACTGTTTGAAAGACTTTCCAAATTAATGTACTGATTCAATGTTATCCCTGTAAGTCCTAACAAGGATTCTTGTGGAATTAGCAAGTTGATCCTAAAATTAACATAGATATACCTAGAGCCAAAATTGCCAAGAACAAAGCAAGAACACTTACCATACCAAGCATTGTAATAAAACTACTAGTTAAGGCAGTGTGATGGTACAAGGAGAGACAAATGGGCCAATGGAACTGAATAGATAATACAGAACCAGAAGCACATAGGAATGGGCTCTTGATTTTGACAAAACAGGCATTGTAGAGCAGTGGTGGAAAAAAATGTATTTTCTATAAATGGTGGTTGGTAAATTAACTAACAATTAGATAAATAAATAACCCCCACTTCACAACATACACAATTATCAATCCCAAATGGACACTATATATGTGAAAGGTAAAAAATAAAAATTTTAGAACAAAGATAACTATGACTTCATAGCATAGGATGATTTCTTTAAAAAATTCTCTAACACTAGAGATAAATTAGACTATTATTAATAACTCTTTTTCTGAAAAGACACAAAAAGAATGAAAAAGCAAGCCCAAAATGGGAAATTATATATTTAACGCATATAACTGACAATGAGTCTCATATTAAGGAAATAATAAAAACCTTTTATTAATTACAAAGGAAAGGCAAGGCAATTCTTCAGTGAACAAGAAATTTGAACTGGCACTTTACAAAATAAGAGAGCCAAATGACCAATAAATATTTTAAACGTCACTCAACATTGATATTGATCAAGGAAATATAAATGAAAACTGCAATAGGATACCACTATATAACCTACCAGCATTGTTAAAATGTAAATACACACCCTCTAACAACGTAATGTAAAGGCAAAGTGAAGTAAGCCAGACAGAAAGACAAATATCATACGATACGGCTTATATGTGAGATCCCCCCCACAAAAAAAGATACAAATGAACTTATACACAAAACAGAAATTAGACCCACAGACATAGAAAACAAACTTATGGTCATCAAAGGGAAAAGGGGGGAGGGATAAATTAGGAGTTTTGGATTAACATATACACACTATTATATATAAAAATAGATAACCAACAAGGACCTACTGTATAACACAAAAAAAACTGTACTCGATATTTTGTAATAATCCATAAGGGAAAAAGAATCTGAAAAAGAATATATATATATATATATATATATATATATATATATATATATATTTACATGGCTATTTATACATAATAAACATTAGTGAATGAACTTAAAAGCTTTTATGTTCTGTCAAAGTAAGTTTTTCAAAATGTTATTTCCACATTTACAAAAAGGTAGATTGAGAAAAAAAAAAAAAGAAACAGCAATAAATCCCCTCACTACAAGTGACATAAGACTCTATCCCCATAATCAGATATGGGGATATGTCAGATAGCAATGACACTGCCATGGATTTTACCAAGCCTATCAGAGAGAAAAGATCCCCAACAGTATCTCAGTGGCCCATTATAAGCATCTTTGATGAAAATACGTTTTAACAGAACTCAAATATCTTTAAATACCATGCAAAGATAAACACAAAGCCTTTCTCTACAGACTCAAAATGCATTTTATTTTATTTTGCAGCAGCATTCTTGTAGCTGGTAAACAGATAAAGCATCTTAAGAATAACTGGTTATTTCTCCATCAAGCAATGCTTTTCTTCCCAAATATGTTAGATAGGACTCTGATTTAATGTAGAGAGGGCTTACACAAAAAGAGAAGGGTTTGTCTAAAGGCTGTAGGGCGATCTCTCAGAACCTAATGACTATCAGGCATGGAAGGAAAAGTAGTAGAGCCTCAGGACTACATAAACGTGGATCTAAATACTGCTGGAGACACAGAAACAGGTTATTCTGCTTCTTTGCACATCTTTTTATGTTATATTTCTGTCTATAGACTGGCTTCTACCACACATCATACCATCTGATGTATAATGTCTCTTTAAAACTCTTGAGATTTATTATGAATACAGTTACACAAAGAGGCTGACTCTGTTTCTCATCTTTCTGTATATGTTTGTGTGCACGTGTATGTATACATACATATGTTACAATTACATTTAAAATTAAGTAACTAAATTTGTATTATTTATATATATTTAACTTGGTAATTCATTTGATATCTATATCTGTAATGCTTATCAAGACACATCTCTTGATATACAGGGGACTTATTTCAACTCAAAATATATATCTTTGTGTGTGTATACATACATATGTGTGTGTACACATACATATATGTGTGTGTGTGTGTATATATACACACTTTCCTTGCTTAGGTCATGTGCACAATTTGGACCAAGCACCTACGAATAGATGACTAATATGATTTAGTAAAAGCATCTTTTGTGGGCCCCCTCCACTTGAGTCAACAAGGTGTCAAGTTACCTAAAGGCAATATGAAAAGTCTAAAAAATGCTAGTAAATGCCTATTCTATTAAGTCAAGGGCAAAAGCCTTTTCCAAAATTAGAAAACTCTACGTGCTTAGCAATGTTAGCGTTGACATTCAATAAAGATGAATCACACAAAAGAATCATTAATTATTTAAAACTCTGTATTTATTTTCCCTGAAAAGGGTACATTCTTTGCCTTCTATCATCTTACAGATGATCTTTGGGTTGGGACCAATTTAGCAAGATTCCCAATCTCAAACAATAGATTTTCCACTGTCGTAAAAAGGAATTAAGTAACAATTATAATAGAAAGCCTATATTTTAAAACCTGCTTTACCTCACTGATATTATATCCAACTTAATTCAAAGGAATTGTGGCATTTTTTTCAGCATCCTGACACTCAATTCCTGCAACATCCAGGAATTTAAATAAGTCAAGAGTCAGCTTCACTTATTTTTGTAAAATATTTGTCTAGTTATATTAAACTGCACTAAAATGCTTGCATTCTTTTAAGGATAGTGAGAAGAGACAGAAAAAAGAGGGGCAGTAGCAGGAATCCAAACAAATGTACAACTGCAAAATAAATAATAACAATAAAGCTTTGAAAGTAGATATTAATCCCAATAATTTAACATTTAACAGTTAATTGGCCAGAACTATTAGATAAATGCATTCTATAATTTTAACCTTCAGGTTAATAAATCTTTTATTTAAATACATATTACATTTCATATTACTTATTTATGTTATTAAAATCAAACATTCATCAGCTTGAGCTTATAGGTGGGATAAATTGCATACAGTAATAGGTTACTTAAGAAGGAAATTTGTAATTCAATGAGAGAACTTGAAGTAATATCAGGAGTAGGGTGGTATTTTTTAGCAACATCTACTGAACTTTTTAAAAGACACAGAGTGGTAAGAGTCCACATGTCTAAAAATATTGAATAAGACAAACTTTCACTTTGGGAGATTAAAGTTAAATTTTTTTTTATTTTACGTTATTATTTACTTTTTTTAAACATTGTTAGTGGAGTATAATTGCTTTACAATGGTGTGTTAGTTTCTGCTTTATAATAAAGTGAATCAGCTATACATATACATATATCCCCATATTTCCTCCCTCTTGCATCTCCCTCCCACCCTCCCTATCCCACCCCTCTAGGTAGTCACAAAGTGCTGATCTCATCTCCCTGTGCTATGAGGCTGCTTCCCACTAGCTATCTGCTTTACATTTGGTAGTGTATATATGTGCATGCCACTCTCTCACTTCATCCCAGCTTACCCTTCCCCCTCCCCGTGTCCTCAAGTCCATCCTCTATGTCTGTGTCTTTATTCCTGTCCTGCCCCTACGTTCATCAGAACCTTTTTTTTTTAAGATTCCATATATATGTGTTAGCATATGGTATTTGTTTTTCTCTTTCTTACTTCACTCTGTATGACAGACTCTAAGTCCATCCACCTCACTACAAATAACTAAATTTTGTTTCTTTTTTATGGCTGAGTAATATTCCATTATGTATATGCCACATCTTCTTTGTCCATTCATCTGTCAATGGACACTTAGGTTGCTTCCATGACCTGGCTATTGTAAATAGAGCTGCAATGAACATTGTGGTGTATGACTCTTTTTGAACTATGGTTTTCTCAGGGTATATGCCCAGTAGTGGGATTGCTGGGTCGTATGGTAGTTCTATTTTTAGATTTTTATAAAGTTTTGAGTTTATATTAAAGCCAACAATTTTACCTTATTGCATCTATTGAAAGGACCAAGGATCTAGCAATTTCTCTGTTAATGTTATCATTAAAAAAAAATTAGATAATTTTTCAAGTCTCATCTTTCATATATATATGTATAGAAAACAAAATATATGTATATAATAAAGAATTTATAAATTGAGAAGAAATACATATAAACATAAATATGTAACTATTTTATAAATAACTATTTATATATATTATTCATATACACTGAACTTGATAGATCATTTGATCTCTATACCTATATCTGTAATGCTTACAGAGACACATCTCCTGTGGTATAATAGAGGACTTAGTTCAGCTAAAAGTATTTACATAATGAATAGAAAATGACACATTACCATTATTGCTTACTTTTTGGTACATTTATGAAGCTAAAGAAATTTCTATGAACATATTAATAGATGATGGATGGATGGATAAATGGATGAATGGTTATAGTTGTTGCATTGTTTAAAAATGCTTTTTGTCTTTGATAAAAGAAGAAAAAATCAATACAGACATATTTTTAATTATTAAAAAATAACTAGAAATAAAGGAATGTAGAAGAAGTTTATCTAAAACTAGATAGCATATATTTGACCCATTATCTCCCATACATAAAACAGGGCTAATTAAACAATGTATTTTGACAGAGCAGCTACTCTCTCCTCCTTGATACCACTTTTTTAAACTGTTTTCCGTTTCTTTAATTCCTACTATGAGTAAGAAAATAGATTTCTTATTGTAGTTAATTTTAATTAATTTAAATCCAAACAGCCACATACAGCTATTTAAATAGTTACAGTAATTGATAGTGCAAGACAAGATTATCTCTATTCTACCCACAAAAAACCACCTAAGCATCATGCAATATTCTGTCTAGAAAGACACTATACTATGTGTAGATGTATGCCCAGGCCTGGCTTCTCCTTTCTCTCCAATGTTAGATTTCTTCTTCTATCTGTTATTTCCTTCTTTTGACATTATTCCTTAATGCAAAACAATGAATTAGGTATATAAATTTACAGGTGCTTAAAGGAAAGAAGTTATTTAAAACATGTGACCATGCTTGCTAAAACAGTTTCTAAACTTTACATTTAGAGAACAAGCTAAGGAATGGCATTTGCAAAGATTTCCCAGGATGTTATTAACATTAACTATTGAAGATATGCTCTGCATAGTATTTAATAAAAAGTAACTTTTCTCCTCTCTGCAGCATAGAAAGATTGGTCTTACACTTAAAGTACAAATAAAAAGCAGCTCTCAAGTTTGTGTCCTATGTCACCTGTCAAAAATAAATAATTCTCATACAGAATTAAATAGCATCTAATACACTCTCTCTCCCAACCTGCTCAATGTGACACTGTGGGGTAGGAGCAGCCACGACAGGCCCTCTGTTCCATGCGTCTTAGGCTAACCATAAGGTTCAGTTGTTGCAACCCCAGAGACTAAAGGGGAGAAAAATATCACCATTTCATTCTCTGTTCTTGAATCTGCTTTCCTGCCATGGAACCTTCTCACTTCTTACCCTCCTCACTCTCGCCCAGCCCACAGAGTTACAAGAAAGCTTCTCTGGGGTATAGGAGAATTGAAGCGTTCAAATGACAAATGGGCATGGTGAATGTTATGGACAGTTGTGCCTTCTCTAGCTCACCTGGTATTTGGAAGGCAATGAACAGCACAATCATTCATTGCACAAGCTGTGGAGTCTGACAGAAGTAGCCTCGGTGGCTCGAATATTTCCTGTATTTACTATCACCCTGGGCAAGTTATTTAGACTTTGTGTATCCAAGTTACCCCATCTGTAAAATGATGATATTAATAGTTGCCTTAGAGAATGGTTACTAGGAAAAATCAAACAGTACACACATGAATTTGTTATCCAGCTCCTGACATAAAGTCTCTAAATGACAGCTGTTACAATTTTAAAAGGACAAAATTAACAAGTATAGGTGTAACTTAATAACCATAATCTTAGGAAGTGCTTATCATCCATTTGTTCTTTTCCTGATTAACTTCCTGTGTCGATTTCTTCTCTTCACTGAAAATCTTAAGACATTTGCAAATGCAAATTACTTTTACTGCACCTTGTTTCCTTGACTGAATCCTAACTGAAGGAACATCCCAATCTTAACATCTCCATAACTGCACTCATTTTTCCCCCTCAAATATAACACTGCTTCTAGGATTTCCTTTATTGATAAAGTACTGGCATTCATTTGTCATTAGAGTAATCTTTTATTCCTCCCTTTCACAAAATCAGTGTCCAAGTCATGTAAATTCCACAACATTGACATGTCTTAAATAAAATATCTTCCTTATATTCCCACAGCTTCTGCCTTACTACAGACTCTTAATACCTCTTTTAACCAGTGTTATCCTCTACCCTCCATTTATGACCCCTCCAAAGCACCCAAGTGACTTATATAATGATCATGCCACTTCTTTGCTTGGAAGCCTGCAGTGATTTTCAATTTTCATAATATAAGGTCCAAATTCCTAATACAGCACACACAACTGTTCATGTTATGGTCCTGCCTTTCTTTCAGGACTCATACTTTTCGGCCTTGCAAAAGTACCTAGAGATCTGCCAACATCCCCTGCTACTTTTAGATAAAAGCAACAGAAACCCACCCAAAATATCTAAAGCCAAAAATGGAAGGAGATACTAGTGACAAAGGTATGAACCACTCACAGATTCTAACGTGGGTTAGAAGTACAACTCAGACCACAGGGAGTGAAACTCTGAATTAGAAATAATTAAGTTGTCCTTTAATGCATGGTCTCTAATTTCTGCCTCAGTAAGTCAGCTCCGTCCGTTCTTTTCAAATTCTTGATGTGCCTTCTCTCCTCAGCTCATCTTGTTACATGGAAAAGCCTGCCCACAATCCATAGTTCTATACAAAGTCTCCTGTGCTCCAGAGCCCATCACTGACAGATTATTCTGCTGTGTCAGTGAACTACAAATCTAGCTCAACTCATCACTACTTGGGTAATACCTGAGACCGATGGTCAGAGCATGTTTTAATTTTTTTAAGTCTTTTTGTCTTCTACTCACCAGCCAGTGTCTTCTTCCACAGGGGGAAAAAAAAACCCATGAAAAAGAAAACATACTGAGCATATTTCCCTGGGGGCAGGGTGAGAGAAGCTCTAGCAGTTTAAGCTTGAAGTGACAGATGAATGTGGAAGACACACTGACTAACACGACCAAACATACTCAAAGCCTCTGTGTTTCCACATGGAATACACATTTATCCCCCTTGTCTGCTAGGCTAACTATCCATTTTTCAAGATGCTATAAGCTTCTTGTGGACAGAGATTGTATCTTGCTTCTTGTTGTACCTCCAGATTAGAAAATATGAGACAATCTACCAATTATTGTTGAATTAATTAATACACATATTCTTGTCACCTCCCTACAAGTTATTTGCTGTCTCTTGCAGAAAAAAAGTGACCTCTCCATCCCTTATACCCTATTATAATATCCTCTAAATATATCTTTATTAGAAACTAAAATACTGGTGTACTTATTTGATTCCATCCGTTTACTAGACTACTAGAGCCTTGAGGAAATATCATGATATATTAATTTCTAACAACATTTCTAACCCATTACAGATGCTGAAAAATGTCTGTTATATGAATGACTGAATGGATGGGCAACTTTAACAAGCCCTTCACACTCCTAACATCCTTTTTGATTGATTCCATCTTTATGACAGCACTATTTTATGTAAGGTTTTATGGATCACCAGGAAGAAGAAATAAGTAAAGTTGCACAAACCTTGTCACTGTGCAGAACATGATTTACAACTGCAAGAAAAAGCACTTTCAGCCTATCACTGTTCCTAGTTTTGTTGGCTTTTCACTGGAGAAGCTGGTCTTCAGCACATACACTCTCTGAAGCATACTCAGGGGACTTTGCTAAAGGTTCTGATATAGAACTTTGACTGTTTTGCCCCAGTGACAGTTATAAACAAGTCTCTGTGGAATACACTAATTGGCTTTGTTTTAATACCCGTTTATCACACCATACATAATTCTTTTGTTTGGAGATCATCTAAAGGGTATATCATATGCCAAAAATAATTAGATGCATTGTTCTTTCATTTCCTTAATGAACTCTACCATACTTTGTCTTTTCCAGTAAATTGCAAATGAATCACAGTTTGGAAATTAATTCTAAAGGAAAACAACTTTCCAAGCATGGAAATGGTAAGTATTAACTTCAGCATATAATCATCTGTCAGATAATACCCATCAGGGGTTTCTTCCCTAATAATTTGTTTCTGCAGCCAATGAAAAGCAGAGTTTCTGAACTTTGAATAGTGGCAAATTCTCTGTATACTTACCAACTTGTTTCCAAAGCTAATTAATTTTCTTTAAGCTATAAATATTTGTATATTTAAATTTTTTTTAAATCTCTATACAATAAAGGAGAAGTGAAATTCTCTAAATTCCTAATTCTCTGGAAGTAACCCCAATGAACACTGCAATTTTAAAAAAATTTGTTTTTAATATCATTTAGGATTGCCTAACATCTTTAGATTTGCCTAATGTTAAGTTTCCCTCAAAGTTTTAAGCAAATTTGGTTGAGTAAACCAAAAGTAGTATTTTTTTAAAGTTTCAAAATAGTCATCTCTAATCTGCCTATGTTGATTCAGGGTCATCTTAAATGTCCAATATAGAGAATATTTCTCTACAATAACCTCAATTACAATGACAGCTCTCTAATTTGTATGTATTTTGTCTTCTCTGCTCTCATATGACAGTGAAGTGAATAATTGCTTTCCAAAGTAGCCAATTACATCCACAGTTGATTAACTGCATTAAGTATCTACAGGACTCTTCTGTACAGTAGAAAATTTCAGGTATCACAAGTAAAATTTGCTTCAATTTTTTAAAGTGTGCCGGTCCATCACATTCAGTAAACATACACTATTGCTTATGGTAAATTCAATCCATTACGAAGTATCAACTGGGGCCATGGTAGAGGGGTAGAAATCATTTGGGAACAAATTGCTCTAACTTTTCTTTGCAATAGTCACATTCACTACATTCTTCTTTTGAAAGTGGTAAACACTTATAAGGAAAAATATAAAACTCATGGTGAAAACAAAGAACAATCTGGAACAAGAAGTAAAAGCAGAATTCACCTGCTCTTTCTTCTCAAGGGAATCTTAGAGGAAATCAGTGTGGCTGAAACAAGTCCCACCACTGCCTCCAGCAACGCATCCCCTCCACATGGAAAAGGCCACTATCAAAGCTGGGAGTCCACCACTTTCCACCATAGCACACCAAATTTTGATCACATAACCTGAAAGAGTCAGATTTGCATTACTACCTACCTAAACATAGGCAAAGCCCTATCTCATGCTCTCACTAATTTGTTGAGGCTTGTATGAAAGAAAAAATCTTTGAGAGATAATTAAGGTCATGAGAAAGAGAGTCATCAGAATTGAAGAATACAATTTGTCTAGCCTTTCTGGACAGAATATTAATCTTAATGAGTAGACATATCTGTTTCTGACTAAAATGATAGAGATGTGAAAGATAGTAATAGGACAGGAAATAATAATGAAGGTGGGGGGATTTAAAGATAAAATTGTTATCATTAAATGTCTTTAAAGAAGAGATTGCCATCTCAGGACACCCAAGACACAACTACCCATTGGTTTACTGAACTGAGTTTAAATTTTTTGGAAAAAAATTGGGGAAAAAGAGGCAAGACACTTGAACCTTATTTTAGTTACTGAATAGCTTTCAGGAAAATATGTTTTATGATTTTTCATTTCATGTCATTTGAAGAGCACAAAATTATCAATAAATGGTACATAAAAATTAGTGAAAAATAAACACTTGATTGAATTACATACATAGTTCTTTGCCCTGAATTGTTAATTTAAAAAGATTTTTAAAAAAATTTTTTTATTATATCATTCAGCATTAGCCTAGGGATAATCCTTGGAAGGATATAGGTTGTATTAATTTATGCTATAGATTAAAGGTGTTAGAATCATAGGATAATTTAGAATATTAGGAATAGGAAGATATACAAAAGGCTAATAGTAAATGAGAAAATATTCTATGTCAGATACTAGGGAAATTCAAGTGTAAACCACAAAAACTTATACTTCCCATGCACTAGGATGGCTATAATAAAAAATGTGTTTTTTACGAAAATGGAAAATAAAACAAGTGTTGGTGAGGATGTGGTGAAATTAGAACTGTCAGACATGGCTGGTGGGAATGTAAAGTGGTTCAGCTTCTGTGGAAAATAGTTTGATAGTTCCTCAATAAATTAAATGTAGAATCAACATATGACCCAGCAATTACACACACACACACACACACACACACACAATTGAAAACCAGGTTTAAAACAAATATTCATCCACAAATGGTCACAGCAGCACTGCTTACGGTAGTCAAAAAGTGGAAACAAGCAAAATGTCCATCAGCTATGGAGTGGATACACAAAATATAGTATAGCCAAACAATGGAATATTATTCAATGATAAAAGGAATGAAGTATTGATCCACTCTACCACATGGCTGAACCTTGAAAACATTATATTAAGTGAAATAAATCAGACCCAAAAGGACAGGTTGTATGATCCCATGTAAATGAATCATCCAGAATAGATGAATCCATAGAGACAAAAAGATTAGTGGTTGTCAGGGCCCATTTGGAGAAGGAAAATAGGAAGTGACTGCTTAATGGGTCCAGTATTTCCTTTTAGGTTGATTAAAATGTTCTGGGGGCTTCCCTGGTGGCGCAGTGGTTGAGAGTCCGCCTGCCGATGCAGGGGACACAGGTTCGTGTCCCAGTCCGGGAAGATCCCACATGCTGCAGAGCAGCTGGGCCCATGAGCCATGGCCGCTGAGCCCGTGCGTCCGGAGCCTGTGCTCTGCAATGGGAGAGGCCACAACAGTGAGAGGCCCGTGCAAAAAAAAAAAAAAATGTTCTGGAAATACACAGAAGTAATGGTTGTATAGCACTGTAAATTTAGTATATGCCACTGAATCACACACTTTAAAATGGTTAAATTGCTGATGAAAGAAATCAAATATGACACAAATAGATGGAAAGATATACCATGTTCTTGGATTGGAAGAATCAATATTGTCAAAATTACTCTACTACTCAAGGCAATCTACAGATCCAACTCAATTCCTATCAAATTACCAATGGCATTTTTCACAGAGCTAGAACAAAAAACTTTTAAATCTGTATGGAGACACAAATGACCCCAAATAGCCAAAGCAGTATTGAGAAAGAAAAATGGATCTGGAGGAATCAGGCTCCCTGACTCCAGGCTATACTACAAAGCTACAGTCATCAAAACAGTATGGTACTGGCACAAAAACAGAAATATAGACCAATGGAACAGAATAGAAAGCCCAGAAATAAACACACGCACCTATGGTCAATTAATCCATGACAAAGGAGGCAAGAATATAAAATGGAGAAAAGACAGTCTCTTCAATAAGTGGTGCTGGGAAAACTGGACAGCTACATATAAAAAAATGAAATTAGAACATTCTTTAACACAGTACAGAAAAATAAACTCAAAATGAATTAAAGACCTAAATGTAAGACCAGATACTATAAAACTCTTAGAGGAAAACATAGGCAGAACACTCTTTGACGTAAACTGCAGCAATATCTTTTAGGATCTACCTCCTAGAGTAATGAAAATAAAAACAAAAATAAACAAATGGGACCTAATTAAACTTAAAAGCTTTTGTACAGCAAGGGAAACCATAAACAAAACAAAAAGACAAGCCACAGCATTGGAGAAAATATTTGTAAATGACGTAACTGACAAGGGATTAATTTCCAAAATATACAAACAGCTCATGCAACTCAGTATCAAAAAAATAAATAAATTAATTAAACAGACAATCTAATCAAAAATGGGCAGCAGACCTAACTACACATTTCTCCAAAGAAGACATACAGATGGTCAATAGGCACATGAAAAGATGTTCAACATCACTAAGTATTAGAGAAATGCAAGTCAAAACTACAATGAGGTACCACCTCACACCAGTCAGAATGGCCATCATGTAAAAATCTACAAACAATAAATGCTAGAGAAGGTGTAGAAAAAAGGGAACCCACCTACACTGTTGGTGGGAATATAAATTGGTACAACCATTATGGAAAACAGTATGGAGGTTCCTTAAGAAACTAAAAATAGAGCCACCGGGGGCTTCCCTGGTGGCGCAGTGGTTGGGAGTCTGCCTGCCGATGCAGGGGACATGGGTTCGAGCCCTGGTCTGGGGAGATCCCATATGCCGCGTAGCGGCTAAGCCTGTGAGCCACAACTACTGAGACTGGGCGTCTGGAGCCTGTGCTCCGCAACGGGAGAGGCCGCAGCAGTGAGAGGCCCACGCACCGTGATGAAGAGTGGCCCCCGCTCGCCACAACTGGAGAAAGCCCTTGCACAGAAACGAAGACCCAGCACAGGCAAAAATAAATATAAATAAATAAATATATTTAAAAAAAATAGAGCTACCATATGATCCAGCAATCTCACTCCTGGGAATATATCCAGAGAAAACCATACTTCAAAAAGATACATGTACCCCAATGTTCATTGCAGCACTATTTACAATAGCCAAGACCTGGTAGCAACTTAAACGTACCATCCACCGATGAATGGAAAAAGAAGACGTGGTACATGTATACAGTGCCTACAGGGGAGGAGAAAAAGATTTCCTTGTGGCTTCATAAAATATACCATCTAGTTTTCCAAAACACACAATTCAGATGGTTAACATTACATAGAAAAGAATAGTATTCACACCATGACCTCCAAGTGAATGTAATAAACTACAAAAAAAGAAAAATAAAGAGCTAAACTCTACAGTACAAAAATTAAGGTCTGGAAGATGAGTTCAGTTTGATGCAGAAGGATTTGAGAAAGTGGGATAAGACTTTGAGGTATGGATAAAAACAGACAGGAAGAGATGAATAGAGACACTTTGTTAAGTGAGTCAGGCACCATAAGGGAAAACCCAGGTGTCAGAATGAAAATATGTGTGAGAACAATTCTAAAGAATCAAATTTGACTGAAATTAGGAGGATATTTTGGGATATAGTAAACGATAATAAAATGAGAAGTGCCAGAGTACATAGTTCCTTAGATGCCCAGGAAGAGTTTGAATATATGCAAAAGAAAGTGAAAAAACAGAGCTTTTCTCTTAGCCTGGGCTAAAATTGTCAGACTAGGAAGATGGCTTGGTTTTAATATGCAGTATAAAGACAGAAAATTCTAGAACCAAGGAAACAATCTGGAGGCTGTTAGAATGGGTTAACTGTGCAAAGATGAAGATCGAAAATGGGGAAGGGATGTGGAAGTAGAGAAGCTACAGAATGAAGAGCTATATCAAACAATAGTATATTCTGACAGAACACGTGAGAGGGAGAGAATAGAGAGGCAACAGAGTTGTCTAGTCTGGATTCCTCTGATAGAAATGAATGAGTGGGGAGACATATGAGGTCAATTTTGTCAATGTTAGGCTTGAAGCACTATTAAGGAATCTATATAGATGAGATGTCAGGAAAAGTATTACCTTCCCTACCAACCTCAAAGTACTTCACAGGTAAAACAAGGTAATACATATGGAAGTATTTTTCCAAGCTTATGTGTAGCTTATGTAGAAATATAGCTCATGTATAAAAGATGGTTTCATTGTTGCTTCCATTATTATCCATTAGAATATCACATGGCTGAGATTCAAGGAGGCTCAAGGGTAGATAGGGTAGTGGATGTCTCCTTGAGATTCAAGTTAAAACTTGGAGCATGGATGAGTTTAGTCAGTAATATGGCTAAATAAAGAAGAGCAATGTGTTCATAGTATTCAGACAAAGGTCAAAGAAGAATGAATGTTGATATCACAACAAAAGGTTTAGATTTATATAGCTGGGTAAAGGTTTGGTTTTCTTTGTCATAGAAGTTGAATTTGATATTAATCAAATTCAAGGTTGAACTTGATGTCAATCAAATTCAGTGTTTAGACATGAAGGACAACTCAGTGTACTTCAGTTTTTTCAACTATTACTCCTGCCATATACATAGAGACACACACAAGCAAAGGAAAAAAAAAAACCACACACACAAAAATTAGATGGCCAGTGGTATCACTGTATGCAAAGCAATGGTTTCACCATATTTTCACTCACCCTTTATGATACTAAAATAATTATTTATTATGTTTGTTTGTTTGTGTGTGTGTGTGTGTGTGTGTGTTTTATGTGAAAGGACCAGCCAGGATTCTATGAGATCTTTGCAATACAATATTAAATGATTAGAGAAAATTACGGTTGATTTGTTTAGTGAAAGGGGAAAGGAAGTTGATTATCCTTAGCTTTGATAAATAAATTAAAGCAGCTAAATTCTGTACACACTGAGATAATGCTTTGAGTGAATTAATGGCTAAGGAAATCAATAGCCTATAACGTTCTTGCTGGTAACAAGAATTAATTTAAAGCTTACAGCACAACAAAGTTGTTTTGCATGCAATTCCTCTCAAAAATAGATTTTCTTCCTGAAAGATTTAGTTTCAGACTTGTCCTTTCTCATTATTTAACACTCATAAACCAATATAGTGCTGTCTATTCTAACTACTATAGTTTTTAAAGTATACTATCAAGTCACATAGATGAGTACACTGAAATGTTACCTAGAAATTGTGTGGCACACATACAAAAAATTCAAATTAATTTTCAGTTTGTAATATACTTAGTAATGAGCATGCATTACATTTAGGATGGAAATGAAAGTAAATACCATTGTTGATTTCACAAAATGATTTTATCACAATTCAAAAATACAGTAGCATTTAGATGAATTAGTTATTCTATAACAGGTTAAAGAAATACAATAATGATGCAAAGATAGTGAACATTTAAGAAAGAAAATTCTAGGGATGCTTTAACATATGCAAACTAGGATGTTATCAGGAAATTATCATGATGTAAGATGATTGACTTTTGCACAAACTCCTAACTATTCCTTAATTTTGCTTGTCCCATAAAGAGTTTTTTCTTCTTGTTTCTCACTCAATGTCATGAGCAAGTGTCTGTGTTCTAAAATGGGAGATTCTCTCTCTCCTCAAGAGCTCAGCATTCTGCTCCACTTAGCAGCCCTAAGGATTTGCATAGGGCAAATTATGTAAGCCAGAACTGAGGGTCATAACTGATAAAGTGAATATCAGCAGTTAATGGCCTTTTGTAGAAGATAAGAGTGGAACATAAAGGAAGAGAATATGCAGAAAGAATGCCAAACTGCAGTGCTTTACTGACAGTAAACATTACCTTATTTGCATATATTTACCAACACTTGTCAAAAGCTCAAGATGCAATACATATCCTTTTCAGTTTAGAATTTTATTCACCCTTAAACAATGTGATGGAGGCCTTGTTTTGTTTGTGTTACTCACAACATCTGAATAGAGTGCAAGCCCTTTGAGGTAAGGGAATTTGTCTCACTCATCCACCCGTACATATAAGCCTTGCACTTATAAAGGTGCCTGGGACTTGCACAATAAATATTAGTTGAATGAATGCTTATATAAATACTTGTTGAATTAAAAAAAAAACTAAAGGATCATATTTCTTCTAGTTGGGAATATATCCTAATTTGCTGTGTTCCACTAACATTACAATCTCTGAGTCTCCATATGCTGAATCACATCAAAGAAAAATTATCAGATGGTACTAGCTAAGACAATAAGTAAAAAGAAAAAAAAAAGAAAGAAAACAACCTAGACAGTCAACAATTTATATAAATCTTTCTTATAAACAGTCCACCTCCAGACTCCAGAGCTATGGCACAGTATAGTGATACTGTAGATGGAAAACTGCACTGGCCACTTGTTTAAAACAGCAAGGAAGACTTTATTCAAATCAACTGCATAGAGATCAAGACTCTGCAGTGGGGCAGAGAGAATTACCTCAATTCAACTGAAACAGAAAACTTTTGTTTTTAAACACTAGGGAGAACATAGGGGTAAGACAGGAATAAAGACACAGACCTACTAGAGAATGGACTTGAGGATATGGGGAGGGGGAAGGGGGAAGCTGTGACAAAGTGAAAGAGCGGCATGGACATATATACACTACCAAAGGTAAGGTAGATAGCTAGTGGGAAGCAGCCGCATAGCACAGGGAGATCAGCTCGGTGCTTTGTGACCGCCTGGAGGGGTGGGATAGGAAGGGTGGGAGGGAGACACAAAAGGGAGGGGATATGGGAACATAGGTATATGTATAACTGATTAAATTTGTTATAAAGCAAAATAAAAAATAAAAAATAAACACTAGGGAGAGGTATGAGCTAGTGGAAAAGTACTAGAGGTTGCTGAGGGAGGAAGCTGGTCAAAGTGATGAGGTCATCTGTGTTTGCTAACTGGCACTTATCAAAGTTGGGCTCACCCTCTTTCAGAGACAAGAGGGCAGGGGACCTATCTTTTTTTTTTTTTTTTTACAAACAAGCAAACAAAAAGGTAATCATTCTTATCAGGAATTGTGATGACCAATGAAGATATCCTACTAGAGATATTACGGCTTTTCCTCCATTTTTTTAACATATTTATTGGAGTATAATTGCTTTACAATGGTGTGTTAGTTTCTGCTTTCTAACAAAGTGAATCAGTTACACATATACATATGTTCCCATATCTCTTCCCTCTTGTGTCTTCCTCCCTCCCACCCTCCTTATCCCACCCCTCTAGGTGGCCACAAACCACCTAGCTGATCTCCCTGTGCTATGTGGCTGCTTCCCACTAGCTGTCTATTTTACTTTTGGTAGTGTATATATGTCCATGCCACTCTCTCACTTTGTCACAGCTTACCCATCCCCCTCCCCATATCCTCAAGTCCATGCTCTAGTAGGTCTGTGTCTTTATTCCCGTCTTACCCTTTGGTTCTTCATAACCTTTTTCTTTTTTAAAGATTCCATATATATGTGTTAGCATACGGTATTTGTTTTTTCTCTTTCTGACTTACTTCACTCTGTATGACAGACTCTAGGTCCATCCACCTCACTACAAATAACTCAATTTCGTTTCTTTTTATGGTTGAGTAATATTGCATTGTATATATGTGCCACATCTTCTTTATGCATTCATCTGTTGATGGACACTTAGGTTGTTTCCATGTCCTGGCTATTGTAAATAGAGCTGCAATGAACATTTTGGTACATGACTCTTTTTGAATTATGGTTTTCTCAAGTGGTGCTGGGAAAACTGGACAGGTACATGTAAAAGTATGAAATTAGAACATTCCCTAACACCATACACAAATATAAACTCAAACTGGATTAAAGACCTAAATGTAAGGCCAGAAACTATCAAACTCTTAGAGGAAAACATAGGCAGAACACTCTATGACATAAATCACAGCAAGATCCTTTTTGACCCACATCCTAGAGAAATGGAAATAAAAATAAACAAATGGGGCCTAATGAAACTTAAAAGCTTTTGCACAGCAAAGGAAACCATAAACAAGACCAAAAGACAACCCTCAGAATGAGAGAAAATATTTGCAAATGAAGCAACTGACAAAGGATTAATCTCCAAAATTTACAAGGAGCTCATGCAGCTCAATAACAAACAATCCAATCCAAAAATGGGCAGAAGACCTAAATAGACATTTCTCCAAAGAAGATATACAGATTGCCAACAAACACATGAAACGATGCTCAACATCACTAATCATTAGAGAAATGCAAATCAAAACTACAATGAGATATCATCTCACACCAGTCAGAATGGCCATCATCAAAACATCTAGAAACAATAAATGCTGGAGAGGGTGTGGAGAAAAGGGAACCCTTTTGCACTGGAACCCTTTTGCACTGTTGGTGGGAATGTAAATTGATACAGCCACTATGGAGAACAGTATGGAGGTTCCTTAAAAAACTACAAATAGAACTACCATAAGGCCCAGCAATCCCACTACAGGGGACCTATCTTTATTGATGATTACATTTCAAAGGGAGGGCTTCCCAGGTACTCCAGAAAGACTGTCCTGGGTTGTATTATAAAACTCTCAAGAGCCTGGTAGAAGATTTACATTTCAAAGAGGCAGAGAAAGAATTTACAATGGCAAGTTTTCTTAGGTAAATGCTCCCAGAAAAACAGGTCAGGGCCCTATAGTCAAGAAGTCTAAAATTTAGTGATGCTGAAGTGAATATTAAGGCTGTCTTGGTCAACGCATTTAGGGAGACAACAGAGTCTGAACTGTGACACTAGAGAATAGCTGGAAAATTCAGGAGCTACTTCTTTGTAAGAACATGCTCCCTGGTTGTCCCCATATATAAAAATATGTTCCTTTAAGTTGCCTCACATTCTTCATTTTGCTTTTTATATTTACTGAAGTCACATCAATAAAAATTCATTTGATCTATTAAGCATTCTTTTAAAATCCAAATACTTTTAACATTGATCATTCAAGAAAAGTGAAGAGTACTTCATCAATATGGACAGAAATTTTTAAATTAGTTTTTAAAACACTTGGTTGGAGGCAATGTAGAGATGCCAAAACTGTTCAAATTCTGACTTTAGTCTCTATTAGCTAAACAACCTTGTGCAAGTTTTTAACACTATGCTCTTTGTATTCTCATCTGTAGGAAACAGATACAAAGGGGTATTAAGATATTTAAGGATATTAACATTATTAAGTGCTTAGAAGTGTACCTGAAAGAGAAGTGTTACTCAGTTACCGTTTAAGAAATAGAAGATTTTTTAAGATATCTTCCTAAAACTAGCTAAATAAAAACTTTTCAAAATGTGTTTCAAATTGAAATAAGATTCAGAATGAATTGCTGTTTTCAGTTTGTTTTTGGAAGCAGGTCCTATTTTTCCTCTCATAAATTTTCTAAACTTTCCCAATCAGAAAAAATTTCTGTTGAACTAAATTGGACATATTCTTTATGATACTGATATTAAATGCTTTGGTTCTTTACCAAATAATTAACCAAAAAATGAACACATATTAAAACAATGTTTCCCATAGAAGCCATAGCTCTACCTATAATCATGAAACAAGACATATTTGTGATCAAATGAACTTTCAACAATTTATGGTTAAGAAAGAAGGCTATCTTCCTGTATTACCCTTGCTAGAAGGTGAAGTAGTAAATTCTTTTTCAGGCAAGTAAATAATGTAGTACAAAAACACAATACATAATTGTAAATAGTGAAAATAATTACAATTTAAAATTACATGAAAACCTTTTGCAGGAAATAAGGAAAAGATAGACTAAGTAATTTAAAATGTTATTAAACGTCTTAAAAGTTCTATAAATAAATGGTATTATATACCACATGAAGATAATAATTGAATATGTTGTTTATTAAACATTCTATGGGAGGTTAATTCTAACTCACTTGTCAAATAGCCTTTTATATTGAGAAAGTCTACATTTGTCTTTTTCTTTGAGAATTTTTGTTTGTTTGTTTTCTTCCCTGAGACATTATCAAAGTTAACCATGTATTATAAAAGAACTATTGGCTTTATTTGACTTTATTTATTATTTTCCTAAGTGATAAACAAACAAACACAAATAAATTTTCATTCTGACTGTGGATGTGTATTTTGTTCTGTTTTGTCCTCCAAAACAAAACAACAAAAAAATGTTTTTGAATTTCATAAGGCCCATGAAGGAATATTTTTCTTTTTCTGTATCTGAAACATTGTAAATTTACAATTATATATTAGCAAAGGTTTTATTTTTTGGTTTAGAGAACTTGATTGAGGCATGTTGAAAATAGTAATTATGTTAATAATAATATTACCCAAGGTTTGTACAGTGCATTATGGTTTTGAAACTATGTTAACACCCACTACCTCATATACACCAACATACAACACTGTGAGGCTAGTATTAATAGGGCCCTAATTTAGTTGATAAAGAAATAGAAATTCTAAATGTAAGTTATTTCCTAAGATCATGATAACAGTAACTGATTCCAATAAAGAATTTGATCCTACATCTTAAGTATTTTGTCTTCTCTGAACAACAACAAAAAAAGAGTTCAAGTAAGATGCCAACACAAGATTTCTTTTTCTGGGAAATCCTACAAATTCAGAAAATGTTCATGCTCCCAAACACCCAAAAATACTAGTGAAAATAGTAAAGATGTCTATTTAAAAGTATAGTTGGAAAAAAAGAATGGAGTCTGAAGAGACCAGAAACAAAGCAAACACACAAATAACTGAGAATAGTAGCACCTGAGGGTATCTACATATTCTTGGTAACAAAGAGCTTCATTATTTAAAAAAAAAAAAAAAAGGCTAATAGAAAGTCTGAATGGAGAAAACCCTTAAAGTGCATATTTCTGAAGAGGTTTACTCTCAGTGAAAAAGCTAGAAAAATAACCAATCTCTGCCAATGGAGATAGCAACAAAATTTATTAATCCCTACTTTCGTTATGAATAGAGTGAAATAGAATGTTCTTCCCTGAGAATACCTGTTCAAAAGTCAGGGCTTCCCTGGTGGTGCAGTGGTTGGGAATCTGCCTGCCAATGCAGGGGACATGGGTTTGAGCCCTGGACCAGGAGGATCCCACATGCCGCGGAGCAACTAGGCCCCTGTGCCACAACTACTGAGCCTGCACTCTGGAGCCCATGAGACACAGCTACTGAGCCCGTGTGCCACAACTGCTGAAGCCTGCAAGCCTGGAGACCATTCTCTGCAATGAGAGAAGCCACCACAATGAGAGGTCCGTGCACTGCAATGAAGAGCGGTCCCTGCCCACTGCAACTAGAGAAACGAAAGCCTGCATGCAGCAGCGAAGACCCAACACAGCCAAAAATAAATAAATAAAATAAATAAATTTTTTTTTAAAAAAAAGTCAGACTACATGCAGGAATGACATTTAAAGGCTTACTACCCACATGGTTTAAAAATCCTAAATCAAGAAATTAATTAATTTAAATCGACTATCCTGTATTGAGTAAGCACCCAGGTGCCTGACAAAAGCCAATCCTCTCATTCTAGGCCTCATAGAATTACCACATGGAATGTCCCCAAAATGCTTTAAACTGTCAAATGAAAAGAAGAAAGAAAACGAAACAGCATAAGACAGAGTGAGTAAAATAACCAACAACACAAATATACTTTTAAACTCTTCAGATATTGTAATTATCAAACACAAGCTATAAAATCCAGCATGTTTGATTTTTTTAACTATGTAAAGATCAGCAACATGAACAACTAATGAGAAACCACTCAAAATGATGAGTGAATATACATTAAAAAATACAACTTAAAGAAACAAAGATTATAATGATTAGAAATTTTTTAAAGATACAAACAATGGATGAATTGAGCAGCAGAACATTATATAACCAAAGAGGGTATGAGAGAACTAGAAAATAGAGGAAATTACCAGGAAGCCAGAGAGGGAGGAAGGGGAACAGGGAAAAAGGAAGGTACAGACAGAATGAAAGAGAGAGTAAAGACACAGAGGACACTGAGAGATCTAACATATATCTAACTGAAGTATTCTAATGGACAAAGAAAGAGAATGAGACATAGATAATTCAAAGAGGTAATAGCTGAAAATTTCCTGGAATTAATTAAAAATATATATCTCCAGAATCAGAATGAAGAATATATCCTATTCAGGGTGAGTAAAATTAAATCCACAGTATCTTCAAAGGGTTGAAGAAAATAAAAGGGAATATATAATTGCACAGTGAAAAAATATTTTTAAAAGAATATATATTTGACCTACAACAGACTCTCACCAATGGAATAGCTAAAGTATATATTTGAAAGAGAAAGAAGTTTATGCCAAAAAGGTCTGAGATATAAGAAAAACACAGTAAGAATAGAAAATGGCAAATGTGAGCATTAATTTAAATAAATATTTATAGGCTGCATAAAATAAGACTAAAACTTCTATTTTCAGCAGTAATGGAATGTCCCAACTGACATATAACTGAAAACTATTAAAAATGCCAGAAAAAAATTTCATAGACTTAAAAATATATCAGTGAACTATGAAGGAGATCAGAGGCCAAAAATTAAGTGAAAGAGGAATTCAGACTCTTAAGCGAAGTCTATTAATAATGGGCTAAATAAAAACAATGGCCCAGAGCTAAGAATAAATTTTGTATTTTTAAAGGGTTATAAGAAAAACTAAGCAAAAAGCAAATGAAGAACATATGACAGAAACTGTGTAGCCTGTAAGTATGTGGTCTAGTAATTCTAAAATATTTACTATATAGCCCACAGATAAAGTTTGCCAAGCCCTGCTCTATAGAGTCTAGAACACAAGTGGAGCTCTAAATTCGGCTTTCACCTTAAGGGAAATTGCCCTATATAATACCCATGACTTGATTTTTCATGGCCGTTCAAGGCCTAGGGCTAGGGATAAAAGTCCAGAGTCTACCCAAATTATAACATATGTTATGAGAAACCCCCAGTCTAAAAGATCCTGTCATCAGAGTAATGGAGTCCTAAAAACACAGATACACACCCAGGGTGCTGTAAAGAATATAATCTGCCTCGAAAACTTACTAAAGGGGAAAAATTCTTCCAAAGGATTTGCCACGTTAAGTTGGCTCTCATGTAAGTTTTTAGCTGGAATCCACATAACCTGAAAGATCTGAAAGATCTCACGGTGAGAATGTGCCTCAAAGTGGCCCTGGTGGAAGGAAGTATTTTCAAGTGCCTAATGGAAGCCATTATAAGTCGATTCTACAAGGACCCACTTTCAATTCAAGCTTCAGAGAATTCCCACTGATAAACTTCCAGGAAAGATAATCACATTTTAAAAAACCATAAAACACTCAGGCTTAATGAAGAAGATAGAAGCATAAGACTCATAGTGACTTAAAATACTGGAATTATCAAACAAAATATAAAATATTCTTATGTTTCAATAAATAAAAATATGAGAAGTATTATACAGAGCAAGAAGCAAGAAAAGTTGACCTACTACTGGTAGCTGATCCCTGGAAGGCATCTCAGGTATAGGTCTCTGCTAATGAACTCTACCCTACCTGAAGAATTTAGAGCTTCCAGTGTCCTGGGGGCTCCCTCCTGCCCTTGTGGCACTGACCTCTCCCGCAATTAGGGCCTCCATACCTCTTCACACTTTGTGACCCCTGCCTCAGCACCCATGATGTATAGGAGGTGCTGGCACCCCTTTCTCTCTGGTACGTATGAAGCACTTCTTGTTGCCAGATGGCATTAATTGCATATCTCTCTCCTGCTTCGGAAACCATTTGATGTTTTAGAAGGAGGTGATTTGGTCTTATGACAGTTACTGAGTACCTAGTGAGTTCTCTGTGCACTGTCTAGTAGCTACTGGAGTGGTGGTGTTGGGTGGAGAAAGCTCTATTCTCTCATCATGCTTAACCCCAAGTCCCTACCCAATCTTGAAACAAATGATATGATGACTTCTCTTTGAGTCTGTGGATATAAAAAACATTCAAGGGCCTCCCTGGTGGCGCAGTGGTTGAGAGTCCGCCTGCCGATGCAGGGGATGCGGGTTCGTGCCCCGGTCTGGGAGGATCCCATATGCCGCGGAGCGGCTGGGCCCGTGAGCCATGGCCGCTGGGCCTGCGCATCCGGAGCCTGTGCTCCGCAACGGGAGAGGCCACAACAGTGAGAGGCCCGCAAAAAGGAAAAAAAAAAAAAAAAAAACATTCAAAATTCACTGCAGGAAAAAAGAAAGGACTCTAGATATAAAAAAGCAGGAATGGATTTATAAGGAATTAGTATAAAAGAGCAGCTGGATTGGGCTTCACAGTTAAAACTGACCCTAGCAGGACCCTGCCCAAAGATGCTTCACCCCCAGGACATATGGTCTCAATATTTTCCATGGGCCCTTCCCCTGCATTTCCTATGAGATGCTTCCATAAGCAGATCACAACCTCAGATATATTTAAATGCCTATAGAAACAGAAGAAACATGATTTCATTTTTCCCCATCCCTAGATAAAATTCTTATTTACCTTACCACCCAGCATTTTGTATTTCGAGCTATTTCTAAATTTGTATTCGCTTCTTCTATAAAAGGAAAAATGTACAAATAATAGATATATAATATCATAGATAGAAACCATAAAATTTATATAATCAAGTAACCATATGCTCAAGAGTTCTACCTTCTGAGAAAATCGACCCAGAACTGAAGCCTTAAGTGTTGTTTTCCTCTTTTAAATTTCTATTTTTTAGTGGTAACATTATAAGTGAATGCCAAGAAATGAATGTCTATAATTAATGAGAAAGGAATACCTTTCACTTTGTGTTGGCAGAGTTACTTATGCTAATTTTCAGTAATTGAGGGAGTGTGGCTAACAAATAATGTACCAAATCTAAATATCATCTTTGTTCATACTTACTTTTCCTCAGCATGTTTTGACAATGACACTTACGCTACCACAGAAATAATTCAGTGATGTAATGCCTCAAATATCACATTACAATAAGCTTTTTGTTGCTGTTTTTCTTTTTTTCTTAATACAAATCCCCAACTAGATATCTAAGGCAGCAAAATCATTACCTGAGGAAAATTCACTTCAGCAAAGAGGAGTTTCTTTGTTAAGAAGTCAACTAATAAAACACTTTCACTCTGCTTAGATGTGTCAGGGACATACCACGTGCCAGTCATTGTAATAAGTGATGGTAAATACAGAAAAGGGGCAGGCTCCTTTCTTTTCTTCAGGAAATGGTGGTCTAGCAGAGTCACTGGACGATAAATAAACAATTGACATAGTGAATTAAGTAGATAGCATTTAACTGCAACACACAGGAGTGGTATCAAACTCAGGCTTCTAATCTTGAAAAACAGGTAGAAATAATGGCATCCTGGTTTGAGATGTTAGTGGTCTCAGTGGTGATGAGTAACTTGAATGCCTCCTAGGGAAAACCTGGAAAATCTATTCACTGCAACATCATTGTAAGATGCACCCAGAATTTGGTCTTAACTCACTCCCCATGCATGGGCTTAAATGTTTACAGATCTGGCCATAATTACTTTGTGTATAAGCTTAGTCATAGTAGAAAGTCCAATTCAACAGTCAGCTTCCTCATATAAGTATCATATTTGTCTCCTGTAATGAAGGACAAAGAACACATCATTTTCTTTTCTTTCTTTTACCAAGACTGCATTATTAAAAATCTAGTCAATTCTTCCTTCTTTTATACTTATTTTGAATAAGAATTATTCAGATATACAAGGTTAAGAAGCGTTATTCTAAGAAGCAGATACCAAAATGGAGTTGGAAATGCAAGTGATTAATTAAAGGTAATGCCTATAAAAGATAAAGGGAGGGAGACGGTGCAGGCAGAGAGAGACTTCAGACAATGATGCTGGTCTAGTATCTGTGAATCATTCTTTAGAGTGGAAGTTCTATTAATGCCAGTAATAGTGTTCGACACAGAGAAGGTTTTCAATAAATGCTAGCTGAATAATTAAATGAAAGAGCTCTTAGTGGGGAGGGAATGTGGAAGATATAAGTGAATACCTAAACAAATAGGCAATCGTATTTGTGCTGTCACAGAGGTTCGGGAGCTGGGTGAACTAAAATTTATTGAATAAGCTTATTCTGGAAGCAAGTCCTTCCCAGTGGAACTGAAGGGAGATTAAAGGTATGACTCTGCCACTACAGGGGTTACTAGTAAGCACTGGCTGATCATTTGTTGCATGCACAATGTGAATGAAAGTTTTGATCATATGATAGAATCATTGAGGAGAATGAATAAGGATCCTGGGAAACTAAGGGAGAAGAGTCATAATCTAGTTTTCCAGGTAGTTGGTGCAGTAAACAACCCCAAATTTAGTATATAAAAAAGACATCCATTTTATGATGTTCATGGATTCTCAGAGTCAGGGGGATTCAGACATAACACGATGATAATGTACAGTTTTAGCTCCATGATATCTGAGCCTTAATTTGGGCATTATTAGGGCAATACTGAAGATAGAATTCCCATGTATTTCCCTCTATATCTCATGATGTGCTTTTTAAGATAATTATTATAGTCTCTACAATTATAGGGTCTATTCTTCATTACTTAACTTCTCACTTTGTTTTCTGATGATTATTTCTTCTGCTCAGGGCCACTTTAATCAGTTATCTGCCCTTGACATGAATAAAATTATTCTTTTTGAATACCCTGTAGTCAGAGTTGGGAAAGGTTTAACAGACTACCAAGTGGAAGGGGCATTGACAATTGTCAAAATGTATTAGCATTTTCAACATAGAATGTCATTGTAGTTTAAACCCCTACAACCCTTACTATTGTCATTTTGCCAGTAATCTCTATTGATTATATGGTTTTTCTCCAGAAATTGTATTATTTTAATTATCTTAAGTCATCTACCATGGCTATAAGTAAAAAGGAAATGTATTTCTGCTTAGGATTCTCTCAAGAATGTTTTGGTATTACTTCTAAAGAACAGAATGTCCAAAGGCAACAATTAATTTTTACAATCAAATTCCATCCCTCTTCTGCTACTTATGTTTTCGGCATAGTTTGGGAATCTAGTTACTTTTTAAACATGTCCTTGTTAATTTAATTTAAACACTGCGTCTTCAGGAGTTGGAATTTTTAGTCTGGTTGTGAATCTCTATTGCCAGAGCATGATATATGTGATGATGTCCATTTAAGGAACTAGGAAAAGTTGCTATTACTGTAGGTAAATTGTGAAAATATGCAAGACTAACTAAAATATGATTCAATTTATACAAAGTTTAAAAGGATGGACGAAACTGCAAGAGACTATTTTTGGGGTGGGGGGGGGAATTGGTGGAGCAGATGCCATGTTCTTTCTCTCACAGAACTTTATAGTCTCCTATATTTCTCTGCCTCATTGCCCTTAGGAGAACATCAAGAAATTCTTATCGAGAATAGGTATCCTTTCTTTAATTAATTTTTAATTAATGCCATGTCCCTGGTCCTGGCTTCAGGAGAAAGAGAGAATAACTATACACTCAGTATACCTCTTCCTGTTGTACAGCTAAAGAGTGCATTAAGGTCTAAGTGTCTGCCTCAACGAAAGCCCCTGTCAGTTAAACGTGAACCCAAGAGACTGATTCTCCCAAATTCTGTTATCCTTGGGACATACAAGCCATACTATCCCTGATACACTGGCCACAAATGACTAGACCAGAAGCTGTGCCCAAATCAAGGGCAAAGAAGCCTAGGCCACCTGATGTGAAAAAGGCCACCTATCTCTGAGGTGGCTTGGCCTAAAATTCTGTCCAGTAGGGGTGTTATCTATATGATGATGGGAAGGCAACCCCATCTCTTGGGCTTCTGACAGAGAAATAATCACCAAGCATTCCATCATTTTCTTTCTTTAAATGCTTGTTGCCCAGTTTAATTCTGGGAATTCTCAGTTCCAGAGTGACTAATAGCTAAAAAAATGGGGCTGTGGTTTGTAACATTTCTTGATCCTTCATGATCCTATGTAGCTTTGCAATAAACATTCTCTCAAAGAAATTCTGGCAAAGATTCCTCCTCATCACCCTAAAGAACCTAACTAATGAAAAGTACTGACAGATTTATTGACCTCTTGTGATGAAAGTCCCAAAGACCACCACCAGTTTCAGCCATTCACTAGAAGGACACACAGGCCTCAGCATATAGCCAGGATTTATTGCAGTAAAGGTATATAAAACAAAATCAGCAAAGAGGAAAGGCATATGGAATGAAGTTTGGGATTAGCAGATGCAAACTAGTATATATAGGATGGAAAAAGAACAAGGTCCTATTGTACAGCACAGGGAACTATATTCAATATCCTGTGATAAATCATAATGGAAAAAAATATGAAAAAGAATATACACATGTATAAGTGAATCTCTTTGCTGTATAGAAGAGATTAACACAACATTGTAAATCAACTATACTTCAATAAAATTTTAAAACAAGAAGAAGCAACTTCCAAGCTCAAGCTTCCAAGAGTCCTCTCACAATGGAGTTACACAGGATATGCTTAATTCTTCCAGCATCCAATTATGACAACATGTATAAAATGTGGTCATTAGATACTCAGCACCCAAATTATTGCTGGGGTAGGTCACATAGGCATATTATGCTCAGCACATATCAAAATTCTTAGCTCCTAGAAAGAAAACAGATCTTCAGCATAACCCACATTGTTTGCACAAACAGCCTATGCACAGTGAGCCACGTTTATCAGTTACGGAACAGAGGGAACACTTTCAAAATCCAAATTCTCAGATACCAATCAAAGGGCAACCTTGCAAGCCAACTTTCCTAAGGAGAGCAGTCTCACAACCCCCCCTTGCCAGGTATTTCTCTTCCCTAAGATAAATGACTCCAAATTATTTTACACTTTCTTTGATAAGCTTCATTCACAAATCTTTAATCAGTTTGTTGATTATTTTTAGCCTTTCCTAAGTTAATGATCATGGCAATGATTCAGGTATGGAAAATTCATTACCATGAGTCCTTTGGTAATGTATTTGTATTCTACTGATTTATACTATTTAAAGTAATTCCAGAAGTGACCTATTACTATCCATATCTGTATGAGTGACTACATGTACAAGCATTTACATTTTATATGTTGCGAAAATAATTTAAGGGATGAATAGGAGGTCCTTGAGGCCAGATTGGGATGTGACTATAATGTACATTTAAAATTAAAGGGTATTAGCTTTAGCCAACTGGGTATACAGGAAGTACTTGCTCTTGATTTATCTCCACTAAAATATAAGAAAAACCGTTCAGTGTCACAATTCTTATCAGACCCATTCACAAAAATTAATGACAATTAATTAATATTAGCTGGTTGAATTAACTGCACTATTTTCATCAGAAAATAATCAATAACTAAGCTATATGCTAAGGAATAATTAAAATAAAATATTATGCATGTAGACTAGAATAGATGCTATGTTATTGATTCTTGCTGGATTATCTACTCGGAAAGTCTCAACCTTCTTATTTGGGGAACACCATAGGAGTATAGCTGGGACTGAGGAGGTCATCCTGGAAGGGAAGTCATGAAGCCAAAGGTGAAGCTTCAATCTGGGTTCAGGGCTTGGATCTTTATAATTCTCACCTCTACTCTGGACTTTATAGCAGAACCCGCTTCACAGGGGTCCCTCCTGTCCCAAGCTATTCCACAGTGAGCAGGACTTTATCACTTTTTAATTTATTGCTTTAAGACCTTCAGAAAAGGTGCAATTACAATTTTGTTGGCTAAATACTCTTTATAAATTACTTTTTAATAAACAATAAATTAGAAATTTTGTTTGGGTCCAGTTGATGATTACAAACATAACTCTTACTTCATTTTTTAAGCCAATAAATTAAATGCTTTCTGAACAATTGCCAAAGACTCCATCACTTTCTAAATGAAGAGAGACCATCAGCAAAAGGATTTTCTCACACTTTTTTTTAACCTACCTTTTAGTTTAGATAATGAGAAACATCCATAGCAACAGATAATCACTTCAAGAGTATCTGCTAATTAAATTTGGATTTATAACCCTGAATTCTGCAATTCACTAACCAAATTTCTCTCTAACATGTGTATAATCTTTATTAGTCTTAGAAATGTCTCCCTTGGAAGAGCACAAATAAGCAGTGTAAAGAGACTTAACTTTATAAAAGGACCTTAACCAAGTGACAATGACTAAGAGCATTCACTAAATTTTTAAAAATTGACTTTAATTTTGTGTTCCATCTCAGGACAGCAATTACACTTCCAGATTTATTTTAAACCATTGAGGCAAACAACACACCATAACAGTATATCTTTCTTAATAATAACAATAGATATCTAGGTAATAAGAGCTGTTTTTCCTGTTGAAAATTTTCTTAAGAACAAGCAAATAATGAAGTAACCTTAAAAGGTCAATAAAAAAATGATCTAAGTTTACAAATTTAGTTGAGTGATCTAAAGCTTTACAAAACTGTCACTATGAAGCTAACTGACTTGAGCCATTCACAAGGTTAACTAGGAAATTCTGACTTTCATTGACCAAAGAGAAAAATTTTGAGTGCCAAATTGCAGAATCTGAAATCATGCTGAAATAACATGTATAATCTAAATAAAGCTAGAATATGACTTTAATTTTTTTTCTGTCTGGGTAGAAAACTTAAGAACTTTGGAGTACAAGTGGTAATTAATCTCATTTTTTGGCTGAATATTATAACACTTTGGAAGAGGAAGAAGATATGGCAAATAATCAACCACTACAGGTGTTAATGCTGTTAATGGTTTTTCAATTTGGGGAGTGTACTAATTCACACCTTAGGTGTCTTGCAACTCAAATTAATACCAACTCCAGAGTGCACACTCCATAGAGGCAGAAAGCATCTTTCACATACTCTAGCCTCCACTTCTAAAATCCTTCCCTAGAATATGCAAGAATCCTCTAGTTTATACAGTCTGGAAAAGGTGATTGGCAACCTAGGGAGATGCTATCTATCCACAGCCATTGTCCTCGACACAACAACTCACAGCTGACACCAAATACTGCTGTGGAGTGCTGCTTCACCATTGTCCATACAGAAGGAAAATCACTCTCCCAGGTAAAAAAATAATAACTTAAACTAAACGAGGAAAATAAATATGGTTTTACTGGTGATCCTTGAAGAGCTTGGGTTTGAACTAAATGAATCTACTTATACAAAAATATTTTTCAATAGTAAATACTACAGGTGCTACATGGTCTGTGGTTGGTTGAAGATGTGGAGGAACCTCAAATAGAGAGAGGCCACTATAAATTATATATGAATTAAGTTGTTCAAGGGTCAACAGTATAACTATTGCTGGAATGATTTGGTGACTTAAACACCATGATGGAAAATATATTTTCTTAGAAAGAAACAATCTTAAAAATGTAGACAGGATGGCTCTACATATCAAGACACCTTAGATTTACATGAGATGTTATTCACCTAAGATTGGAAGCCTTAAGAAGTGTACAAAAAGAGGAGAACCTCAAATGGTGTCATTCACTTTACAGGAGCTTTCTCTTTTAGGTCTTTCCAGAGTAAAATGTTTGGACTTAGGCAAAAAATTCTCCTGAATTCATTACAGTTATGATAAACCCTTCCCAATGAGTCTTTCTCTGCTGCCCAAAAACTAGAAATACACCTTCTTTCACTTATCTTAGCTTTCAGATAGCTTTAACTATGGTTGTTTTGTTTTGCAGTTTAAAGCCACTATCCTTAATAGCACAGAGGCAGAACTGGAATTGAATAGTTTTTCTTTTTCTGTGTTATGGCTGTGTGTTCAATTTTTTCAAAAGCAAATGATCTAATATATATTGATGTTTTGTTCCAAGGAGATCTTTAAAACCAATTAAATTATTTGCATATGATTTTCTAAAAACTTAGCTTAATTTTGGCTTTCCTCTTTCAGATAATTATTATAGTTACATAATGCTACTCTTTACTCCTTGGCTTCGATTATGTATTCCTCCTTCCAATTTTTCTACATCTCACTTCAGTTGTAAATTATCAGATCACAAAAACTGAAAAGAACATAATTATAATAAAAAGAAAATCATCGAACCACAAAAGGCAAAACAAAAAGAAAAAGAGAAGGACAAAGAAGAAATATAAAATCAATGGGAACACTAGGCTTAAACTGCAGTAAATACATATCTATCAACAATTACCTTAAATGTCAATGGACTAAATGCTTCAATCAAAAGACAGAGTGGTAGACTGGATAAAAAGAATAAGAGCCTAAAATATGCTGCCTACAAGAGATCCATTTTAGGGCAAAGGACACACATAGATTGAAAGTGAGGGGATGGAAAAAGATATTTTATGCAAATGGAAATGACAAGAAAGTGGGGGGGGTCACAATACTCATATCAGACAAAATAGATTTTAAAACAAAGGCCATAAGGAAAGATAAAGAAGGACACTATATAATGATAAAAGTACCAATACAAGAAGAGGATTTCTACACTTGTCAACATATATACACCCAATATTGGAGCACCAAAATACATAAAACAAATACTATCAGACATAAAGGGAGAAATTGACAGGAACACAATAATAGGAGACTTTAAAACAACACTCACATCAATACACAGATCTTCTAGATGGAGAATCAATAAGGCAACAGAGAATCAATAAGATCCTAAATGATACAATGGAACAGTTCGACTTAATTGGTATTTTCAGGATATTACATCCAAAAAAAAAAAAGAAACAGAATATACATCCCTTTCAAGTGCACATGGAACATTCTCTAGGACTGACCACAAACTAGGGCAGAAAACAAGCTTCAACAAATTTAAGCATATACAAATTATCTCAAGCATCTTTTCTGACCACAGTGGCATGAAACTAAAAATTAACCACAGAAAAAGAAATGAGAAAAAAAAGATTAGGTGGAGACTAAACAACATACTACTAAAAAACCAGTGGGTCAGTGATGAAATCAGAGAGGAAATTTAAAAATACCTTGAGATAAATGACAATGAAAACACAACCAAACAAAATCTATAAGATGCAGCAAAAGCAGTTCTTAGAGGGAAGTTCATAGCGATACAGGCCTTCCTCAAAAAAACAAGAAGAAAAATCTCAAATAAACAATGTAACCTACCACTTAAAAGAATTAGAAAAAGAAGAACAAACAAAACTTAAAGTCAGCAGAAGGAAGGAAATAATAAAGATCAGAGAGGAAATAAATAAAATAGAAAAAAATCAATAAAACCATGAGCTGGTTCTCTGAAAGGATAAACAAGATTGACAAACCTATGGCCAAGCTCACTAAGAAGAAAAGAGAGAGAACCTAAATAAACAAAATAGGAGATGAAATAGGAGACATAACAACTGATACCACAGAAATACAAAAAACCATAAGGAAACACTATGAACAATTATATGCCAACAAATTCAACAACCCAGAAGAAATGGACAAGTTTTTAGAAACATACAACCCACAAAAACTGAATCAAGAACAAATAGATAATTTGAACAGAAGTGAAATAGAATTTGTAATTAGAAAACTCCTTACAAACAGAAGTCCAGGACCAGATGGCTTCACAGGCAAATTCTACTAAACATACAAAGAGGAACTTATACTGATCCTTTTCAAACTCTTCCAAAAAGTTGAAGAGGTGGAAACACTCCCAAAGATCTTCTATGAAGCCACCATCATCCTGATACCAAAACCAGACAAAGACACCACCACAAAAGAAAATTACAGGCCAATATCTTTGATGAATATAGATGTCAAAATTCTCAACAAAATATTAGCAAATTGAATCCAACAACACATTAAAAAAATCATACACCACGACCAAGTGGGATTCATCCCAAGTTCATCAGGGTGGTTCAAAACATGCAAATCAATCAATGTGATACACCACATAAATAAAAGATAAAAACCACATGATCATCTCAGTAGATGCAGAAAAAGCATTTGACAAAATTCAACATCCATTCATGATAAAAACTCTTACCAAAGTGGGTATAGAGGGAATATATCTCAATATAATAAATGCTATTTATGACAAACTCAAAGCCAATATAATACTCAATGGTGAAAAGCTGATAGCATTCCCACTAAAATATGGAACAAGGATACCCAGTCTCACCTCTTCTGTTCAACATAGTTTAGAAAGTCCTAGCCACAGCAATCAGACATGAAAAAGAAAAAAAAAGTATCCAAACTGGAAGGGAAGAGGTAAAATTTTCATCGTATGCAGATAATGTGATACTATATATAGAAAACCCTAAAGACTCCACACAAAAACTACTAGAACTGATAAGCAAGCAAGGTAGCAGGATACAAGTTTAACATACAGAAATCAGTTGCATTTCTTTATACCAACAATGAAATAACAGAAGGGGAATGAAAAAAAGTACTTTTTAAAATTGCACCCCCCAAAATAAAATACTTAGGAATAAACCTGACCAAGGAGGTGAAAGACTTATATGCTGAGAACTATAAAACAATAAAGGAAACGGAAGATGATTCAAAGAATCGTAAAGATATCCCCTGCTCTTGGATTGGAAGAATTAATATTGTTAAAATGGCCATACTACCCAAAGAAATCTACAGATTTAATGTGATTCCTATCAAATTACCCATGACATTTTTCACAGAACTAAAAAAAAAATCCTAAAATTCATATGGAACCATAAAAGACCCAGAATTGCCAAAGCAATCCTGAAGAAAAAGAACAAAGTGGGAGGCATAACCCTCCCAGGCTTCAAACAATACTATAAAGCTACAGTAATCAAAACAGCATGGTATTGACACAAAAACAGACTTATGAATCAATGGAACAGAATAGATAGCCCAGAAATAAACCCATAATCTTCGACAAAGAAGGCAAGAATATACAATGGGAAAAAGACAGTCTCTTCAGCAAGTGGCATTGGGAGTGTTGGACAGCCACATGTAAATCAATGAATTTAGAACACAACTTCTCACCATACACAAAAATAAACTCAAAATGGCTTAAAGACTTAAACATAAGACATGACACCATAAAAGTCCTAGAAGAGATCACAGGCAAAACATTCTCTGACGTAAATCATACCAATGTTTTCTTAGGTCAGTCTCCCAAGGCAATAGAAATAAAAACAAAAGTAAACAAGTGGGACCTAATCAAACTTACAAGCTCTTGCACAGCAAAGGAAACCATAAACAAAATGAAAAGACAACCTACAGAATGGGACAAAATATTTGTAAACAATGTGACCAACAAAGGCTTAATTTCCAAAATATACAAACAGCTCATACTACTCAATAACAACAAACAAACAACCCAATCAAAAAATGGGAAGAAGACCTAAATAGACATTTCTCTAAAGAAGAAATACAGATAGCCAATAGGCACATGAAAAGATGCTCAACATCACTAATTATTAGAGAAATTCAAATCAAAACTACTAGGTACCACCTCACACCAGTCAGAATGGCATCATTAAAAAGTCTACAAATAACAAATACTGGAGAGGGTGTGGAGAAAACAGAACGCTCCTACACTGTTTGTGGGACTGTAAGTTGGTACAGCCACTGTGGAAACAGTATTATATACAATGGAATACACTACTCAGCCATAAAAAGGAACAAAATAATACTATTTACAGCAACATGGATGCAACTAAAGATTATCAAACTAAGTGAAGTAAGTCACAAAGAGAAAGACAAAAACCATATGATATCACTTATATGTGGAATCTAAAATATGACACAAATGAACATATCTATGAAATAAACAGAATCACAGACATAGAGAACAGACTGGTGGTTGCCAAGGGGGAGGGTGTAGGGGGAGGCATGGAGTGGGAGGTTGGGGTTAGCAGAGGTAAACTTTTATATATATTAATAGAATGGATAAACAACAAGGTCTTATTGTATAGTACAGAAAACTATATTCAATATCCTATGATAAACCATAATGGAAAAGAATATAAAAAAGAATGTATATATATGTATAACTGAATCACTTTGCTGTACTGCAGAAATTAACACAGCATTGTAAATCAACTATATTCAATAAAAAATAACTGTAAATTACCAGAGAGTTCCATGTTGATACTTCAGATTCTTTAGATGTCACACAATATGTTAATCATCACAATATATGCATAATTAAAATAAAGAACTAACTTCTTCAAGCTAATCTTTCCTTGAAATTTCTGGTTTGAAAATTAACTTTTTATTCTATGAAAATTTTTTGAAATCTCCTTTTCTAAGACATATGTTTCTTTCTAATATATCTTAATCTTTTATACTGCTCTTATTCCAAGGTTCTGATGCCCACTAATTCATCAACCAAGCAGACATTTTTTATTGATTTAAACTATGTACAGAGTATGACCTCTCCCAATTGCTCCCTTAAAGTCATCCATGCAGTCCCCTAAGGTCTTGATTACATGCTAAGCTCTACATTATGATCAACTGTTCTGTGCAAAGCACTCTATCAGTCACTCAGATATATGCCACACATTGTAAGCAATGAAATAGATAAAATATTAAAATAATAATTTTCCATCCAAGATTTGAATTCTTACCCACCCTCATGAAGAGATGCTCCCTTAGATATATTTTCCTGGGAATAAATACAAAGTGATATGTTATAATAAATCATCAAGAATAACTTGATTCACACATGATAGATTTTTAGTGCTATTACTCTTGCTTAGCTCTGGGTCAAATATTTTCATTGACAGACTCCACAATTTGAATTCCAAGAATGGCTCACTGTTAACTCTTCCATCACAGAGTGCTTTGAATTTATCATTTATTTCCTTTCTTATCATACCGTATCAGAAACTCCTCTAAGAGATTTAAACTTTGATTAAGTACTAAGTCAGATTATATTCTGCTGCAACTTCATGGTATGTTGCTATCATTCATTCAACAACTACATAATGAGCATCTATTGAGAAAGTCCATGTTCTTGGTACTGGTATCATAACAGGAGATAAAGCAAAGCAAATCCCTATCCTCAAAAAGCTTATTTAGTGGATAAAAGAACAACAAATAAGATAACTAATAAATATATAATATATGTGAGAAGATGATGAATGCTCTGAAGAAAAATAAAGCAAGAGGATGAATATGAAGTTCAGCATATGTGCAATTTGTGATAGAGTGGCTAAGTTTGGCTTCACTCAGATAGTGTCATCTGACTAAAGATCTGAAGGAAGTGAAGGAGAAATTCATGTCAATGTCTGGGAAAAGTGTTTCAGACAGAGGGAAGGACAAGTGCAAAGACCTTGAGTATTTACTCTGCTTAAAATGAGTGAGGAATAGTAATGAGGCTGATATAGGTGGTGAGGAGTAAGCAACAAAGAGGGAAATGTCAAAGAGCAATGTTGAACAGAGAAGAAATACATTGTGTGGAGGCTTCTGGGTGATTTGTAGGGATATTATTTTTTAGTCTCATGATGTGGGAAGGCATTGTATTTAATTGACATGATCTTATGTGATATGATCTAAACTACTTTTAAACAATATTACTATTGTGGCTCTGTTAAAAATAGACCAAAGGCAGGCAAAAGAGAAAGCAACAAAGCCAGTTGGAAGCCACTGCAATAAAATAGGAGAAGATGGAACAGTAGCTTGTGACAGTGCTTTAGTAGTAGAGGTTGGGAAACAGTGAGATATGGGATATATTTTGAGGGTAGAGCAACAGATTTTGCCAATAGAATATGGAATATGATAAACTTAGAAGAGTAAAGGATGTCTCCAAAGGTTTTAGCCAAAGCAAATGGAAGAGGAAGTTGCCCATTATGGAGGAGTAGGGTTTTGTGGATGGTGGTAGAGGAGGAGTGATCATGATCTTGATTTTTAAAATCTCAAGTTTGAGATGCTCTTTAGATGGCCAGCATGAGATATTTTGGAAGTTAGTTGGATATGAGTCTAGAGGTGAGAAGGGAGTTACTATAGATATACATATTGGATTAATTAGCTTACAGATGAATACTAAAAGCCTCAAGACTTGATGAGATCCCCGAATAAGTGAATGTATAAAGAAAAAGAAGGAAGTAAAAGGATTCTGTGCTGGGACACTCCAACATTAAGAGATCAGGAAGATGAGGAAAAATTTATAAGGGAGATAGAAAACTAATGGCCAGAGTAGTAAGATGAGAAAGAGCAGAATGTGGTATCCTCTAAGCCAAATTAAACAAAACAAAACAAAACAAAAAACTACTTCAGGGAGGAAGGAGTGATCAACCAATACTTCAGATAGTTAGGTAAGATAAAGTCAGAACCCACAACTGGCTTTAACAACATAGAGGTTGAGTTCAAATAAGAATAGGTAGGGTCAAGAGAATGAAAGACCAGATGTTGAAGAACACTTCTTAAAAAAATTTACAGATAATTATTTTCCCTCTCTTACTGTGCAGAGAAGTATATTTAGTTGGGCCAGAATGAGAAGGAAGTGAAACATTTTTCTGCATATTTTGATTTCATTTGTCTCTAAAATGAGACATAGAGCATACGTGTTTACTGATGGAAAAGTCATTGTAGAGATGGAAAAAAATGGCAATGCAAGGGAGGTGAGGGAACTGCTGGAACAATGTCCTTGAGTTGATGAGAGGGAATGTGACATAGTAGGGGAAGCTAGCACAAGAATTCATTCACGGGAGACCTTCAAGAGGGCAAAAGAGTAAGACGTGGAGATGACCTTCCTCCCCACAAATACATCAGAAATACATCTACATGTAGAACAACTCCCACAGAACACCTACTGAAGGCTGGCAGAAAACCTCAGACCTCCCAAAAGGCAAGAAACTCCCCACATACCTGGGTAGGGCAAAAGAAAAAACAGAGACAAAAGAATAGGGACGGGACCTGCACCAGTGGGAGGGAGCCGTGAAGGAGGAAAACTTTCCACACACTAGGAAACCCCTTCACTGGTGGAGATGTGGGTGGGGTGGGGTGGGGGGCTTTGGAGCCACGGAGGAGAGCACAGCAACAGGGGTGCAGAGGGCAAAGTGGAGAGATTCCCACACAGAGGATCAGTGCCGACCAGCACTCACCAGCCTGAAAGCCTTGTCTGCTCACCCATTGGGATGGGTAAGGAGTATGGGACCTGAGGCTCTGGCTTCTTTGGAGGTCAGATACCAGGGAGAGGACTGGGGATGACTGGGTGAACACAGCCTGAAGGGGGCTAGAGCGCCACAGCTAGCTAGGAGGGAGTCCAGGAAAAGTCTGGAGCTTCCAAAGAGGCAAGAGACCATTGTTTCGGGGTGCATGAGGAGAGGGGATTCAGAGCACCGCCTAAATGAGATCCAGAGGCGGGCAAGAGCCGCGGCTATCAGCACAGACCCCAGAGACAGGCATGAAATGCTAAGGCTGCAACTGCAGCCAAAAAGAAGCCTGTGTACAAGCACAGGTCACTATCCACACCACCCCTCCCAGGAGCCTGTGCAGCCCGCCACTGGCAGGGTCCCGTGATCCAGGACAACTTCCCCAGGAGAACACATGGCATGCCTCAGGTAGTTGCAACGTCATGCTGGCCTTTGCCGCCGCAGGCTTGCCCTGCATTCCATACCCCTCTCTCCCCCTGGCCTCAGTGAGCCAGAGACCCCTAATCAACTGCTACTTTAACACTGTTCTATCTGGATGGGGAACAGATGCTCTCAGGAAACCTACACGCAGAGGCGGGGCCAATCCAAAGCTGAACCACAAGAACTGTGCAAACAAAGAAGAGAAAGGGAATTTTTCCCCAGCAGCCTCAGGAGCAGTGGATTAAATCTCCACAATCAACTTGATGTACCCTGCATCTGTGGAATACCTGCATAGACAACGAATCAACCCAAAATTGAGGCAGTGGACTTTGGGAGCAACAGTATATATATATTTTTTTCATTTTCTCTTTTTGTGAGTGTGTATGTATATGCTTTTTGTGATTTTGTCTGTATAGCTTTATTTTACCATTTGACCTAGGATTTTTTCTGTCCTTCTTCTGTTGTTTTTCTTGTTTTTGTATTACTTTTTAATATTTTTATTTTTAATAATTTTTAAATTTTTATTTATTAACTTTATTTTCTACTATTTTATTTTCTTCTTTCTTTCTTTCTTTTTTTCTAACTTTTCTTCTGAGCCATGTTGCCAGTGTCTTGGTGCTCCAGCAAGGTGTCAGGCATGAGCCTCTGAGGTGGGAGAGATGAGCTCAGGACATTGGTCCACCAGAGACCTCCCAGCTCCATGTAATATCAAACAGTGAAAGCTCTCCCAGAGATCTCCATCTCAATGCTAAGACCCAGCTCCACTCAACAGCCAGCAAGCTACAGTGCTGGACACCCTATGCCAAACAACTAGCAAGACAGGAACACAACCCCACCCATTAGCAGAGAGGCTGCATAAAATCATAATAAGGTCACAGACACCCCAAAACACACCACTGGACATGGCCCTGACCAGCAGAAAGACAAGATACAGCCTCATCCACCAGAACACAGGAACTAGTCCCCTCAACCAGGAAGCCTAGATGACCCACTGAACCAACCTTAGCCACTGGGGGCAGACACCAAAAACAATGGGAACTACAAACCAGAACCCTTCGAACAGGAGACCCCAAACACAGTGAGTTAAGCAAAATGAGAGACAGAGAAATACAAAGCAGATGAAGCAGCAAGATAAAAACCACCAGACCAAACAAATGAAGAGGAAATAGGCAGTCTACCTGAAAAAGGATTCAGAGTAATGAGAGTAAAGGTGACCCCAAATCTTGGAAATAGAATGGAGAAAATACAAGAAACGTTTAACAAGGACCTGGAAGAATTAAAGAGCAAACAATGAGGAACAACACAATAAATTAAATTAAAAATTCTCTAGAAGGAATCAATAGCAGAATAACTGATGCAGAAGAATGGATAAGTGACCTGGAAGATAAAATAGTGGAAATAACTCCTGCAGAGCAGAATAAAGAAACAAGAATGAAAAGAATTGAGGACAGTCTCAGAGACCTCAGGGACAACATTAAACACACCAACATTCAAATTATAGGGGCCCCAGAAGAAGAAGAGAAAAAGGGACTGAGAAAATATTTGAAGAGATTATAGTTGAAAACTTCCCTAACATGGGAAGGGAAACTGTCAATCTAGGCCAGGAAGCACGGAGAGTCCCATACAGGATAAATCCAAGGAGAAACATGCCAAGACACATATTAATCAAACTATGAAAAATTAAACACAAAGGAAAAATATTAAAAGAAGCAAAGGCAAAGCAACCAATAACATACAAGGGATACCCCATAAGTTTAACAGCTGATCTTTTCACAGAAACTCTGCAAGCCAGAAGGGAATGGCAAATGATGAAAGGGAAAATCCTATAACCAAGATTATTCTACCCAGAAAAGATCCAATTCATTTTCGATGGAGAAATTAAAACCTTTACAGACAAGCAAAAGCTAAGAGAATTCAGCACCACCAAATCAGCTTTACAACAAATGCTAAAGGAATTTCTCCAGGCAGGAAACACAAGAGAAGGAAAAGATCTACAATAAGAAACCTAAAACAAGAAAATGGTAATAGGAACACAGATATCAATAACTACCTGAAATGTAAATAGATTAAATGCTCCCACCAAAAGACATAGACTGTCTGAATGGACAGAAAAACAAGACCCGTATATATGCTGTCTACAAGAGACCCACTTCAGACCTAGGGAGACATACAGACTGAAAGTGAGGGGATGGAAAAATATATTCCATGCAAATGGAAATCAAAAGAAAGCTGGTGTAGCAATTCTCATATCAGACAAAATAGACTTTAAAATAGACTATTATAAGAGACAAAGAAGGACACTAGATAATGATAAAGGGATCAATCCAAGAAGAAGATATAACAATTTTAAATATCTATGCACCCAACATGGGAGGACCTCAATATGTAAGGCAAATGCTAACAACCATAAAAGGGGAAATCGACAGTAACGCAATCATAGTAGGAGACTTTAACACCCCACTTTCACCAATGGACAGATCATCCAAAATGAAAATAAATAAGGAAACACAAGCTTTAAATGATACATTAAAAACCATGTACTTAATTTATAGTTATAGGACATTCCATCCAAAAACAACAGAATACACTTTCTTCTCAAGCGCTCATGGAACATTCTCCAGGATAGATCATATCTTGGGTCACAAACCAAGCCTTGGTAAATTTAAGAAAATTGAAATTCATATCAAGTATCTTTTCTGAACACAACGCTATGAGACTAGATATCAATTACAGGAAAAAAATCTGTAAAAAGTACAAACACATGAAGGCTAAACAATACACTACTAAATAACCAAGAGATCTCTGAAGAAATCAAAGAGGAAATCAAAAAATACCTAAAAACAAATAACCATGAAAACACAATGTCCCAAAACCTATGGGGGGCAGCAAAAGCAGTCCTAAGAGAGAAGTTTATAGCAATACAATCCTACCTCAAGAAACAACAAATATCTCAAATAAACAACCTAACCTTACACTTAAAACAATTAGAAAAAGAAGAAGAAAAAAACCCCAAAGTTAGCAGGAGAAATCATAAAGATCAGATCAGAAATAAATGAAAAAGAAATGAAGGAGACAAGGGCAAAGCTCAATAAAACTAAAAGCTGGTTCTATGAGAAGATAAACAAAATTGAAAAACCATTAGTGAGACTCATGAAGAAAAAAGGGAGAAGATTTAAATCAACAGAATTAGAAATGAAAATGGAGAAGTAACAACTGAACCTGCAGAAATACAAAGGATTATGAGAGATTACTACAAGCCACTATATGCCAACAAAAAGGACAACCTGGAAGAAATGGACAAATTCTTAGAAAAGAACCAACTTCCGAGACTGAACCAGGAAGAAATAGAAAATATAAAGAGACCAATCAAAAGCACTGAAATTGAGACTGTGATTAAAAAATCTTCCAACAAACAAAAGCCCAGGACCACATGGCTTCACAGGCGAATTCTATAAAACATTTAGAGAAGAGCTAACACCTATCCTTCTCAAACACTTCCAAAATATAGCAGAGGGAGGAACACTCGCAAACTCATTCTACAAGACCACCATCACCCTGATACCATAAACAAAGATGTCACAAAAAAAGAAAACTATAGGCCAATATCACTGATGAACACAAATGCAAAAATCCTCAACAAAATACTAGCAAACAGAATGCAACAGCACATTAAAAGGATCATACACCATGATGAAGTGGGATTTATCCCAGGAATGCAAGGATTCTTCAATATACACAAATCAATCAGTGGGATACACCATATTAACAAATTGAAGGATAAAAAACATGATCATCTCAGTAGATGCAGAAAAAGCTTTCAACAAAATTCAACACCCATTTACGACAAAAACGCTCTAGAAAGTAGGCATAGATGGAACTTACTTCAACATAATAAAGGCCATATATGACAAACCCACAGCCCACATCATTCTCAATGGCGAAAAACTGAAACCATTTCCACTAAGATCAGGAACAAGACAAGGTTACCCACTCACCACTATTATTCAACATAGTTTTGGAAGTTTTAGCCACAGCAGTCAGAGAAGAAAAAGAAATAAAAGCAATCCAAATTGGAAAAGAAGAAGTAAACTGTCACTGTTTGCAGATGACTTAATACTATACATAGAGAATCCTAAAGATGCTACCGGAAAACTACTAGAGCTAATCAATGAATTTGGTAAAGTAGCAGGATACAAAATTAATGTACAGAAATCTCTTGCATTCCTATACACTAATGATGAAAAATCTGAAAGTGAAATTAAGAAAACAATGCCATTTACCACCTCAACCTAAAGAATAAAATATCTAGGAATAAACCTATGTAAGGAGACAAAAGACCTGTATGCAGAAACCTATAAGACACAGATGAAAGAAATTAAAGATGATACAAACAGATGGAGAGATATACCATGTTCTTGGATTGTAAGAATCAACATTGTGAAAATGACTATACTACCCAAAACAATCTATAGATTCAATGCAATCCCTATCAAATTACCAACTGCATTTTTCACAGAACTAGAAGAAAAATTTCAAAATCTGTATGGAAACACAAAAGACCCCGAATAGTCAAAGCAATCTTGAGAAAGAAAAACAGAGCTGGAGGAATCAGGCTCCCTGATTTCAGACTATATTACAAAGCTACCGTAACCAAGACAGTATGGCAATGGCACAAAAACAGAAATATAGATCAATAGAACAGGATAGAGAGCCCAGAGCTAAACCCACTTACCTATGGTCAACTAATCTATGACAAAGGAGGCAAGAGTACACAATGGAGAAAAGACAGCCTCTTCTATAAGTGCTGCTGGGAAAACTGGACAGCTACATGTAAAAGAATGAAATTAGAACACTCCCTAACACCATACACAAATATAAACTCAAAATGGATTAAAAACCTAAATGTAAGGGCAGACACTATAAAACTCTTAGAGGAAATCATAGGCAGAACACTCTATGACATAAATCATAGTAAGATCCTTTTTGACCCACCTCCTAGAGAAATGGAAATAAAAACAAAAATAAACAAATGGGACCTAATGAAACTTAAAAGCTTTTGCACAGCAAAGGAAACCATAAACAAAATGAAACGACAACCCTCAGAATGGGAAAAAATATTTACAAATGAAGCAACTGACAAAGCATTAATCTCCAAAATTTACAAGCAGCTCATGCAGCTCCATATCAAAAAAAACAAACAACCCAATCCCAAAATGGGCAGAAGTCCTCAACTGACATTTCCCCAAAGAAGATATACAGATTGCCAACAAACACAGGAAAGAATGCTCAACATCACTAATCATTAGAGAAATGCATAGCAAAACTACAATGAGGTATCACCTCACACCAGTCAGAATGGCTATCATCAAAAAATCTACAAACGGTAAATGCTGGAGAGGGTGTGGAGAAAAGGGAACCCTCTTGCACTGTTGGTGGGAATGTAAACTGATACAGCCACTATGGAGAACAGTATGGAAGTTCCTTAAAAAACTAAAAATAGAACTATCATATGACCCAGCAATCCCATTACTGGGCATATACACTGAGAAAACCATAATTCAAAAAGAGACATGTACCACAATGTTCATTGCAGCTCTATTTACAATTGCCAGGACATGGATACAACCTAACTGTCCATTGACAGAGGAATGGATAAAGGAGATGTTGCACATATACACAATGTAATATTACTCAGCCATAGAGAGAAATGAAATTGATTTATTTGTAGTGAGGTGGATGGACATAAAGTCTGTCATGCAGAGTGAAGTAAGTCAGAAAGAGAGAAACAAATATTGTATGCTAACACATATATATGTAATCTAAAAAATAAATAAATAAGTATGAAGAACCTAGGGGCAGGAGAGGGAGAGGAATAAAGACGCAGACCTAGAGAATACACTTGAGGACACGGGGACGGGGAAGGGTAAGCTGGGACGAAGTGAGAGAGTGGCATGGATTTATATATACTACCAAATATAAAATAGATAGCTAGTGGGAAGCAGCCGCATAGTACAGGGAGACTAGCTCAGTGCTTTGTGACCACCTAGAGAGGTGTGATAGGAAGGGTGGGAGGGAGACACAAGAGGGGGGAGATATAGGAATATATGTATATGTATAGCTGATTCACTTTGCTATAAAGCAGAAACTAACACACCATTGTAAAGCAGTTATACTCCAATAGAGACGTTAAAAAAAAAGGGGGGGGTGTTTTCCCTGGTGGCTCAGTGGTTGAGAGTCTGCCTGCCGATGCAGGGGACACAGGTTCGTGCCCCAGTCCGGGAAGATCCCACGTGCCACGGAGCGGCTGGGCCCGTGAGCCATGGCCACTGGGCCTGTGCGTCCGGAGCCTGTGCTCTGCAACGGGAGAGGCCACAACAGCGAAAGGCCCGCGTACCGCAAAAAAAAAAAAAAAAAAAAGGTTTCATATGACCAGGAGAAAAGGCTAAGTAAACACACATAGTTGCAGAGGTGATTTTGGGAACTGGTGGAAATTCACTTCTAATTGCTTCAATTTCTTCTCTGAAATACATAGTTAAGTGTAAAGATGGAGGAAAGGTGTTTGGTGGGGGAGGAGTTGGTCGATGTGATTAGACCATGTGAGTTTTCTCATTGGTGCTTATCAAAGTTAGGGTCCTACCCTCCTACAGAGACTGGAAGACAGGGGCGCTATCTTTCAGGATGATCACATTTCAATGGGATGGCTCCCAGATCCTTGAGAAAGACTTTCCTGGGTTGTAAAAGTGGCAAGAGTCTGAGAGATTTACATCTCATAGCAACAGTGAAATATACTACTATTGAAAGTTTTCTATGATAAATGCTCTAAGAAAAGAAAGGTCTGGGGGACTTCTCTGCTGGCACAGTATTTAAGAATTCCCCTGCCAATGCAGGGGACATGAGTCTGATCCCCGGTCCAGGAAGCTCCCACATGCCTTGGAGCAACTAAGCCCATGCACCACAACTACTGACCCTGCGCTCTAGAGCCCATGAGGCACAACTACTGAAGCCCGCGTGCCTAAAGCCTGTACTCCACAACCAGAGAAGCCACTGCAATGAAGAGTAGCCCCCGCTCACTGCAACTAGAGAAAGCCCATGCACAGCAAAAAAGACCCAATGAAGCCAAAAAATAAATAAATAAATGATCCTTAAAAAAAAAAGATAAAAAAGAAAAGGTCAGGAGCATATAGTCAGGAAGAAACCTAGCAAAAGTTTATTCAAGCTGAGGGGAACATTATGGCTGTCTTGATCACACTAAAGGCCAACATGGGGTGAGTGACATGAATTGAAAGTAAGATCCATCAGCCTAATTATGTACTTTTCTCTTACCACAATTCTATGGATTGTCAAAAGTTGATTTAACTAGAATTGCTAAGTGAGTATTATGAAGCAATAGAAGGACAAAGGAGAAGAGGATGTCTGCAAAGAAGTGATTAGAATGAAAGACCATGAAATTTAAGAACACACAATTTAGGGGGAAAGGGAGAACATGAAATTAAAAGGGACAGTGAAAAAGTAGTAATCTTACTGGTTTGAAGGTTCTGATAAGGTTAAAGGATTATTTGGACTGGATGAGAGTTGAAAAGATAGAAGGTGGTGGTCAGAGGTGTGGTGCTTGAAATTGACAAGACCTAGAGAGTGACCATAGGACAGAGTAGCTGATGCAGAACAGGACAAGATCAGTGGAAGAAAGGAAGTTTGAACGGACAAAACATATGAATATTCAATCACCACAAACAGTGACAGGAGTGGTACTGGAGAAAAGGAAAGTAAGCCAGAAGCTAAAATCGTTAAGGAGTAAGAAACAGTGAACGGGGGGGCAAGGTAGATTATAAATTACACTTAAATTAGGGGTAATTGTGTTTTTCTATTGCCTACCAGACAATGGAATGACTGGCACTAGAATGCAAAATCTTCATTCCCTCAAATAAATCCACTGAGCAAAAAATTTTAAGGAAATATAGTTAAACATTTACTTTTTGGAGAAAAGATTGTGAATGATTTGAATTTTCTTGTTTGTTCCTTTCTCCTTTGTTCTCATTTGTACCACAAATGAGAATTAAATACATTTTTAACCAGGAAATAATAATAATGAAAGAAGGAAAATCATCAAAAACTTCTAATATGTCATTGTGTCTAAATTAAATTACCTTGTGATCACAAACAGTCAATTGTTCCTTTACTTAACATAAAACAAAATGTTCAATACCAGTTTCCATTTCATAAATATTTCCATTCATTATTTCCCATGATTTCAAGGGGAAATTAAACTCAGCAAACTTTGGAGCTGTGGCTAGAGCATGGTGTTATTTTTCTGCAAGTCTTATTTAAAATACTTCTGTTTGAGCCAAACTGCAAAAATTCTTCTTTGAGAGTCAATTAGCCAATATATTTTTTTAAATTATGAGAACCATATGGCCTTGCAATTTCCAGGAAACTTTAATGACAATAAGCTTAATTTCCATGAATTCATGTCACAGAATCCCAGCTTTTCTGCCTGATCTACGTTTCTGGTTTTTGCAGTTAAACCTCAAGCCTATGGCTAAATGCTGTTTTTGAGAGGAATCCACAGTCTGCTTTCTAAAACCATTCTCCTTTAACTTTTTATTTAGTAAGTTTCTTTAGGCAAATTATTGATACTTATAGTTTATCTTATAGTTGTGGCTCATAACAAAGAGTTAGAATAACAAACAGCTTGGGGACTTCTTATATTTATTTGGAATCTGATAACATAATCAAGAGCCATTTTTTAACATCTTAATTGTAGTCAAATTGCTTTACATTGTTGTGTTACTTGCTGCTGTATAACAAAGTAAATCAGCTACACCTATATATATATCCCCATATCCCCTCCTTCTTAGTATGATTTTAGGGCAGCCTCTCTGCTAATGGGTGGGGTTGTGTTCCTGTCTTGCTAGTTGTTTGCATAGGGTGTCCAGCACTGGAGCTTGCTGGTCATTGAGTGGTGCTGGGTCTTGGCGTTGAGATGGAGATCTCTGGGAGATGTTTGCCGTTTGATATTACATGGGGCCGAGAGGTCTCTGGTGGTCCAATGTCCTGAACTCAACTCTCCCACCTCAGAGGCACAGGCCTGACACTTGGCAAGAGCACCAAGACCCTGTCAGCCACACGGCCAGGTACGTGGGGGAGTTTCTCGCCTTTTGGGAGGTCTGAGGTCTTCTGCCAGCGTTCAGTAGGTGTTCTGTAGGGGTTGTTCCACATATAGACGTATTCTTGATGTATTTGTGGGGAGGAAGGTGATCTCCATGTCTCACTCCTCCGCCACCTTGAGGGTCCTCTCAAGAGCCGTTCTTTTAAAGAGTGATGTAACAATAGTCATTTTCATCTCTTTTCACTTAAAACTGCAGAGACTCCCAACCAAATTAATCAAATGCTTACATGAACTCTGAGTGCCAAATTTTCTTTAGTGTCTTAATTAAAAAGTGATTATTACAAAAACCCAATGCATTAAACTTAAACCTGGCAGTGTAATACGGACAAGGTTTTATATGAAAGACTTCCAGATTAGCAAGCAACTCAGCCCTGTCAGCACATGTTCCAAAATGAGTTAACTCTGACCCTGCCTCCCCTCTCAGCGAAGTCATCTTTTTAGAATGCTTTACATTTCATCTCTTTAAATTCGATAGAGTTCTTTAAAAAAAACTTTCGCAAGCATTTATCTAATATATTGGTGAAGTTTATGTCAGGTCGAAGGGGGATGTGAGACTTGAATATCAGAATTTTAGATCTGAAATATTCCTGGTTTTACTTCCCAACATTAAATCAATGGAATCTAAAAAGTCAGAAAGATGTCTTTACTTAACGAATCCTGCTCAAAATTATGTTCTCTGGCAGTCATTTCTTACTTACTGATTGGTATTACTCTGCCCATTATAATTGGTATTACTCTGCAAATGCTTACTTGTCCTTAATAGCAACCTCTAAATTATTGAAACTCTGAAGCTAACCTAAAAATCCAAATTTTGTAACAGAACTTTGCTAAAATTAACTAGAAGTCTCTAGGTTATATATATATTTTAAAGTTTTATACTAACATGACTTTAGACATTGCCTAGTTGGCATAATTTTCTTAGATTAATTGAAACTTGAAACAATACATTCTTAGTGCCCGTTAGAGTACCTTGGGGGCATATTCCCCATTCACGATTTTCAAATCAAAAATATAAAGCATAAAACAGTTATGTCAAAGTGGTAATTAATTTTAAATCCTGCTTAAGTCACACTTGTATATAGTAGAGAGACATCAGTTTTCTCTTTCCAGTGGGGAAGGTCAAGGTCATAGGTTAAAAACAAGGAATTCATGCAATTTTATAACTTTAAGCATCACTTTTCTCCTTGCAAGAGGTGAAGACTTGAATTATCCTTTGTTTGGAAAAAGTAAAAGTGATAATGAAAGAGTTTGTCTGGAATGTGAGCAGATCTACAACTATCTGGACCATGTATCCTTAAAATATTACTGTATTTTTTTCCTTCCTAGATCTGTACCTTACTGCTTGTTTTCAGCAAGCCATATGTATAGATTCTGGAACAAGAAGTTACTTAAAGGGAATCAGAAGCAGAGACACAAAATACCACAGAAAAGGCCTGCTATCCTGATCTTCTAGTCAAGAATGTGTTGTTCTTCATGGTGCTACCTCACATGGTTGTCATTAAAGCTGAATAATTCAGATTTCAGTAGATGTTCTGATATGAGATTATTGTACTGGAAGCATAAGACCAAATCACATACCTATAGGTGGGAGTGGGATTTTAACTAAGGAGAGCGGATATTCTGACTGCTAATCATTCAGTGACAAAGATGAAAATGAAGATGGAAGCCTTTCACTGGAAGTGCTAAAGAAACTGATTCCTCTCTCAGGATCCTGGAAGCAGTTTTTAATAGAGATAGTTAAAATACTCCTTTTGGGTAAACTTGCTTTTTTTAAATTGAAGTTTACTTTACAATATTGTGTTAGCTTCAGGTGTAAAGCAGAGTGATTCAGTTACACATATTTTTTCAGATTATTTTCTATTATAGAAAGATAAATATTATTTGATACCACTTATATGTGGACTCTAAAACATGGTACAAATGAATCTATTTACAAAACAGAAACAGACTCATAGACATTGAAAACAAACTTATGGTTACCAAAGGGGAGAGGGAGGGGGGTGGGATAAATTAGGAGTATGGACTAAGAGCTACATACTACTATATATAAAATAGATAAGCAAGAGGGATTTACCATATAACACAGTGAACAGTACTCAATATCTTGTAATAAACTTGCATTTGTTAAGTGGCATGAGGGTAGCAACTGGGCCAAAGAGCATCCTGGAAAGGCTTCTGAGATAGGGTTATATCTCATGGTGTCTGCATGCAGTCACATTCAGCAGCTGTCATAGTTGATTTACACCAGACCTCCCTTCCATTATTCCCAAGCTTTTTATATTTTGCTTACAAGTTACAATCTTCACCCCCATTTTCTCTGTGAGTAAATGAGGGAAACTGTGTGCCAATCCTTGAGAGAAATATATTACTTGCGGGAGAGAGGAGCAGCAAGTTAAGAGGTATTCACCTTGAGATGGCAGCAGGTAACCAGAAATGGAGGGCAAAGTGGCCATTGGGAGTAACAGAGCATTAGTCCACAGTGTGACATCTGGCTGATGTGGCCAGTGGCTGCCAGAACGAAACTGTGGGGCATAAAGAATTCCTGAGAAATCCTCTGTAATACTGGAGGAGGAAAACCTGCTAAAAGATTAGACATCATGCATTCAAGTGTGTATAAGGACTTTAGCCATTTTGATTCGGACATTGTTTCCATATAACACTAGTAATTAAATAATTCTACTGAGGTTTTCTTTCCTGGTTTTCATTTTTTTAATGCTTAGATAGTGGACCTGAGACTGCTATCCTTAGAAAAGCCTGCTTTCAAGGTTGGCTTTTGGCTGTCACATGAGATCTAAGGGAACATGGGACACAGGAACACATATTTGATGGCCAGTAGTGTGATATATAGTGTTGAAAGGGACATTATTCCCAATTCTATATCTAACTCAGAGTGTATGCAGACCAATGAGAATGGTAGGGAAAAATGGCACCATCTTGGCATTCTGGTTGGCATCCTAGGCTTATTAATTCATTTATGTCTTCATTCAACATTTATTAGGCCTCTCTAGTGTTCGGCACTGTTATAGGCACTAGGTATAGCATAGTGAACAAGATAAAGTACTGCTTAATAAAAGTCAAACAATAAAAAAATACCTAAAGAAAAAATATACAATGTCTGGTAGCAATAAGAGCTATAAAAATAACTAAAACAGGGAAAGAGAACAGAGCGTGGGAGAGGTAGTTGGGGGGACGGCCTCTGGCAAGGAAGGGTTTCTCACTAGGGGCACCTGTAATAGCAGCAGCTTCCTTCAGGTTCTCTGTGGACACTGAACATCTGTGAGGGGATCAGAAGAGAACAGGACAGAAAGGTCTTTGAGCACATTCAAGACAACCAGGGAAACCCAGAAACAACTGCAAGGACTTTGGAAGAGTATTGGTGTCCTGGTTATGTATTTAGGAGTCAGAGCCATTGAAATTTGAGTTATTACTATTAGTGTGACTTCATTGGCATCCAGAATCAGTTAAGACATAGGGATATTCAGATTATACAGTTATACAGTTAATGGCACAACACACAAATAGAGTGATTGAGAAAGACAAACAGAAACATGGAACTGGAGCAAAGATCACAGGTCACATATGAATAGATACATTTTGATGTCATAGAAACAGTGGTTAAAACAACAATAACAAAATAATAACACAATATCAAGACAAGCAAGGGTCAAAGTTGGAGTCTTAAGGAGTGTTCACATTTAGATTCAAGGGGAAGAAACAGCAGAAAAGACATTAATTTAAGGAGAAGCAAAATAGAGAAATAGCAAGAATACAAACAAAGAGAGCATTCAAAAACACCTAAGGGTATTCAATAGTGCCAAATTCTACAAAGAGAATAGGAAAGATGCTAAGAAAAATTTTAAAAAGATGAATTTGTTTAAAGGATAGGTAGGAACTACAAGAGGAAAGCATAGTTAGTGTGACAGACTATGAAGTTAGGTTTTATGGTGCTATAAGGGAATTCAGATGAAACAGTTTTAGATAAGTTACCTTGAGCACTGGGCCAAGAAAGCAAAGAGAAAGCTAGGATGCTGCTAACAGATGTGCCTATCACAGAGCCAGCAATTAAATAGGCACTTATTAATTTTTAAATAAATAACTTGATGAGTGAATAAGAATTTAGCTTTGTTTTATAATGAGGGAAAGCAGAGGGGAGGAGCCTATGAGAAGAGAATAATTGATTACTGGAGACAGGAGGGATAATGATGAGGGTAATATATGGAGAGAGAAGGAACTAGACCTAGAATGTAGAGATGTGTGCACTTCCTTTGAAGCAATAAGATAGATATAACTCTTTGATGTTTCAAGATGAAGATTAAGCCGTATATAAGAGTTAGTACTTGATTACTTCAATCTCCTCTGAGAGACTGGGGGCAAGGAAACTAGAAAAACTCGTGGGGGCTATAGTGTAACAGATCTGGAAATGACTCAAAGTTTTGAAATTTTGATCATAAAATGTTAGCCCTCCCAAAGCAAGGACATTCTATTCTAAGATCTATCCTACCTCTCCTCCTCAATCTCCCACCCAAACATGCTGTTTAAAGACTAGGGACACAAATGCAAATAGAGGAGAATTTACAGATTTACAGGAAGCTGATGTTAGGCAGCAAAGGTGTCTAGTTAGGGTGGCTTTACAGGTGTAGGTAAAATTTTGGCACCCAACTAGAGACCTCTGATGGGTTCCTAACTTCAGATTCTTACCACATAGAATTTTACCAAAATTGACGTGTTCAAGGCATTTGTCATTCTTTGTTGGCCTTTTTAAACTCACACAAATGGCCCTGCATAAATTTTAGTAAGGTGGTAAAAGCAACCCTTAAGTGCAATGTTAAATTGCCTGTGTTCTAGGCAAAACATTCTGACATAAATTGCAGCAATGTTTTCTTAGGTCCAAGGCAATAGAAATAAAAGCAAAATTAAACAAATGGGACCTAATCAAACTTATAAGCTTTCACACAGCAAAGGAAACCATAAACAAAATGAAAAAACAACCTACAGACTGGGAGAAAATATTTGCCAATTATACAACCAAAACAGGGTTACTTTCCAAAATATACAAACAGCTCATACAACTCAATAACAAAAAACCAAACAACCCAATCCAAAAAATGGGCAGGAGGCCTAAGTAGACATTTTTCTAAATAAGACACTCAGATGGCCAATAGGCACATGAAAAGATGCTCAACATCGTTAATTATTAGAGAAATGCAAATCAAAACTACAATGAGGTACCACCTCACACCAGTCAGAATAGCCATCATTAAAAAGCCTGCAAATAACAAATGCTGGAGAGGATGTGGAGAAAAGGAAACCTTCCTACACTGTTGATGGGAATGTAAATTGATGCAGCCACTATGGAAATCAGTATGGAGGTTCCTTAAAAACTAAACATAGAGTTGCCATATGATCCAGCAATCCCACTTCTGGGCATATATCTGGAGAAAACTTTAATTTGAAAAGATACATGCACCCCAATGTTCATAGCAGTACTATTTACAATACCCAGGACATGGAGGCAACCTAAATATCCACTGACAGCAGAATGGATAAAGAAGATGTGGTATATATACACAATACACAATGGGATACTACTCAGCCATAAAAAAAAAAAAAAAGAATGAATTAATGCCATTTGCAGCAACGTGGATACAACTAGAGATTATCAACTAAGTGAAGTAAATCAGAAAGACAAATACCATATGATATCACTTTTATGTGTAATCTAAAATATGATGTAAATGAACTTATTTATGAAATAGAAACAGACTCACAGACCTAGAAAACAGACTGATGGTTACCAAAGGGGAAAGGGGAAAGGGGTGGGGAGGGATAAATTAGGAGTTTGGGATTACCAGATACAAACTACTACATATAAAATAGATAAACAAGAAGTTCCTACTGTATAGCACAGGGAACAATATACAATATCCAGAAATAAACCATAATAAAAAAGAATATGAAAAAGAATATATATATATTATATATAACTGAATCACTTTGCTGTATACCAGAAACTAATATAACATTATAAATCAACTATACTTCAATAAAAAATTAAATTCCCTATGTTCTACTAACAATAAAAATTTAATGAGCATATTTTAAATGGAATACCTGATAGTATTTACATGTGTTTTTCATTTATCTTAAGTGACATATTTTTACCTCAAATTAAATTTGTATCCATCACACTTTCACCATGGAAAAAGCCTAATAACCTATATTTTTAACCACAAAGATGTAAAATTTACTTTAGCAATTCCAGAAGGGAAAGAGCATATGAGAAACTCATACCCGGGGTTCCCTTACCTCCAAAAACACGAAAGTTGAAAACTGTAATCTTAAAGAAACTAAAACAGCCAAGAGAAGAAGAGAGAAATGAGTATTACAGAGATCTGTTTCTGGAGAACTGGGCTAAAATTTAAAATAATTTTCCTGAAGAAATTAGGCCATAAATGACATCTAAGTATTGTTTGAATGGTACTGCTCAATAAGTGATTTCATAATAAGAGTTTTGGACCATCCTGGAACTGCAACCACAATTTAACACCATTACTGTGCAAAAACAAAAAGGCATTCCTGATCCCAAACAAATGACTGATAAGTGATGCAGTCACTACAAACCATTTTGTGATAGCCCTTCTTTATACTCTGGGCATAGCAAATGTAAGACTCTAGGCTCTAGGCTATCTCAGGAAGTGAGATGGCAAATAGGTTTTATTCCATGTGCTAACTTCAATCAGTTGGTATGTTATGCTAAGAAGTACTGTTATTCATTATTTATGTCTTTTATGGACATGACTGAGAGTAAGATGGTACTACTACCATCTGTTTTAGAAGATGGAGAGAAGTGAGGACAGAGAAAGTGAACTGAAGGGCTTTGTTTTCTCTCATCTTAATTAATTCACAGCATTTATCTTCAAAAAGGAGGCATACAAAGGAGTAGCTGACATGTGAAATAGGTGTGAAATAGGAGAACTTCCCCCCAATAGCCCCCTTCTGTGTCTCTCAGGCTGATGATGAAAGAAAACAGAGAGGATGAGGCCAAACTCACTGAGGCAACCAGAGGTGGCAAAAAAGGGAATAGCAACCTAACAGTTCCCAAGTCAGTGCAGAAATTCTTGAAGTTCAGACATTTTGGAGAATATGACTTGGAGTGACCTCATGTGTACTAAAAGAAGATTCAAGATCAGAATTTCATTGTCGCCATAACTAAAGTTGACAAATGATAACTTTGTATTTTCTTTCTTCATAAGCAAACTTATTTCTATTCTATAGCATTTTAAACAGGAGCTTGCTAGTTAAAGAGAGAAGATAAATTTGAGGCAAATAATTAGAAGTACCATTTCTATTTAAAAAATTTTCAAACAAATAACAAAACTCAAAGACCATTAGTTTTGACTTGGCGTCTTGGCCTGCACCAACAAAAGCAACAACTAATTGCATCTCCTGTTGATCACTGTTATTATAAATGGAGTACAGATCTGAATAAAAGATACAGTTGACCTTTGAACAACATGGGGGTTGGGGCACTGATCTTCCACGCAGTCGAAAATCCACATGTAATGATAGTCGGCCCTCCATATTCACAGTTCTCTGTATCAGTGAATTCAATCAACCATGGACTGTGCAGTACTGTAGTATTTACTATTAAAAAAATTCGCATGTAATTGGACCCGGGCAGTTCAAACTTGTATTGTTTAAGGGCCAACTGTATTTCTTAACAAAGCAAGATAAAATAAAACCAAAAATTTCAAGCAATACCTGACGGCTAACTGAGGCCAGCATTTTAGTAGGCAAAGAGCAAAGGAATAAACCTCTCTCTATGCATTTGTTCCTTGTATGGACATGAAACTAAAATTTACAATTAATTCATGATATTTAATTTCATTTGGGGTTTTACATATAAGCTTTGAGTTCTCATCAATTTTGACATAACTTTCAACCTAAATATGTTAAACTTTTATTTTTTAAGAAAATTTAAGAAATCACTTAGAAGAAGAAATTCATACTGATAATCATTTTCTCAAAAATTACTTAGTATGGAATTAGTTTTAGGAATGATAGAACCATTAGTTCTCAAGCCTATATATCACATTAGTGACTTTTAAAAGATACCTAATATTTAAACTATTTGTTTCTGAGTACTATTATTTTATATTAAAATAAAACAATTTCCCTTTACTGCTGACTAGTTTTCCAAAGGTTGATCAACTATTTATTTTTTTGAAATTGTTATGTCATAGTCAGCTAATTAATGTTGCAATATAAGATATATCAAAAGTTAATTTTGTGGAAGAAAATGGTTCGCACTGTACATATTTTTTCAAAGTCTCACATAATTAATCATTACTAGCTCTTTTGCATTCTGAAATAAATATTTTGGTTGCTAACCTAATTATAATTTTGGTTGCTAATCTAATTATAATTTAAGACTAAATAAAGAGATCAAAATAATCTATGGAAGTAACTGGAGCTAGGTCACTGCTGGTAGAATTTATATTTTATAAGTTATTTATTAATAGTTATCATCACTTTATGAAGTAGATTTAATGTTCTGGTGGATTTTGTAAAGTTGTGAGATTGCCCATTTTATGTGATGTTCCTTACACAAGTCTCTACAGTTGCAAAACTTATATATCTACACCAATTAACTGAATATTTGTAAATATTTAATGTCCACTCAAACATCCTCTGTGGCTTATTGCTAGTGAGTACTTATGCCATCTCATCAAGTCCTTTGTCAGGAATTCTCATATGAACAGTTGAGTATTCTAAACATCAACAATAATTTCTTTTTTAAATGCAAAGTAATTCCTAAGTAAACTTGCACATCTTGTCAAAGATTGCCTAAAAGTAGTGTGGGAGAATGACTTGAATCATATCAAAACTCTTCACAAATGAAGATTTAACCATGCTATACCAGTTAACTGAAGAAGGGAATGAGCAAGAATGATGAAAGGAAAGTGTTTTCAAACAGAATGATTTGAATATCAAAGAATCAACAGTGGTCTTTAGGAGAATTTATAAAACTCTCAGATTTTTTTTGGGGGGGAGGGGTGCATAAGTTGTCCTCTCTAAGGTCACATGGCAAAAGGCAAAGGTGAAATACAGGAATTAGTAGTGGGTTATCAATTTGTCAGCAAAATTACATTCAAAGTCCATCATTAAAATTAGGATGCAACTTTCGTTTATACACAATAAACATGTTTTCTTTATTTTTCAACATATAATCCAAATTAAACACTTCTCATTAGTTACAATAAAAATTTTATTTCCATTTTCAATGGATTCTACTGGTGACTATACCAGGTAATAATTATTCTCAGGTAACAAGGGTTTCTTTTGAATCATTTTCTTTTACCAGATACATCAAAAGCTCTTTGGGGTTATTTTTTGGTTTTGTTTGAAGGAAGGTAAGGCACAGACAATCAGAAGTTTAGCGTGCCTACATTTTTTTTTTAATACAGTTCATCATAAGCCTCTCTTAGTTAACCAGGGCTTCTATTAATCAAAACATTATGTAAATTCAGGGTTGCTATAGAATAGGAAGAACTAATAACAACTTAGCTTAAATGTATATGTGCATTGTGACTCAGACTTTGCTTAAATGTATTGTATTTTTGTGGGGGCAAAAGTGTGTGTGTGTGTGTAAAGAAAGAAATTTAGATGTGTAGCATATTGATAGGGGTATGAATAGAAGGAGAGGAAAATATTAAGTATGAGGATTTTCATAGGGCTCAGAAATACATTTCTTTTTCTATTTCATCAGTTTACTTTTATTGCTGTCATCTGTCCTAGAGTAAAATGGTTACTTGATAAATGCCCCAAATTAAATAAACATGATGAAATAGATTATTTTCCAGATTATATATGTTTCATATTTGACACTTTTTAAATTTGGGGGACATTACTAATCTTCACAGACTATAAACATATGCTTTTGTTCATTTATCAGTTTATCTGTTTTCTTATAAGAACCAATAACCAAAGTACTGGTATAACATGAAGCTATTTTGGCCCAGTTAGGCTCTCACATAAAAGCTCAACTGTCTTGATCATCTGGAGAAAAGGGATTCTCTCATCTCTGAGACAAGGTATCTCTGTTTTCTGAAACAAGTTTCTGAAAAATCAGCATTTTACAGACATGCTTCATTTCTCTCTAATTTCAACAGCAGACAGGAGCAATTTAAGAAAATGTAAGTAGACCTGGAATTTCTGATTTTCTTCCAATTTAGCAAATTCTTATTGCTGATTTCAGTAAACCTGAACTTTTTCTCTCTAGGTCCCTCGCAAAACAGCTTTCTAAAAATTTTGTTGGAAATATGTAATCAGAACTTCCTTATAAGCAAGATATACAAGGACACTGAGTTTAACAGGCACTGGTTGAACCCAATTTGACTGTCATATGCAAATCTCAGAAGTTTAAGGGAAACTGTACAGTACAGAAGTGTTTTTTTCATCTGACTAAATAGACAAGTAAAGGATTAATAGCCAGAGGAGAATGACTGAGAAACTTCATTTGTGCTTAAGTTTTGGGATTTATGTTACTTCCAAAATTGGCCTAGTTATAAAATTATCTGGGGGGATGTCAAATGAAAAATACCTGTAGTATATCTACCTTGCTGAATTACATTGGCAGTTTACCAAATGTAAAAATTTTAAGGACCAGGTAGATATGACAGATAAAAAAAAATGGAATTCCTTGTTCTCAGTGGCAAAGGAGATAGATTTTCTGGAAGCAGAATCTTATATTCCATAACAATATTTCACTTGCAACAGAAAATAAGTTTATTAGTGACAAAGGTAAATTTTAATTATGAAACAAGGCATCTGAACTGGTAAGTTGAAATAAATCTCCTAAATTTTGTAAAGTTTTAAAAATATAATTAATTCCTCTGGAGCAAGTGTAGCACAAAGACAGATTTTTGGAGAAAAGAGCTTAATATAGTAAATGACAAACATCTCTTGCTTTGATATGAGACAAAACTTTTTTCTACAAGTCATAGTTAGAATATTTATGGAAACAATTCCTTGGATCTCTACAACAACCCAGAAAAAAATATCAGGAAGGAGAACTTGATGCCCAAATTGTTCAGGTTCTATAACTTTATCTTTTGGGACAAAGAGGCTTCTGAAGGAATTTTTTTTTTTTAGTAAATTAAAAAGTAATGACCACAATTGTTACCATTAAATCTGAGATGATGCTGGAAATTTGAATACATTGTCTTCCTCATACCTGTCATATGGAGAAAAGGTATTCCTTTCCTACCTTTTTTTTCACAAACCACTGAATGAGAGAAACAGCCCGCAATCCCCATTTCAGGGTGGGCAGTAAAGTATGTACATAAGAAGCACCCCATGAATATCCCATTGTCAGCTTCCTGTCATTTTTTCTTTACCATTCTGCATGTGAAATTAGAATTGAGGCCACTTTATAAAAAGACTCAAGGATGCGGGGAAAGAGGGCATGAGCAGTGGGTGAGGAACAAAAGACCAGTGGGGAGGGAAACTGTTTTCTTCTGCTAAAAAAAGCAGTTGCTAAGATTTTGTAGTGCTATAGCCCCCATTGCTTGTTAAGAGGAAGAGAGAATCTGTCTCAAAAAGAAATCAACAAAATCAAATGCAAACTATTCCTAAACACTAGTCCCTTCACTCAAGTTTGAACCAGAGGGCAACTGAGCATTTTCCTGAGTCTGTAGGGTAATTTGTATTTGTTTTTCTTTTCATAAGAATCAAGAAACAGAAATCTGTTACTCCCGGCAACTTCCCCATGGGGTAATGGAAGGGTGCCCAGTTTGCTGTGGGACATTATCCAGCTTTTTCATCTGTGAATTTTCCCTCCATCCAGTCTCCCTTCTCCCCCTGTTCTGCTCTCTCTCCCCTCTCCCTCCTTCCCCTTTCCTCCTTCTGTGAAGATAAAATTATCTAGCATTCAAATCCTCAGTAAACAAAGATCATTTTTTCTTGGTTTAATAAAGAGGAAGGAGGCAATTTGTTCCCTATCCCTCCTCCTTAGAATGTCTTCTAGAAAACACAAGAGATTCAACCTTTTGATTTTCAGTGCAAGATCTAGGACCTTCTGACTACTGTAATTGTAAACCCATGTCTCTGAAATTAACCTTGAAGTCCTCATAAGATATGCAGGAGATAATTACAAATGAGTCTTCTTGTCTCTCAAGAAGATAAGTCTTAATTTTTTCTATTATACTGTATAAATTTGTGTGAAATTCTGTCCAGATTTTATACTCAACTTCATGCTAGCTTACATGCTTGTAAATCTGATAATGCTTACTCAATATTAAACTGTGTTCTTTCATCTATATTGTTAAGGAGGTTGTTTTATTTCCCCAATAGTTCCTTTCTTCCCTCCTTTTACCATTTTTCTTTCTTTCCACAAATATTTACTAAGCAGATAACACTATAATAAGTACAAAAAGACTTAGAACATGGCAACCAAAACTAAAAGGTTAAAAACAAAACAGTCACATTTGTTTCAGTATCTCTAACTTCTGCTTCAAGACTTTAAAGCACAAGTTTTGTTTTTCTCGGTAAATTAGGTGTTATTTTAATTAACTTCTAGTTTTTTTTTTTTTTTTTTGCAACCACCCATTTATTGTTTATCCAGAAAATATACTTTTGCTGCATGCATTATTTTTAGTTCTGGTTGCAAGAATTCTGACAAAATATCTGTAATTCTGTTGTTTTTGCATGACTCGTGGTGCATTCTCCAATATTAATGATGCATGAGGCTTGTAAACACCTGTGCTTGAAAGGGGAAGGATTCAATTCTAAGAAGTTGAACATTTCACTGCCATCAATCAATTAAGTCTAAGTGCTTCCCTTGAGTGCAAGCTTTCTTACTCTTCTACCTTTTGTCTTTTTAAATTATAACCAAAGCTAATTTTTTAAAAGCAGGATATCTGGAGTTAAGATTGCAGAGGAGTAGGAGGACATGGAATTCATCTCTCTCCACGAATGCATAGGAATACATCTACAGATGCAACAGTTCTCACAGAACACCGGCTGAACACTAGCAGAAGATCTTGGACACCAGAAAGGACTCTAAAGATCCCTGCATAACTGGGTAGGATGAAAAAAAAAAGAAGGGAGAAGGAGGAGGAGAGGAAGTGGGACGGGACCTGCACCCTGGGAGGGGGGAGCTGAAGCAGAGGAGAGATTCCCGAATTCAGGGAAACCCCTCTCTGACGGGGAAATAGATTGGGACAGAAGGGAAGCACTTGAGGCTGTTGGAAGAGGGTGAAGTGGCCGATCTGTGGCAGATGGGACAGAGTGAGAAATACACAGACGTTCCGTACCGTGCACTACATGCCCTGGACTGGGCCATGTGTTCACAGGTGTGCAAGGGGGCTGGGAGCTGGAGCATGAGGACTGGAGAACAGGCCTGGAGTAAGAACTGCTACTGGCTGTGGGGAAACTGACTGAGGGGACATGAGGGAGAAATCTACAGCAGGGAATGCTACAGAGGAAGACTGAACTACCATGGAAGCAGGGCGCTACTGCTAAGTCACATGCAGGGGGAGGAGCCACTATTGTAGCCTCTCTCTCCCAACATGCCAGCGCCTGCCTATGGACAATAAAAGCAGCTCTCTCAGGGCTGGCTCTCGTGTGCCAGCTACCAAGCAATAGAAAAAGCCCCCTCAGGGCTGGCCCTCACATGCCTGCTGCCAGGTGCCAGAAGAGGCCCTCACTAGGGCCATATCTTTTGTGCCCTCGGCCACCAGCTTCCCTTCACATTTGGCGCCACGGGGACTCCCGTGATCCAAGCAGTCGTACCACCTCTGCGCCCAGTCTTCACTGTGGCACACCCAAGAGCTCCAAGGCAGCCTCAGTACTAGACTCCTGTGGGTGGACCACACACAGAGGTGGGGATAAAACCAAAGCTGAATCCCAGGGACAGGGCAACTAAGGAAGAGGATCGAAAATCTTTCCATCAGTTGTACAAGCTGCAGATTAAATCCCCATGATCAGCTAAGTTGACCCTGCATCTATGGAATATCTGAGTAGACAATGAGTGTTCCCACAAATGAAAACGGTCTAGTTCTGACAGTTGTGGACTTTGGGGGCATCACACGCAGGAACTGGACCAGATCAGAGACTGAGTGGTCCCCACAGGACTCACGGCAGGTCCAAAGATGAGCCCAGAGGCAGAGGAGCACCTCCTGGGGAGGCAGAGGTGCACCTCCTGGGGAGGCAGAGGTGGGCTGTGACTCATGGCATGTACAAGGACACCTACAGCTGAGACCCCAGGGAAACATAATTACTAATAGTTTTTTTTAAATTTTTATTATGTTTTGATTCATTCTGTTAGTTCTGGCTTTTTTTTTTTTTAGTATTTTTTATTTAGTCTTTTGGGATCCTCAATGTTTTGTAACATATTTTTTACTTTTTTATATATTTCTATTTTTACTTTGCTTTTCTGTTGTTCTGTGTTCTTTTCCCTTATTTTTCTTCTTTTTCTTTAATACATTTTTATTATTTTTTTAATATTTCCATTTCTACTTTGCTTTTCTGTTGTCCTATGTTTTTCCCTTTTTATTTTATTATTATTTCTTAATCATTTTTATCAGTTTGTACTGTTTACTTGCCTTACTCTTCAGTTGGCACCCTGCTTTGGTTTTGTTTTTAGGTTTTGTGTTTTTATTAGTTTTGATTCTAATTGTTCGATTTTCTTTTTGGGTCCTTCTGTTTGTCTGATTGCTCTCTTGCTTTTTGTTTTACTTGGTTCTGTTCTTGTTTCTTTTGCATGTGTGTGTATTTCCTTGTTTCTGTTTTTGTTTGATTTTACATTTTACCATTTCTCTGGGGTTTTGTCTTTTTTTCTTTAATATATTTTCTATATTTCTACTTCTACCATGTTTTTCTGTTGTTCTGTCTTCTTTCCTCTTTTTTTATTATCATTTTTGTCAATTCGTTTTGTGTCTTTGCTTCATTCTTCAATTGGCATTCTGCTTTGGTTTTGTTTTTTGGTTTTGTGTTTTTGTCAGTTTTCTGTTTAATTGCTTGATTCTTGGGTTCTTTTGTTTGTCTGGTTGTTTTCTTGCTTTTTTGTTTTATTTGGTTCTGTTTTTCTTTCTTTTGTGTGTGTGTGTGTTTCCTTGTTTCTGTGTTTTTGTCTGATTTTGCTTTTACCATTTATCTAGGGTTTTGTTAGTCTTTTTTTTTTTTTCTTAACCCCTTTATTACCAGGATAAGTGACTTGCAGCATCTTGGTTCCTTGACCAGAAGTTGGGCCTGAGGCTCTGGGCTAGGAGCACCAAGTCTAGGATGCTGGACCACTAGAGAATTCCTGGCCACAGGGAAGATTAATCACTAAGAGCTCTCACGGAGGTGTCTATCTGAATCCAAGACCCAGCTCCACCCAACTGCCAGCAGCTGTCAGTGCTGGATGCCTCACACCAAACAACAAACAAGACAGGAACACAAACCCACCCACAGACACCCCAAAACATACCACCTGACATGGCCCTGCTCATCAGAGGGAAAAGACTCAGCTCCACCCACCAGAACTCAGGCACCAGTCCCTCCCATCAGGAAGCCTATGCAAGCCACTGGACCAACCTTACCACCAGGGGCAGAGAACAGAAGCAAGAGGAACTACAACCCTGCAGTCTAGGGAAAGGAGACCTCAAATACTGTAAATTAGACAAAGTGAGAAGACAGAGATATATCTTGCAGGCAAAGGAGCAAGATAAAAACCCACAAGACCAAATAAATGAAGAGGAAATAGTCAAATTACCTGAAAAAGAATTCAGAATGATGACAGTAAAGATGATCCAAAATCTCAGAAATAGAATAGAGAAAATACAAGAAACATTTAACAAGGACCTAGAAGAACTGAAGAGCAAACAAACAGTAATGAACAACACAATAACTGAAAATAAAAATACTCTAGAAGGAATCAATAGCAGAATAACTAAGGCAGAAAAATGGATAAATGAGCTGGAAGAAAGGATGGTGGAAATAACTGTCCCAGAGCAGAATAAAGAAAAAAGAATGAAAAGAATGGAGGACAGTCTCAGAGACCTCTGGAGCAACATTAAGCACAACAACATTTGAATCATAGGCATCCCAGAAGAAGAAGAAATAAAGAAAGAGTCTGAGAAAATATTTGAAGAGATTGTAGTCAAAAAAGTCACCAACATGGGAAAGGAAATAGTCAATCAAGTCCAGGAATATCAGCTGATCTTTCAGCAGAAACTCCACAGGCCAGAAGAGAGTGGCAAGATATATTTAAAGTGATGAAACAGAAAAACCTACAGCCAAGATTACACTACCCAGCAAGGATCTCATTCAGATTCAATGGAGAAATCAAAAGCTTTACAGACAAGTGAAAGGTAAGAGAATTCAGCACTACCAAACCAGCTTCACAACAAATGCTAAAGGAGCTTCTCTAGGCAGGAAATACAAGACAAGGAAAAGACTTACAAAAACAAACCCAAAACAATTAAGAAAATGGTAATAGGAACATACATATCAATAATTACCTTAAATGTAAATGCATTAAATGCCCCCAGCCAAAAGACACAGATTGGCTGAATGGATACAAAAACAAGACCCAGATATATGCTGTCTGCAAGAGACCCACTTTGGACCTAGGGACACATACAGACTGAAAGTGAGGGGATGAAAAAAGATATTCCATGCAAATGGAAATCAAAAGAAAGCTGGAGTAGCAATTCTCATATACTTTAAAATAAAGACCTTTTTGACCCACCTCCTAGGGTAATGGAAATAAAAACAAAAATAAACAAATGGGACCTAATGAAATTTAAAAGCTTTTGCACAGAAAAGGAAACCATAAACCAGATGAAAAGACAACCCTCAGAATTGGAGAAAGTATTTGCAAACAAGGCAAATGACAAAGGATTAATCTCCAAAATATATAAACAGCTCATGCAACTCAATATCAAGAAAACAAACAATCCAATCCAAAAATGGAAAGAAGACTGAATTTTTCCAAGGAAGACATACAGATGGCCAAAGGCACATGAAAAGATGCTCAACATTACTAATCATTAGCGAAATGTAAATCAAAACCACAATGAGGTATCACCTCACATGGGTCAGGATGGCCATCATCAAAAAATCTACAAACAATAAATGCTGGAGAGGGTGTAGAGAAAAGGGAACCCTTCTGCACTGTTGCTGGTAATGTAAAATGATACAGGCACTATGGTGACCAGTATGGAGGTTCCTTAAAAAAACTAAAAATAGAACTACCATATGACCCAGCAATCCCACTACTGGGCATATACCCTGAGAAAACCATAACTCAAAAAGAGTCATGTCTGCCAACAAACACATGAAAGAATGCTCAACATCATTAATCATTAGAGAAATGCAAATCAAAACTACGATGAGATATCATCTCACACCAGTCAGAATGGTCATCAACAAAAGTCTAGAAACAATAAATGCTGGAGAGGGTGTGGAGAAAAGGGAACACTCTTGCACTGCTGGTGGGAATGTGAATTGGTACAGCCACTATGGAGAACAGTATGGAGGTTCCTTCAAAAACTAAAAATAGAACTACCATATGACCCAGCAATCCCACTACTAGGCATATACCCTGAGAAAACCATAATTCAAAAAGAGACATGTACCAAAATGTTCATTGCAGCTCTATTCACAATAGCCCAGAGATGGAAACAACCTAAGTGTCCATCATCGGATGAATGGATAAAGAAGATGTGGCACATATATACAATGGAATATTACTCAGCCATAAAAAGAAATGAAACTGAGCTACTTGTAATGAGGTGGATAGACCTAGAGTCTGTCATACAGAGTGAAGTAAGTCAGAAAGAGAAAAACAAATACCATATGCTAACACATATATATGGAATTTAAGAAAAAAAATGTCATGAAGAACCCAGGGGTAAAACAGGAATAAAGACACAGACCTACTTGAGAATGGACTTGAGGATATGGGGAGGGGGAAGGGTAAGCTGTGACAAAGCGAGAGAGAGGCATGGACATATATACAGTACCAAACTTAAGGTAGATAGATAGTGGGAAGCAGCCGCATAGCACAGGGAGATGAGCTCGGTGCTTTGTGACCACCTGGAGGGGTGGGATAGGGAGGGTGGGAGGGAGGGAGACGCAAGAGGGAAGGGTTGTGGGAACAGATATATATGTATGACTGATTCACTTTGTTATAAAGCAGAAACTAATAATAATAAAAAAAAAAGAGTCATGTACCACAATGTTCATTGCAGCACTATTTGCAATAGCCAGGACATGGAAGCAACCTAAGTGTCCAGAAGCAACCTAAGTGTCCATCAACAGATGAATGGATAAAGAAGATGTGGCACATATATACTATGGAATATTACTCAGCCAAAAAAAAGGAACGAAACTGAGTTATTTGTAATGAGTTAGATGGACCTAGAGTCTGTCATACAGAGTGAAGTAAGTCAGAAAGAGAAAAACAAATACCGTATCCTTATGCATATATATGGAATCTAAATAAACAGTACTGATGAACCTAGTGACAGGGCAGGAATAAAGATTCAGATGTAGAGAATGGACTTGAGGACACAGTGGGGGAAGGGGGAGCTGGGACGAAGTGAGAGAGTAGCATTGACATATACACACTACAAAATATAAAATGGATGGCTAGTGGGAAGCTGCTGCATAGCACAGGGAGATCAGCTCAATGCTCTGTGATGACCTAGAGGGGTGGGATAGGGAGGCTCAAGAGGGAGGGGATATGGGGATATATGTATACATATAGCTGATTCATTCTTTTGTACAGCAGAAACTAACACAACAATGTAAATCAATTATACTCCAATAAATATTTTAAAAATAAAACTAAAAATTAAAAAAATGGTACAGACTTATGTATAAAATAAGCTACAAGGATATATTGTATGACAGAGGGAATACAGCCAATCTTTTATAACTATAAATGGAATATAACATTTAAAGATTGTTAATCACTATATTGTACACCTGTAACTTACATCAACTATACTTCAATAAATATATTTCTGCTATTCTGTTTTTATTATTTATTTATTTATTAAATCAGTGATTTATTTTAAGTGTTTATAGCTTATTAAAAATATTAGAATATTTATTTCATTCTAGTCATGTTTGAAGTTAACTTGACTATATATATATATAGACCAAAATGGTCTTAACTTTCCCTTCGGATTGACTAAATTTTACATAGATTTTTTTCCCGAATATCATCCCCGACCTCAATTTTTTAGAGCATTTATGTTAGTAAACTTTCAATTATAAATTCTTTCTCTGCCCTTTGAGATGTAAATCTTCTCTTAGCCTCTTGCCAGTTTTTAAACCCAAGACTGTCTCTCTCAAGGACCTGAGAACCATCCCTTTAAAATTTAATCCTCAAGGAAGATAGGCACCTTGCCTTAAGTCTTTGTGAGAGAGTAGAAGCTTAACTTTGATAAGTGCCAATTAGCAAACACAGATGACCTAATCACATTGACCAAATTCCCTGATAAAGTTTTCCACTACTTTTTCACTAGCTCACCCCAGGGTTGAAAAACTCTTCTTCATTTGTTTCAGTGGAGTTGATATATGTATGATAAATATAATTTTATATACATAAATGGACTTGCTATAAAATTTACATATTTATACATATTCCTTTATATATATTTATACATATACATATTTATATATATATTTTATATACATACTTTATATGTATTTATACACACACACACACACACACACTAACATAACACACATAGAGCAATTCTAGAGGCTCTGAGTTACCCAGGAGTCCTTTCTGTCACCTGTGAGCAAAGAGAAGCTGCTCCTATTTGGAGAAAGGTGAAAGTCAAAAAACAAAAACAAACAAAAAGAAGAGACAATAACTGCTAATTGATTATCTGACTTTCACTTTTCACCATAGCAAAATCCACAGGAATAAACACGCTTCTGTCTCAGTCTCCTCTCCCTCCTATGAGCTCATGACTTCCCTAGACTCTCACAGTCTGATTTGATAGTGATGCTGCCTGCAGGCTCAGCCCTTTCATAGCTCCTGGGCAGATTCTTGCTGGTTTATATTTAGATCAGGATTTTCAGTCCCCCCAGATTAACTGATATTATTGTCAATAAGTCCAGTATCCATTGTTCTAGGAATAAGCACTGAGGGCTTGTGTGGTCTTCGTACTTTAATATTTCCTATCTCCCTTATTACATGTTGAAATATTCTGGAGAAACCTGATTTCTGTCTTGGTTTCCCTCCTTGTATCCTTATTCCCTGCTGAGACTAGAGCTGTGCACAGAACTGTAAACCTAGCAACTGGATTACTGGGGACCCATTGTGAATAGACTCCTTATCTACATCATGACACAATGTGTGACAAAGAATTGTCTTTCTTTGAATTTCTCTTGTATCTACCTCTGTTCTGTCAGTCTGTCACTCCAACCTTACACTCCACACTCAAACTTTCTTCATTAGAATTCACAATGACTTGCTGATATAGTTAACTGGGGGAAAAAAAAGAAGAAGAAAAACAATAAAAAGTCTCTCTGAAGTTGGGTTATTACATAGCCAGTTTTCTGCCCTACACATCTCTCAAACATGTTGCTGGTAATACAGCTTGATTGAGGTATAACACAAACATATAAAGAATACAAATAGATACTGATGAAAATACATCCTTTTTATTGTAAGCCTACTAATTTGTGGGCATTACATATACATTGTCTAATGTATAATAACGGCCATCCAACTCTGGTACCATTATCCGCATTTTACACGTTGGTAATCTGAGTTTGAGATTCATAAGAAAATCAGTTGGGTTAAGAGACCACAGTCAGTAAATGCAGGAGCTGAAATTCAGATATAAGGCTAGTTTGGGCACAGATATTAATCTCTTTCTGTTGTGTCAAGAGACTCAGATATTCATTGCTAAGAATTAGCACAGTCTTGCCAGAAGGAAAAATCCAACCCCAAAAGTGGCAGATATAATAAAAAAGGCAAAGCACCAGGAATCAGAATGCCTTGCAAATTAGTTGTGTGACGTTAAACAAATCATCTAGCTATTTGGAATAGCAATTTCCTTATCAATTGAATAGGGAATTAGGAAAGTTGGTGATCTTACAGAACCATTATAAATTAAAAATTATATGGTTCTTTCTGAATGTTAATTGCAATCTAAAATATTTCTTGGAAATATGCATCTAAAAAAAGTTTATTGCCATTTCCTCTGGCAACTTCTGGAGATACATAATCCAGTGTTGTATAAGAATAAAGTGAGAAAACTTGAGAAAAGAATAGTATCTTTCCATGTGACCTTAAAAAAAAAATGCTTCTAAGTCCTCAGGCCTTTCTCCATTCATCCATGTAGCAGAGATAAAAATAAGAAATGTTGTTCACCTCAAGTTTGGTGTCAGAGAGGCTGCCTCTCTCTTCTTCCTGCCACATGCTTTGAGTGCCCTGGCATGAATTTGAGAAGTGGCTTTTCTTGCTCTCCAGCCAAATTGCTGTATACTGGAGGGAGAAAAATCCAAAAATCCGAATATCTAGCTCACAATTGCCGTCCATCTGCCCACCTAATAGTTTTCAAGTTGAAAAAGTTTTCATGCCCACATTCTTCAGGGCTATGAGAAGCCATTAAAAATGACAAGGATTGGGCTTCCCTGGTGGCGCAGTGGTTGAGAGTCTGCCTGCCGATGCAGGGGACGTGGCTTCATACCCCGGTCCGGGAGGATCCCACATGCCGCGGAGCGGCTGGGCCCGTGAGCCATGGCCACTGAGCCTGCACGTCCGGAGCCTGTGCTCCGCAACGGGAGAGGCCACAACAGTGAGAGGCCCACGTACCGCAAAAAAAAAAAAAAAAAAAAAAAAAAAAAAAAAAGATGACAAGGATTGCTGGAAATGGAGGAAATATGTAGGATCAATGTAAGTTTGGCAGGAACAGCAAAACTACTTTTGCTTACACATATTAGGAAACCTGTTTGCAAAGCTGATCTGCTATGGAGAGCAGAAGTTCAAAAGAAGTCAGCCAACATTGGTAGGCTACCATGCTCATTCAGTTATGCCAGTGATAATGTCAGAACTCTTCATCTGCTGTCCAATTCCAATTCAACTAATGCTTACTAAACACCAGTGAAGCACACAAGAATTTTGTAGGTGCCAGTAGGACTTACACAAAAAAAGAAAATTCAAATTTCCTCTTTATTATGATTTATTAGCATTATCCCCAAATAAACTTGCACAATTCTTTGCCTCCATTACAAAATCAAGAGAGAGACATCCTTTTAACTTTACTAATCACTGACTTTATCTCTACGTATAAACTTAAATATTAACGTGGTTATAATAATCCTACAACTTTCTACAAATCAGTCAAAAGCATCCTAAATGAGAGAGAAGAGCTCTCTAAATATCACAAGCAGTTTTTCTATTTCAAATATATATGTACTTATGCAAGCAACAGAGAAAGACAGAATGCAAAATAAAGAGAGAGTACAAACATGTACAAGCCAATTAAAATATAAGTCTGCAGCCTAGTGGTTTGAATGTTATGTGAAAATAAACCCTTATCCTGGTACAAAAGAGATGGGACAGTAATGATAAATTTGATATTCTCATTAGACCAACTTATTTGGCCTTTGGCAAGGAGTAGATGATTTGTAAGGAAAATAGTCTTTTCAATTATAGGACTTAGGAGTAAGTCTTATTGCCAATAGTCTTTTGAACTTCAGTTAAGAATTTTAGCTGAACTTCTACAAATCTAAAGCTCATTCTATTAACATAATCTTTAGAATGGCCTTAAACTCTGGGTTTATAATTTCAGTGGAATCATACTTTTTACAAAATATATGTTACAGTTGGAAGTTTTAAAAAATGACTGCAATTCAATCAAGGCAATTGATATTTAAAAAAACAACAGAAAAGTATTTGCCAATCCTTAAATTTAAAAGTACAATCACATTAAAAAAAAATCTAGGGATGACAAAACATTCTTAAGGAACTAATGAAATAGGAGTATAAAATGATAATTTTTCTACCTTGCTTTTGGCTAAGGCCCCAAAGGCTGAGACCAATAGGGAAGGTGCCAAATACCCATATAGTCTACAGTGAGATGTCAGTTCACCAATGCTAGAGCATGAGAAATGTTTCTCAGATTCTACAAGGTCAACCACCTCACCTAAAAAAATTCTTTTGAAAATTTAAAGCTAAATAGTGACAGAGAGGATTTCCTTGGAAAGTCTTGTCAGTGAGCTAGCATTACCCCACTGGATATGGGAGAGATTGCTTCCATCTACATTAATCCTAATGAAGGGGGCTTCTCAAGGGCTCTCTATATATCTTCCATAATTTAGTTGATGCAGAGGACTGGTATTTGAAGCATACCTCAGGAATTTAAAATTAAGAGGCTATACCTACCAGGCTGAACAACAGAGTTTGGGGAGAGAGAGTCAAGGAAGACCATAGTTTGGTGGTAGAATTTCAAATATATTAGTAATTGCATTAAATGCAAATGCAGTTGGTATTCCAGTAAAAAGACAAAGACCTTCAGACTGTATAAAAATGCTTTTTGATACATTAACAGCACAAAATTAGAGAAAAACTGAAACTAAAGGAATGAAGATATGCCATGCAAATATTAAAACATTAAACAGACACCAGGGACAGGATCTATTTCTTCAGCAACTTTCCAATGGCTAATGTACACTATTACACGCCAAAATAAATCTGACTCTAAACCAGCTCAATATTTTTTCCAAAAGAATATTCATCTAGATAAAATATACTAATATAAATATAAATATACCCAGAGAAATTTTGCTACCCAGAGAAATAATCTTTTCCCAATATCCCTCCATGCATGTTAGATGCAGAAGCAGTCTTACAAGCCAAAAACAATGACAATGAGGGAAACAATTCATCAGAGGAAACTCTCAAAGGAACAGTAGTATTTCTCCTTGGCCAGTAATATATTTATAGGACGTTACACATATTTATAGGACGTTACACAGGGTGTGGATAAAGAGATGCAATATTTGACCTACTTTTGACAGCTTCCTAGTGTCAGTAGGTGAGTGTGTGTGGAAACAGGCACTCCCAGATGCTGTTAGGAATACACGTGGCTTTGAGGATACTTGGCTATTTCAAACCCTTTTTGGTAGATGGATTGATTACTATTTACCAGTGCCCAGTTTTTCTTTCCTGTGGGAAAATTATCCTTCCTTACCCCCTTGAAGCCAGTAATAGTCATATCACTTGCTTTGGACAATGAAATATGAGCAGAAATGATTGTGTCACTTCTGGACTTTAAGAGAAAACGTAAGTGTAGTTGATTCTCGTCATTTACAGTAGTTCTGTTCTATAAAGTCTCTATGATTAGTGAAGTAGCAAATCCTAAGTCATTGGTCCTAGGAGAAATACACAGATAGGTTTCTTTCCATCAACTGATCAATACAACTAATAATACATGTTTTACATATGTTTCTGATTAAAGGCACACTATTGAATATATATTTCTTACAAATAATTAATTAAATGCAGTATTTCTTTACAGTAAAACAGTAGCTAAAAAGGTTTTTTTTTTTTGCTTCTGGATAACATGACTATATTTTCAGCCTTGCAACAATACTATCCACTATTCTTTTTTTTTTCTTTGGTTGTCCTCTCATGAATCCACAAATTTAACTATTTTTCATGTTTCCTATAGCTTTAGATGTTACTATATAGCTTGAATCTTAATACTATAGATGTTACTTTAGCCCTTTCTGCAGCAGCCTCACATACAGATAGGCAAATCTCCTTTTCCTTTTCCTGGATGTACTATATTGTTGATTCAGTAACACTGAACTCACAGCCAACAGCACTATAACTCAGGCCTGAATAAAGTTTATCAAACACATTATTTTCTCCATAAGGTACATCACAGCCTTCTTATGCCTAGGAACATTAGACAGCACTTCAGCACTATGCTTGGGGCCATTTTAAAAAGCAAAATCACTGAAAACAAAGCACAAAACATGAAAAAGTGGCACTAAATAGACCACAGTAAAAGTCACTTGTTTACAGTATGAGAGCTGAAGCAAGAGGGTACTGCATCACCTTGGTTGATCTCAGCTGGAAATATGCACTTTGGGCAACTTGAATTTTTTTGCCATGCTGTGCATGCCTGTGAATGACCACAAAAGCCCTTTGAGTATTGTTTTGGTGGTTGGTTACAAATAAATTTTAGCAAGTAGGCAAATTTTCAGACACAGACTATAAATGGGGACTGACTCCACAGCTTAATTTCCAGACACTGGCTGCTTCATTACTCCAGGCATGTGTGGAGACCTCAACTGACTGTGGATGAACATGTAGCATTAGTCAATATTAAAATTTGTGTTTTATGTCTCTTAAACTTTGGGATTGTTGTTTACTGCAATGTAACCTAGACTACCCTGACTTAAACACTCCTTGACCTAGAAATTCCACTGCAAAATTATCTAACAAATATATTCACACATCTGAACTAAGACGTGTGAAGGAGGGTATAGAATATTTATAGAAGGACACACAAGAAACCAGTAACTCTGATCACCTCTGATAATCAAGATTAGAAGAGTGAAGTGACACATTGTTCTCACTGAATACTTTTTAATTGTTTAAAATTGCATATATTGTTTTTTTAACAAAAAGACAAAAATAAATTTTAAAATTAAAGTAATAAAATTGAAAAAATGTATGTATTTTTTAAAAATTAGCCTTCAGGTTTTCTCTTAAAATTAGGGAAACACATGTTATGCTAGACTGAAAATTTCTAGACTTAGAAATTGTTATCTTTGTCAATGGATTATTTTATTATTGGGGCCAATTATTTCATTACTTATGCAAAAGATGGATTTGAACTATTTTCATTCATTTTTTAATCACTCCAAATTATTACTCATTTCAGTTTTATTTTCTTTTTTGGAACCAAAAGCATCATTAGGGAAAGATGGTAGCAGAATAGTTGAGATGCCATCACAGCCCTGCTTCCTGGAGTCAGGACATTGACTGTGAGCCTAGTTTGCTGTCACTGGGCACCAACTCTGTGCAGCTTGCCTGTCTGGAACGTCACTGGGACATCACTAAAAAGTATGAGAGAGAGGAAATGATTTTCTTCCAGAAATAGTGACTCATAATCTTTGGATAAATGTGAAAATGCTACCTCTTTGTAAAAATATTCTTCAGAATAAAAATGCATCTCATTTGTAAATTTTTCCTCACAAATTTTACTACAATTATTCATTAAATTAATTGAAAATTTAAGGTGACAACTGTATTCCAGAAAACATTTTGAAAATAAAAATACCCATAATTTTTCTACCCTCACACTCATTCAACAAATTTTTCTATCAAAAACATTACCTTTATTATAATCTTTCTGTCTTATCTACAAGTATCCATAGATTTACTGCATACAGTTTGAGTCCACATATCTTTTTTCTACATTGCATTTTAGTCCAACTTGATTCAAAAAAAAAAGTTGTCCATTTATTGAACAATTTTCCTTACAGTTTACTTTGATAATATTCCTATATCAGTGAGTCAATGCCACATAGTCCAAATAAGCTCTCTCAAAATCAAACTTATGTATATTTATATAAGAATAGTTGTATAAAAACAATTTATGCATACTTGTATAAGGAGACTATTTAGAAAATAGCATACTTTCAGGTAAATATACTTTTATAGAGAAATATTATGCACTGTATGCATATTTTATATGTGTGAAGAGAATGATTATGTAAATAAATATGTATAGGTGTGTGTATATACACATATATATACGTATATATACACACATAGTTAATATATATGGTGACAACAGTCAACGAAAGAATATGCAAAATGATTTCTTTTTAAATGTGTAAGAAAAAAAATCTACTCAGCACTATAGTTAAGAAAGTCTAAGGAAATAACTCCTATGTTTACATATATAAATTGATTTGACGACTCAAGTTGAATTTGGTTGTTTGGCATGTTGTAAAATCATTTTTGAGCTGCTATCAGCAATTATGCCCAGTGACACTGGGCTATTTTGGCACACAAAACAAACTTGATGACAATGATATAACTCAATCAAGGGATAAAACTGACCTTGTGTTTTACTATGAGCATAAAATCATCATAATTCATTTAAATCATCACTACGTACATAGAAAATGCTAGTCTGATACCTTATTCTAACCATACAATTATCTATTATTTTTGGATTGTTTTCCATACATCCTATTAAATTACAAAGGTTTGTTTCTAATATTCAGTACAAGAGGAAGAAGGGAACAGAAGACTAACAGGAGATGTGGTTCCAATTTGTTTAAATATATACAGTGCTCAAAAACTAATCCACATAAGGCATTAGAGGAAGGAGGAGATTTAATCCCTATTTGACTTTGTATTAGGTAAATTGCCTTCAGTTGAAAGAATTGAAAAAAAGGGCATTTAGTGGCTCAGGTAACTGAAAAATTAAAGATGTAGTCACCCAGTAGTGTTAATAAACTTACGATTTCATTCTGACTCTCCATTCTTTTCCACAATATGAATTTTATCTAAACCTGAACATCCTTGTGTTCTCAGGTTAGATACCAGTTTCAACCAGAGTTACATGTCTCTTTATACATAATAAAGGAGGGTAGAAATAGGTTCTCTTCCTGCAACCACCACATAAAATCTTGGACTTTCTTGAGCCAACCAGTTCCCTCGTCAACCTCTGAATGTGAGGATCAGGGGAATGTGACCCTCTGATTTGGTTAGGTGTTTGTATGGAGTTAATCCCACCCATGTCACATGGTTGGAAAATCTTTAGATCTGATAGAAAAAGAGAAGAGGTAGGAGGAGGAGACAAGATGGAAGAGTAGAAAGACTTGAGCTCATCTCCTCTCACGAAAATACCAAAATCACAACTAACTGCTGAACAACCATTGACAAAAAAAAGGACTGGAACCTACCAAAACAGATATTCTACTTCCAAAGACAAAGAAGAAGCCACAATGAGATGGTAGGAGGGGCACATTCGTGATACAATCAAATCCCATACCTAACAGGTGGGTGACCCACAAACTGGAAAATAATTATGTCACAGAATGAAAAAGAAAGAAAACAATAGAAAAGCTCAATGAAACTAAAAGCTGGTTATTTGAAAATATAAACAAAATTGATAAACCTTTAGCCAGATTCATCAAAAAAAGGGGGGGAGAGGCTCAAATCAATAAAATTAGAAATGAAAAAGAAGACACAATGGACAGCACAGAAATACAAAGGATCACAAAAGACTACTATAAGCAACTATATGCCAATAAAATGGACAACCTAGAAGAAATGGAAAAATTCCTAGAAATGTACAATCTTCAAAGACTGAACCAGGAAGAAACCGAAAATACGAACAGACCAATCATGAGCACTGAAATTGAAACTGATTAAAAAATTTCCAACAAACAAAAGTCCAGGACAATATGGCTTCACAGGCAAATTCTATCAAACATTTCAAGAAGAGTTAACACCTATCCTTCTCAAACTATTCCAAAAAACTGCAGAGGGAGGAACACTCCCAAACTCATTCTCTGAGGCCACCATCACCCTGATACCAAAACCAGACAAAGATACCACAAAAAAAAATTACAGGCCAATATTACTGACGAACAGACAAAAAAATTCTCAACAAACTAAATCCAACAATATATTAAAAGGATTATACACCATGATCAAGTGGGATTTATCCCAGGGATGCAAGAATTTTTCAACATCCACAAATCAATCAGTGTGATACACCACATTAACAAACTGAAGAATAAAAACCATATGATTATCTCAATAGATGCAGAAAAAGCTTTTGATAAAATTCAACACTTATTTATGATAAAAACTCTCCAGAAAGTGGGCAGAGAGGGAACATGCTTCAACATAATAAAGGCCATATATGACAAACCCACAGCTAACATCATATTCAACAGTGAAAAGCTGAAAGCATTTCCTCTAAGATCAGGAACAAGACAAGGATGTCCACTCTCGCCACTTTTATTCAACACAGGTTTGGAAGTCCTAGCTACTGCAATCAGAGAAAATAAATAAATAAAATTATCCAAATTGGAAAAGAAAAAGTAAAACTGTCACTGTTTGCAGATGACATGATACCATACATAGAAAATCCTAAAGATGCTACCAGAGAGCAACAAGAGCTATCAATGCATTTGGTAAAGTTGCAGGATATAAATTAATATGCAGAAATCTCTTGCATTTCTATACACTAACAACAAAAGTTCAGAAAGAGAAATTAAGGAAAAAATCCCATTTACCATCTCATCAAAAAGAATAAAATACTTAGGAATGAACCTACCTAAGGAGGCAAAAGACTTGTACTCTGAAAACTATAAGATGCTAATGAAAGAAATTGAAGATGACACAAACAGATAGAAAGATATACCATGTTCTTGGATTAGAAGAATCAATATTGTCAAAATGACTGTACTACTCTAGGCAATACACAGATTCAATGCAATCCCTATAAAATTACCAATGGCATTTTTCATAGAACAAGAACAAAAAGTTTAAAATTTATATGGGAACACAAAATACCCCAAGTAGCCAAAGCAATCCTGAGAAAGAAAAATGGAGCTGGAGGAATCAGGCTCCCTGACTTCAGACTATACTACAAAGCTATAGTTATCAAAACAGTATGGTACTGGCACAAAAACAGAAATATAGATCAATGGAACAGGATAGAAAGCCCAGAGATAAACCCACACACCTATGGTCAATTAATCTACGACAAAGGAGGCAAGGATATACGATGGAGAAAAGACAGCTTCTTCAATAAGTGGTGCTGGGAAAACTGGACAGCTACATGAAAAAGAATGAACTTAGAACACTCTCTAACACCATACACAAAAATAAACTCAAAATGGTTTAAAGACCTAAATGTAAGACTAGATATTGTAAAACTCCTAGAGGAAAACATAGGCAGAACACCCTTTGACATAAATCTCATCAATACCTTTTTGGATCCACCTCCTTGAGAATAAAAAGAAAAATAAACAAGTGGGATCTAATTAAGCTTAAAAGCTTTTGCACAGCAAAGGACACCATAAGCAAAATAAAAAGACAGCCCACAGAATGGGAGAAAATATTTGCAAATGATGTGACCAACAAGGGATTAATCTCCAAAATTTATAAACAGCTCATGCAGATCAATATTAAAAAAACAAACAACCCAATCCAAAAATGGGTGGAAGACCTAAATAGACATTTCTCTAAAAAAGACATACAAATGGCCAAAAAGCACTTGAAAGTATGGTCAACACTGCTAATTATCAGAGAAATGCAAATCAAAACTACAATGAGGTATCACCTCCCACTGGTCAGAATGGCCATCATCAAAAAGTCTACAAACAATAAATGCTAGAGAGGGTGAGGAATAAAGGGAACTCTCCTACACTGTTGGTGGGAATATAAATTGGTACAACCACTATGGAGAACAGTATGGAGGTTCCTTATAAAACTAAAAATATAGCTACCATATGATCCAGCAATCTCACTCCTGGGCATATATCCAGAGAAAACCATACTTCGAAAAGATACATTCACCACAATATTCACTGCAACACTATTTACAATAGCCAAGACATGGAAGCAACCTAAATGTCCATCAACAGGAATGGACAAAGAAGATGTGGCACATGTATACAATGGAATATTACTCAGACATAAAAGGAGTGAATTAATGCCATTTGAGTCAACATGGATGGACCTAGAGATTGTCAGAATGAGTGAAGTAAGTCAAAGACGTATATCATATGACATCACTTATATGTGGAATCTAAAAAAATGGCACAAATGAATTTTTTTAGAAAACAGAAACAGACTCACAGACTTAGAAAACAAAATTATGGTTATCAAAGGGGAAAGATGAGGGGGAGGGATAAATTAGGAGGTTTGGATTAACATATACACACTACTATATATATAATAGATAATCAACAATGACCTACTGTATAGCACAGGAAACTCTACTCAGTACTCTGTAATAACCTATATGGGAAAAGAATCTGAAACTAACACAACATTGTAAATAAATTATACTCCACTATAAAATAAAAATTAATATAAAACAAAGAGAGGGTATTTGATGCAGAAAGTTGGTTATACAGGAAATGGAACATTGAAAGAATATGAAGGGGAATGTCAAGGTAGCCCAGATCAATAACTGCAGGAAGCCACTCCCACCGCCAGGGCTGGGGAACAAAGGAAGAAGTGAGGTGAACTCTCATCACCATTGGGGTTCAGGGCGAGCCACCCCAAAATATGTCTAAGTGGCATATTATTTCGAGTTAAAGTTACATAAGAAATGTCCTATGAAAGAAGGACTCCCTGACGCTCCCCTCTTTCTCCCTAAAAGCCGGACTGAATCCCCCATGTGAAAGGTGCCCTCCCTGCATCTGGAGGTAGAAGGACACCTTTACTGCCAGAGCTAGGAATTCAGTCAGAGAGGTCTGTATAAACAAACCTTGTTACTTCTTTAATTTACTACCCCAAGAACAAATTGTTTAGGTTCTTCACTAACTTAGGCACCAAAAGCCCAAGTTTCTTTGTCCTGTCAATTCTTCAGAAATTTATTATTTCTTTGTCTACAAGTGTTTTGGCCTCTTCTTACTTAGGTCCCATTTTTTTAAGACCTCCATGTGTAAATTAAATCTGTTTTTTCCTCCCATTAAAAAGAAAAAAAAACAACCAAACTTCCAACACCTACTCAATAATCAAGTTTTTATACTTAAAAAATTAAGATCTATTGTATACTGTGTGCTTAAGATGCAATGATGAATAAGATTATATTTGCACTTCAGGAACTCATATCACTTGCATTTATTCCTTTTTCTACATTTCTACTGCTGCTAAACCAATCTTAGCTAGCTTATTGACTCTATTCTCTCTCATATCCAAGTTACCTTAAGAGTGCTGCCAGATTAAGCTCACTACAAAAAATACTTTGCATACATTATAATCATTTTTTTAAAATCTGTGGTCATTCCACAGAATTATATGTCTTTACCAGGTATTCAAGACAGTCGGCAATATGTTCTCCATCCTACTTTGAATCTCTCTGTCCACTCCCCCGAACCCTCTGTTCTTTCCAAACTAGTCTACACACTACTCCTACACAAGCCATATATATCCCTACTATTAAGCTTTAGTTCACACCTTTTCTCTTGCCTGGGATGTATACTTCCTGCACTAAATGTATCGAAGTAGAAAAATACAATTTTAAGTATATTCAATATTTTCACACTTTAGAGGTACCTTTTAAAAAGAACATTAGTCACTTACTGAATAAAACTATCGATATATAACTATTAAGTATATATTCTATTTTTCCAGTTAGGTTGTACATACCTTAGCTTCCTGATTTTGAGGTATGTACAACCTAACTGGAGAAATAGAATATATACTTAAAAGTATATATATATATATATATTTTTTTTTAACAACCTCCTGCCTCTGTACACAGCATGTGGCAGTAGAACTTAAATACTTACTACAGAACTTCAAAAATTCACACAATAGATTTTCTCATAAATAAGATTTCCTATATTTTAAATCTTATTTTTCTTTGTATAACTGAAACCTTTATACCTTTTATTGAGTTTGGCCTAGAGTTAATTATGCAACATTAATTTATTACTGTGAATTAGTATCCTTATCATAGTTCCATCATTATACTCAGAATTGTAGAATTTTGAACTGTAAGGGGTTTGATAAATGCTCAGATAAAGAAAGAGGCCCAGAGTGTTTCTGAAGGCACATAGTTAAGAATTGAAGCATCTCATCTGGATCTCATTTCTTAGCTGTCCAGGTCTTTGGCTACAACATCCAGAATATAAGGTGCCAACTACACCAACATACGTACATTGCAGGAAATGAAATTAAGCAATATTAATCACTAACTTTCCTCATAACTAGTCTAAGCCATATGTAACAACATGCCACCAATTCAAACTATGTAAGGATAATGTATATTTTTCTAAAATTTATATTGATGGTTAGATTTTTAGTGGTGATTTATTTGGGCAGTGAGAAGCCTCTGGTCTATTATATCCTCATCTCTTTTCTTTTTTTTAACCCTGTTGTGAACAAATACTTTAGAAATTAATCTTAAAGTAAGTTTTAAACAGACAAGAATTAGTTCCTAAATTTAGCCAAGCAATAGCTTTATATAGAATAATAGTAATAGCAATAATAACGATAATATTAATTAGTAGAATGCTTATATGTGACAACTTTTTCCAAGAGCTTTAAATGAATTGATTTATTAAAATCATATAAAATCCCTATAGGTGGACTCTTGTTAAATCCATTTCACAGATTAGAAATACAAAGATCCAAGGTCACTAAACTTGCTCGAGGGAACAAAGTATTTTCTAACTCCAAATGTCTGCCTCAGGAGACTTTTATCTACCATGCCATCTCTTAGAACTGCAGTCTTATTCCTGTGATAGCTTCTGGTTTATATCTCTGAAAATGGAGAACAGAGTAAACAGTTTACCATTCTTTAGTCCTCAAATAATCAATGAGAAGTTGCTAATCTCTGGAGTTAATTTTCTTAAAAGATCTTTATAATAATAAGATAGCAAATTTGTAAAATTCATACAACCCCTATTTTGAACTATTTATGATTTCAGTAACATAAAATATGCTAGTACTTTTTCCTAAATGTTTATTTAAATAATGGTATTTTTTCATCTGCCTCCTTCATTAGCTGTTCTTCTGTCACCAGTTAAATTGTAATTCCTCAGGTTTCACTTTTCTGCTATGCCATGATTCATCAAGTTTGAAGATAGATATTCAATCCACCAAACATTCTTTTCTTTGTAGTACTTAATCTGATAAATGGAAATGATACCAACACAATGAAAAAAAAATCCCCAGTAGGGAAATTGTTTCTGTCTGATATCAAAGGCTTTGATAGAAGTGATAGATTGTACAATTCATAGTGTGATTGACTATCCACCATCTTTTAGTTAAAAGAGAAAAGATGTAATAAATAGAATTGATATATCTAAGTCAAAGTGACATCTTGATAGTCTCCAAAGCAGCCTTAATTTTTAAAAACTTGTTCATGATTTATGTTTTGAGAAAGTGGGAACTTCATTAAAAATAATTGAGTTCCATAGTGTTTCTGCATATACAGAAATTTGATGATTGTTATAAAGCTCTTATTGTAGGGTCTATTAGTATGCTAGACATAGGATTCCCCTAAGAATGCCTCAGATTATATTTTTCCATCAACTGTCTACTGTCATTACATTGCATAATATTCAACCTTCTTTACAGCTCTGTCAACCTAAGGAGGTGCCCAGTAAGAGCTCAAAAAAGTTGCAGCAGTAGAGTGAGACATTTTTTCTCTTCAATAATAATAATGACCAGCCTTTTTGAATATATATTATACAAGAAACTGGCTAAACACTTCTCATTTAATCATCATTCAATTCTCAAGCAGCCCTATAAGACAAGTGCTATTTTTATAGAGAAAACAGACACAAAGAAGTTAAGTTACCCAACTAGGAAATATTAAAGCTCGAGTTCTAACCAAATTGTCTGAGTTTATAGAGTCCGTTTTATCAACCCAGTGATAGTGTCTATCTCTCCTTCCTCCTGGCCTACAGCTACAGAAAGTGGACAAAACCAATCTGTGGTCAGTCTTGAACTGGGTCACCAGAGTATATCCATCTGTGTGCTCAATATTGGCAGGTAAAAGTAAAGACTTAAGAGTGGGAAACCACAGACCCAAGGACACTTGGAGATAAAAGAATTCTGTGGTGTGGGAAAAATAGAGACCAGACTGGTAGCAGGGAGCATCTCCTAAAATTACAGAGAGATGGTTCCAGACTGTCTGTCTTCCTCTTTGGCCACATCATCCTTATACATAAATGAAGAATTTTGATAACCTGGGCTTCTGTGTCTCACTTTCATTGTGGGAGCCATAGAATACTTAACTCCTCAGTCCTCTCCTAAAAGCTTCAAGGAGAAGACATTCCCATGGGTGTACTTCCACGACCTTATGGAGGCATCGTCAATAAAGAAAAAATTCCTCCCATTTGTAAAGGATAAAATCTTATTTTCTCAACAACTCTACCCAAAATTAAGATGCAGCACTCCAATGGGAAACTCTTCTCAAGCCACTCTCCAGCTTGATTCCGTCCTTCCTATTACCCAATGAGTCACTTGCTTTGGACCATTTTATCCCCTTATCAGTACCAAGGTAATTTATTGACATCATTCTTAGAGTAATCACCAAAGAACTGGTTAAGATGTTAAAATATTACCATCTACAAACTGATTATGCTAAAGCTGTTTCTCAAGAAGAGTGAATTTAAATAGGATTAAAATTGCTATCATGTTAGCCAAACACAAACAAGAAAACAAAAATTTTTGTCATTTTTTTGTGACTATGGAAGTACATTATTGAAGAGCTATCAAACAAATGGTTTATTATCCATTTTACAAAACCAAGTATGAATGAACCAGATGGCTGACATTTGACAGTGGTGCTGAAATGAAAATCAAATACAAGAGAGCTCACATTAAGAATTTTGAAAGAAAAGTTCACATTTGCTTTCTTCCTTGTGTGGGGCATAATTTCAGCTTTTTATTGTGCAAAACCATTGGTTCAATTTTATAATGCAGAAAAACTGCTTGGCACAATTCACTAATTAAATTCACTATTTTTGTATCAAATATTTTAAATTTTTATTTTAAAATACACTTAAAGCTGTACAAATTGTACTTGGTTGTCTGAAATGGGCTGATGTCCTAATGACCTTCCCACTCCTCTGTACACAACCCAGTGCTTTTGATGCCCCATAAAAATACCATCTGCCTGTGGTCCTACAGCTCCGATGCCCCATAAAAATACCATCTGCCTGTGGTCCTACAGCTCCAGGGATTTTTCCAGCTCTGTCTGCCACCCTTGTTTACTCTCACTCTAGTCTAGTTTCCATAGTTCCCAACTGTTGCAGCTTATACAGAATCTGTCACTCTGCTAATAGCACAGTTAGACTGTCTGCTGAGCTTTGTTTTCATCTTCCTCTGGCATGCCTCCAGGAGAGCCTTGCTTCATACGTTGCCCCTAGGAGGCAAGTCCCTTCCTACCCACAAAGTTCCCTGGTCTGCATTCCCAAGCCTGTTTCACTGCTCCAAAAGACTGGAGGGAAATCAACAGTGATAAGCAAGTGTTGGTGCAAAAAAAAATAATTTGCAATTTCCCAACTTCCTTAAGCAATTTAGAGAAAATAAAAGAAATAAGAATTCAACTAAAGACTCAGAAGCATGATTTTTATATCAATTTAAAAGAACATAAAATTTCTGACCAAGACATAAACTGTAGACTACAGCTATTCTCAAGATTAGATCATAGCATTGACATCTTTGAAATATTCCTAGAAAAAAAAATAAAGTACCATGTGCATTTAACTGCAGCATATACAAATTATTGTACATACTGACATAAATGTATTATACTAGCTTTTTTAGTGGTGCTTGGCCTGAAGCCCTTTTGTCACAAACTGCTTCATGACCCCATGCACACAAAACAAGCTACAAAAAGGAATCACTTAGAGTAGAGCTGTCCAACAGAAATATAATATGAGCCACATAGGTAATTTAAAATTTTCTAGTATCTATATTTAAAAAATAAAAATTCAGAGGTGAAGCTATTTTAAGAATAAAATTTTATTTGACCCAATATATTAAAAATATTGCCATGTCAATAAATATATAAACTATGTATAAATATAATTATATAAACATAATAAAAATATAAAAATTATTGAGATAATATAAAATTATTGGAATAACTCATGTTCTTTTTTTTAACAGTCTTTGAAATCTTAAACTTTACAGCTCATCTCAGTTTGGACTAGTCACATTTCAAGTGCCCAATATATGTGGCTAGTGGCCAACATATTGACAGCACAGCCTTAGAGGAATGAATATTTGCAATCAATTTCCTATAAAAAGAATTATTTCTGGGGGCTTCCCTGGTGGCACAGTGGGTTAGAGTCAGCCTGCTGACGCAGGGGACACGGGTTCGTGCCCCGGTCCAGGAAGATCCCACATGCCGTGGAGCGGCTGGGCCCGTGAGCCATGGCCGCTGGGCCTGCGCGTCCGGAGCCTGTGCTCCACAACGGGAGAGGCCACAACAGTGAGAGGCCCACGTACCGCAAAAGAAAAAGAAAAAAAAAAGAATTATTTCTGTAATGAGAATACATTCTTGAAAGAAAATAAGATGCAAAGTTTATGCTTATTAATATCTCAAAATAATGGAAAAGATTTAATTCTCACCAAAAACAAGTCCCTTTTTATATACTCAGTTATCCAGTATAAACATGCAATCACAAGCTATAGTTTTGAGTTCCTATTGCTGCCAGATAAAAATCTGAGACCTCTCATTCTAGGCATCCAGCTGGCTGGATATTCAGCATAAAGCTGTCCCAGTCTTCTCTATGGAAATAAGGCTCTGAGATGAGAGAAGACAGGTTAATGGAATAGAACATGCAGTGAAAAGAATATACAGCAACGAGGCATAAGAAATAGTGTATTTTCAATCCTATTTGCAATTTCAGGGATGACATAACATTTCCATAAATTCTTATTTCCTTAATTAACTTTTTATGCTTTCTTCTCTCATCTCTAAGAGACTCTACAAATTTAATGAGAATTGATCTCATCATAAGAATTTTTTAAGTAGAAAAACTTAACTTTTTAAAATGTAGTTTTAGAAAAACCTTTAAATCTATAGGGAAAAAATCTAGCATTTTTATTTTAAAAAGCCAAAACCCAAAACGCCCTCCTGTAATTGATTAACCAACACCACAAGTATGTATTCATTCAACCTGCATCTTTTGCATAGACATTATATGCCATATGTTGTGCATGGAACAGAAATACAACAAAGAACATCCCTGCTCCTGCCTAGAAGTTCACATTCTATTGGAAGAGACAAATTGTGTGCACCGTTTGTACTCATATTAGAAATGTGCAAGATGCTCTGAGAGAAGTATACGCAGGTCATTTGGAGAGACATCAAGAAGACACCTAACCTCACTTAAGTGGGCCAGATAGTTCTGAAGGAGGTAATAGACAAGCTGGGTCCTGAAGGATAAATGGAAGTGTTAAGGCCAAGTAAGGGAAAACAGGAATAAAACAAACAGTATTATGTGAAAGAATAAGGTTCAAATGAGGCAGTCTTTCACAGAGCTTTAAGAAAGTTTGTCTAGTGAGTCTAAATATGAGGAAAAAATGGGAAAAGAAATAAGGCTGGGGAATTAGGTAAACAGAAGTCAAACTTTGAAGAGCCTAGTACAGCCATTCCAAGGATGAGGAGCCACTGAAGAAATTTATGTAGAAAAGTGACATCACATTATGCATTATAAAAGTCATTCTGGCTGCTCTGTGGATATGACATGGCTGGGGAACAATATTGGACTGAGGAAAACTCATTGAGAGAATGGTACACCTTAATAATTGGTGACTATCTGGACATCCAGTGATTAGAAGGAAATAAAAGGAGAATGTGGTAATGATTCCCAGGTTTCTTGCTCTGTCAACAAATCATTAAGGCAGAGGATCATAATAATAAATGCTAAATCAAGCACTTACTCTGTACCAGGTATTGTACTTGGTTTTTGTTATTAAGCAATTTAATCTTTAAAACAACTGTATGAAGCAAGTGCTGTAATTATCCCAACTTAACTGTTGCAGCAACAAAGACATGGAAAGTTAAATAATAATTAACATCACACACCTATACAGGTATTGGAACCTAGGTTTCAAAACTCGTACCTGTCTCCGGATATACTAATCTTGGCCAGTATACTGAAAACACATTGGAAATACAGGAATCATGTAAAGCCTACTTTCCAATATTTTGTTTTGATCCATGATGATTTCAAATAATGTTATATTGTTGCCATAATTTCTATACCATTCCTGAGAAGAGAGACACACCCAAAGGTATTTATTTCAAGAAACTTTATTCTATTCAATTAGAACTCTCCTAGCAGCATTTGAATCATTGCTCAACTAGCCAGTACGATTCTCTTAGAACTTTTAGTGTGAAATTGATAAAACATTCCCCTCCCTAAAGGACTTTATCATTAAAAACACATGTTTATGGAAGGCATTTCCATTTGGAGTTCTGCATCATAATTATGAGTGGGTTATTAAGGTGACCATAGTCCCAGTTTGCCCAATACAGCGCTCGTTTATGCTCATTATCAGCATATAACTATGAACAACAGCCCCTTGTTTAACTCTCAAAGATAGTTTGGCTTAGAAAATAAATTAATTGGTAATTTTTGAGTTGGGTATGGACAAAGAAGAGAACATTCCAATAATCTTCATACTGCACATGTATATGAATGTGTGTATGTGTGAGCGTGAGTGTGAGAGTGTGTGTGTGTGTGTGTGTGTGTGTGTGTGTGTGTGTGTGTGTGTTCTGGAGAAGTATCTCTAATTACTGATCATGGGATTCCCTGTTTTACCCAGGGTTCCTATACTTCCAAACCACACCTCACCTACTTCCCCCATTCCATCCTCCTCGGTCTATATAACTACAAATGACTATAAAACCAAAAATGAAGACTACAAACCCTGTACTACAAAGCTTAAAAGCTATCAGACCAAGTGTGGAACTAAAAGATTCAGAGTGACATAGAGCAAATTTTCCCTCTTCCTGATTTGGAGACCAGATTTTAAAAATATTCCAAGGAAAGGTGAAATTGAGGAGGGAGAAATCACATATATAAGAAAGCAAGGGACAGAAACCAATGGCACCGACCATATCAAGGACAGGAATCCAAGCAGAATCCATGCTGTGTTACTTCACACATAACTTTCTGGTATGACCAATTGCCAACAGTAATGTATGGCTCATCAGTTGACTAGTTTGATGGGACTCTACTCAGTCCATCCACATGCTCCATCAGACCCATCCCAGTGTGCTGTCCAGGGACCCAAGACACTTGAACAACTTGGACTCCTGGAGTAAAGGTGATTAGGTAGAGGAAAAATCTTTCCCTTGACTAAAGTGACATTAAAATGCTATAAAATATTTAACTTTGAGTTTCATTGAGAGGGTTATTTTATTTCATTTCCAGGTATTTTTCAAGAAAAACTAAATTTACCTAATGCTTTGACTCCCTGTTTACTCCCACCTCTGAGTGGGGCCAACATTCCATGACAACAGAGAGGAGAATAAGAAATTTCAGCAACGAATTGCCTGGATTACCATAAAACAAGACCAACCTACTTAGGACACTAGGGAGTGAGCCTCTATGTGTTTCCAGACCATGGTCCTACCAGAAAGAATGACACATTCATTTCTACTCAGTGTCAGCTGGGCACAATGAATGAATGATTCATTCATTTCACAAATATTTATTGAGTGCCTCCTTTGTACAAAGCACTGATATAGACATTTAGAATGCATTAGTGAACAAAACTATGGCAGATTGTATTCTCCAAGTATTGCTGCACCTGTATATTCTATCCCACATGTCTTCTTGCAATGTGATGTCTTCCATCAAGAGTGTAGGGCCTCTGACTTCAGTAGAAGGTATGCTGTGTATCTTTTGGGATTAGGTTATAAATGATGATATAACTTTTGACTGATTTTATCTCTCTGGAATATACACCTAAGGAATCCTGAGCCTATATCTGAGAGTTCTGACTACCCCCTAAGGCCACCAGAGAGTTCATGTAGAGTAAACACTTAGTGATGCCTGAAAAACCTCACCTCTCTCAGCCCTATGTCCACCTACATCCTTCACTGTCTAAACAAGACAAATTTCTTCCCTCTATACTGTCATTAGCTGCTCACTGATGATGATGATGACAAGGGACACAGATGAGATAAGGCTCACAAGCAGCTGCAGGAGCACCAGCTTGAGAACCTCAGGAACCTCCAAGGAGCCATGTACACACAAGGCATCTGGACTGAGTGCTGGAGCCCCATCATCCTCCCCGACCTTAATCCTCATTAAAGATTTCATACACACACACACCTTCCCACATGAGGCATCAGATATGTGAGTGAGCTTTAGATGATTCCAGTCTCCAGACTGCAAGCTTGCCCAGCTGACACTGAGTGGAAAGAGTTGAGCTGTGCCCACCAAAACCTGTCAAATGGCACATCTGTGAGCAGAGTAAATGTTCTTGGTTATCCACTAAACTTTAGGACTGTTGGTTATGCACCATCAGACAACCAAAACAACAAGAGATAGGGAGGCCTGATGGGTAACCTTTCATGATTTCTATTGTGTGAATACTCTTACATGGCTGATTTCCATCTACTAATCGTTTAATGACTGGTTCTCAAAATCCCATAGTATAATCAATTCTCACAAATCAGTGTGAGCCTTTTCAAGCACAGCACTACCTGTCCTTGTGGAACTTACATTCTAGGAGGATGACTAGTTCAACATTCAGAAATCAGGGTAATTCAACAGACTAAAGAAAAAGAATCAGCATTGAAATGGTATAGAAAAGTGTTGGACATACATGTTACAATTTTTCAGCAAACTGAAAAGAGAAGAGAATTTTCTCCAAAATCCTAGAGCTAACATTATACTTAATAGCAAAAGACTAAATCTTTTTTTTCCCCGAAGTCAGGAATAAGATATTCAAGCTCATCACTTCTATTCAACATCATGGAGGTTCTAGCCAGTGCAATGAAACAAGAAACAAAAAACATACAGATTTGAAAAGAAGAAAAAAGTGTCAGTATTTGTAGACAACATGTTTGTCTATGTAGAAAATCTCAGAATCTACAAAAGAAGTTACTAGAACTAATCTTTAAGTTTAGCACATTTGCAGGGTACAAAGTCAATATACAAAAGCCAACTGTGGTTTTACATGCCATCAATGAACAATTAGAAACTGGAATTGAAGAATCCAGAAAACATTAAATACTTAGTTATAAATATATAAAAAAATATATAAGATCTGCACATTAAAAACTTCAAAACACTGATGAAAGAAATTTTGAAAGTCTGAACAGGGCTTCCCTGGTGGCGCAGTGGTTGAGAATCTGCCTGCCAATGCAGGGGACACAGGTTCGAGCCCTGGTCTGGGAAGATCCCCCATGCCGCGGAGCAACTGGGCCTGTGAGCCACAGCTACTGAGCCTGCGCGTCTGGAGCCTGTGCTCTGCAACAAGAGAGGCCACAACAGTGAGAGGCCCACGCACCGCGATGAAGAGTGGCCCCCACTCGCCGCAACTAGAGAAAGCCCTCGCACAGAAATGAAGACCCAACACAGCCAAATAAATAAAAAAAAAATTTAAAAGTCTGAACAAACAGTACAAATAAATATATTATGATCATGGATTACAACACTTAACATTGTTAAAATGTCAGTTCTCTGGACATTATCACATAGATTTAATAATTCCAATTAAAATATCAGCAGCATTTTTTTGTGGAAATTGACAAGCTGGTTCCAAAATTATATGGAGAAGCCAAAGAGGTGGAATAGCCAAAACAATTATGAAGAAGAGCAACAAAGAAAGTGAACTTGTACCACTGGATTTCAAGACTTAGCATAAAGCTACAGTTATCAATACAGCTTTGTGTTAGAGAAAATGGCCATACAGATCAATGGAGTAGAATATAGATAAATAGATAAATAGATAAATAAATAGATAAATAGATCTCTACATACACTGTCAATTGATTTTGTACAAATGTGCAGTTTAAAGAAAAAAGGGTATTCCTTCCAGCAAATGGTGCTGGACAATTGCAAACATACAAGCAAAATGGACCTTATCATTACCTTGCACCATTTCAAAAACTTAGCTCACAATGCACATAGACCGTAGAGTTAAATACAAAAACTAAAGCTATAAATATCGGTTAAAAAATTAGGAGAAAATCTTTTTGGCCTTGGGTTAGGTAAAGTGATTTTAGGTAAGACACCAAAAATACAATTCATAAAACTAAAAAGGGACGATGCTGCTATAAATGATTATTATACATATTCATTTATTAATATTGTAGGTATCAATAATTGAACGTTATACAAAGAATGTTATAGTATGATGCATCTGTAGTAAGGGAAAGTAGATTGTCAGACATTAGACCCTATTAATTGTTTTTGTCTCTAGCTGAACCATCTTGTATTATTCTCTGTTCAACTGCTAATGTGATTATTTTTCAGCAAGACTTACCTGTGTTTTTCTATGCTAAAAAACATTAATATCCTCCAGAAAATCTACAAAATAAAATCCATATTTGTTTAAATATGTCACTCTGGGTCTTTCCCTTCTGGTATTATGCTCAATTATTCTTCACATCTTGCACTGTACATACCAGCAATACCTGGCATTCTTGGACTGTATCTTATTCTGTGTCTTTGGATACTATTCCCTCTACCAGGAATAACAGAGTAGAGTCATTTTATGTTTTGTATCTAATGATAACAGTATGTCTGGGCTAACCACTATAATACACAAAGAGAAATTCTTTGAAAAGGGTTAATTAACTCTGTTAAGTGAGAAATTCTACTTCTTAGTACTTAACCAAGACATATGAAATGTTAACAAAAACACTCTACAAAAATGTTTTTAGTATCTTTAATCATAATACCCCAAAACTGAAAATAGCCCAGGTATTCATAAATAGAAGAATGGATGAAAAATTTGTGCTATATCCATAAAATAGAATAACACTCAGTAATAAAAAGTAACTCTCAACATACACAACAACATGGATGAATCTAAAAAATATGCCAAAGCAAATATGCCTTTTACAAAAGATTATGTGTTTTATGTTCCGTTTATTTGAAGTTCTAAAATAGGCAAATTAATCTATGGTGAGAAAAAACCCAGAAGAAAAGATTATTTCAGTGGGTCTCGAGGAATATGAAGTAACTTTCTGGGGTAATTATAGTGTTCTATATAGAAGACATACCAAATGTACTCGATAGGGGTTTGGGTTACACAGGTGTGTGTATTTGCCAAAACTCATCAAATGTCATACTTAGATTCTGCATTTCATTTTATGTAAATTTTACCTAAAAACAGGATCAGTAAATGAATATCTAAGTGTAGTTAATGATATGTGTGTTGAAATGTTGAGGAGTGAAGCATACAGATGTTTACAACTTACAAAGAAATGCACTAACAAAAGTTCAATATCCAGAACATATAAAGAACTCCTGCAAACCAATAAAAACTCCCACAAACCTTTAAGAAAAAGACAAGCAATTCTATGGAAAAATGGGCAAAGTTAAAAACATGCACTTCAGAGAATAGGAAACTTGAATTGCAAGAAACATACACAAAAGATGAACAGCCTTATAATTACATAGGATAATGCAAATTAAAGCAACAATGGGATACAATTCCAAACATATTAGAACAGTAAGTAATAAGAACTCTGATCAAGGGACTTCCCTGGTGGCACAGTGGTTAAGAATCCACCTGCCAATGCAGGGGACATGAGTTCAAGCTCTGGTCTGGGAAGAACCTACATGCCGCGGAGCAACTAAGGCCGTGTGCCACAACTACTGAGCCTGAGCTCTAGAGCCCGTGAGCCACAACTACTGAGCCTGTGAGCCACAACTACTGAAGCACACATGCCTAGAGCCCATGCTCCACAACAAGAGAAGACACCGCAATGAGAAGCCCACGCACCGCAATGAAGAGTAGCCCCCGCTCGCCGCAACTGGAGAAAGCCTGCATGCAGCAACAAAGACCCAATGCAGCCAAAAAAAAAAAAGTAATTAATTAGAAAACAAGAACTCTGATCAAATTTGGAAATATGAATAAATAAAAATTCTTACTGAATGGCTTTTAAATGAAACCACTATAGAAAGCAATATCTAAAAAATTAGAATATGTGCATAGCCTAGATTTGGAGAAACGCTTGGGTATGTTCATCAGATGGCATATACAATGATGTATATTAAAGCATCTGTTAATAGGAAAATGGATAAATATAGAATATTTTTGTGGAATTCTATACAGCAGGTAAATTGACTGAACTAGATCTACATCGAAGTAATAGATTTGAAAATAAAATGTTGGGGCAGCACAGCAAGTTTCAAAGGCACAGCATATGCTTCTGCTGATGTAAATTCTGAAAACACAGAACAACACTATATATTTTTTATGGATATTTGTATGTATCACATGAGTAAGGTGATTGACAGAAATATACCAACAAACACAGGCAAATGACAGAGGTTTCCTTAATGAAGTAAAAGCTATGAGAACTTACACCTTGAAAATTACTGTACAAAATAAAAGTTCAACTGCATTCTTCCTATTTGAAAGAAGCTACCATATATCCTAAGTCACCATGAAATTACTCTGTTGCCAATAAAACCAGTGCGTGGGATGAGTACATTGTTAAGTATTTAGGAAGACTCAATGATTCTCATGAGGGCTTTTATAACCTTTTGGCTCCACATGACTTTTTCTGGAAAATCTGGCTATATGTTTACCTAAGTGGTAAAAGTCATGGCAATAACACTGTTTTTTGTTTTTGTTTTTTAATTAATGAATTTATTTATTTATTTTTGGCTGCGTTGGGTCTTCATTGTGGTGCACGGGCTTCTCTTCGTGGTGGCTTCTCTTGTTGCGGAGCACGGGCTCTAGGTGCACAGGCTCAGTTGTTGTGGCTGGCGGGCTTAGTTGCTCCACGGCATGTGGGATCTTCCCGGACCAGGGGTCAAACACGTGTCCCCTGCATTGGCAGGCGGATTCTTAACCACGGAGCCACCAGGGAATTGAAGGCTACTTTTAGGTGACTGAAAAGTCAACTACCCAGGTTTATCCTCCACATCAGGTACAAAGTACAGGTACCTGAAATCTATTCCATGCACATACATAGGTAGTAAAAGTTAGAAAATAATAAAAGTGAAAATTATATACAATTTCAAGGTAGTGTTTAGTATAAGGAGAAAATAATGTCATGAGAATTTACTCTATCATTATATTTTAATTCTCTTTCAAAAGGAGAGCAGAAAAAGAGGAAGATGGAGGTAATGATGCCACAGTCTTTCACTCTCTGAATCTCTACACAAAATGGTCAGAGTAACAAAGTATAAAATTTAAAACTCACAAAAAAATATTTACAATAAATCAGGTGACACATCCCAGCATTAAAGAGCACACAGACAAACCACCCGCATCCACAAGACCTGCCTAATGTCAGCACTGATAGGAGAGAAAGGAAAGAGAAACAACTAGGGGTCTGACTGAAAACAGCCATCAGATTTTCAGTGGAATAAGAGGCAGACAATCTGAGAGCTGTATCTCAACTGCCAGGGATTTTACCCACTCCACTAGTGGGTCAATGCAAAAGAATCACTGTAAAATGGAAGGACCTGAAGCAGACTGCCTACAAGAAATCTCAAAACTGACCAGAAATGGCTCCCTTCCAAGACAGGACCTGACACTGAGAAGAAAATGCTGGGAGTGAAATCAAAACTGCAATACAGCCACACTAACCAGGGTGACTCAATTTTACACTGATATGAAGTGGCAGCTCCAGAGACCCCCAAAATGAGCAAGGACAAGTAATCGAAGAGAAGTCACAGATCTTTGTATTCAAAAAGAAATTTCTATAAAGCTGTAAGAAGCATTTTTAATACAATTGCAATGCTGGTCATGTAGAACGCATTCATGAACGTCCCCATGAAAACTCACAGTCAAATATGGTAGTCTAGAAGGACAAAGGAGTTCTATAGTGTCCCTTGCCTTGTCTCTTCTCAAAAAGAATTTTGAAAGTTGTTGATAATATAAACCACTTATCTATGTAACATAGTTCTGGGGGTTCTTCATTAACTACTACATCAAAGAATTTCTATCATTAGTCAGCCCTCAGATCTGGACGGGATGGAATTGAAAGAGATTAGCCATATTCAAAGCCACTGGGGGCTTCCCTGGTGGCGCAGTGGTTGAGAGTCCGCCTGCCAATGCAGGGGACACGGGTTCGTGCCCTGGTCCGGGAAGATCCCACATGCCGCGGAGCGGCTGGGCCCGTGACCCATGGCCGCTGAACCTACGCATCCGGAGCCTGTGCTCCGCAACGGGAGAGGCCACAACAGTGAGAGGCCCACATACAGCAAAAAAAAAAAAACAACAACAACAAAAAAAACAAAGCCACTGGGACCGTATAATGGGAAAGTACACACATTTTAAATTGAAATAATAATTCTCTAAAATCCTCTCTGAAGATAATAGTTTACTTCTATCTATCTTCACCATATTTGCACATGCATTTCTAATGTTTGGGACTCAAGTGATGCTCAAAAAGTAATTTCTCTGAACTTCTAAATAATACTGGTTTATAAATTCTCTTTAAAAATGTTTGCCTAAGTTATCTATGTAATAATACCACATGCAGTAGAAATTAATACCCATGACTATTTAGGGCCCTTAAAAAATCATAAACACACATAGAGAATACTATTTGCTATAACTATTCTCACATTCTCCTGGAGGAATAGCACCCAGTACTAATACTAAGACTGAAAAGTAAAAATTTGAATTAAATTAGATATGCTTTGATTCCCAAAATATGTTTTCTTATAGCAACAATGAGGGATTAAGTTTTTTTGTTTTGTTTTGTTTTTTAGGAACAGGAAAAAAAAAGGCAGGAAGGGAAGGGAAGAGAAGGGATGGGAAAAGTGCTGTGTCTTTCAACTTCAAACACAGATTGAGTAAATAGAAATGAGATTTTTTATTACTAAGTTCACATTTCCCCATAAATATTCTCCAGTTTTCAGCTTTTAGTATCCAAAGTTTATGCTCAGTCATTTTATGAATTTACTTCTCTTGGAAAACATGTGTATTTGATTACATCAGTCATTATATATATATATATATATATATATATATATATATATATCTTCATCTATCTAGCCATATTGCCCTTTGGTCTGAGTTGAGGTATAAATATTTAAATGTTTGTTTCAGAAAGTGGGCATCAGAAACTAATAGCATGAAGCAGGAGTGCCTGATAGTTCAATTAGGGACACAAAACTACAAAGGCCAAGTGAGCAAACAGCCCTCCATTTACTGTTGGAAGAGTACTCTTTCCAGAACAATAGACTGTGAGTCCCTAAATATCAGGGATGGTACATGGTTTTTTGTTTTTATTTTGTTTTGCTTGGCATCTTCAACGTTTAGTGCAGTTCCTGGCACACAGTAGGTACTAAATAAAGTATACTGAATAAAAAAATAATTAAAAAGTGTAAAACACACATACACTTTCCACAAACAAAAAAAGAGATTTTGGACCTCAAAATCTTGAACGATCTTACCATTTAAAAGGCTAGTGTCATGGATCACTGAAATAATCTAGTATTGCAGAAAGGTGCTAGGGAAAGGAAATAGGTCTTTCCTCACCACCCCATTAGTTTCTTATTCGTTTCCCATTAGTTTCTTCTGTACTACTATTTTTTTCTCTTTCTCTTGTAACTTGGTGGTCTCACAATCTTCTTGCATTATTTTATTTTTAGTATAGCAAAAGAATGTAATAAGATATATTAGTTAAAATCCAAAATTTTTCCAAGTAAAAGGGAAATTTTACAGTTGAGGCCCTATACATGCCAGGTACCTTATAAACATTATTTAATTTAATCTTCACAAGCACAACCTAAAATAGTGATCATTACTTTTTTTTAGATGAGGAAACTAGAAGGCAAATGGTTGATCCAAAGTGAGATAACTGGAAACGATGGAACAATGGAATAATAGTTAACACAAAGCCTTTCGACTTCAAGTCTCATGTTCTTTCCATACTTCTGTACCCTTTCCAAAATAACTGATCTAAGGCTATACTACTTATATTGTAAGGTATTATTTTAAATAAATTTATCACAGATTTCCTTAAGAGATAAACTCCTTAAATAAATTTACAATATTAAATTCATATAAAATCCATTTAATAAATGACTTTTACAAAACACAGGTTGTTTAAAGTCCACTATAATCAAATCTAATATCAGTGACAGTTCAACAATACATATATAGAAGAAAGTGAATTGCAAGTAAGGAGTCTAGCATCTATTTTAAGCTTTGCCATTGATTTATATGTGACACGTAATCACATTCTCCTAGTGAATCAATCTGTTTTCTAATGTTAGAATATGAAAAAATTGCTGACCACCAAACTGGGTTATCTGAAAACTAGCGACTTCCTCAGCTAACTCGATAAGTTTGTATAAAGAAAAAATAGTATAAATATGTAAAACAATCAAAATTGATCTATAAGTAAAGGAAGTTGAGGACAGAGATAGAAAAGCATCTTCAAGTATTTCCTCTGACAGGTACAGAAAATAATTTATATATATATATATATTTTATTATGAATGACCCTTTTAGTTGATTTTCATTTGTATGTTGTGCTGTCATAGTAATTTACTAGAAAACTGCTAGACTGATAATTTAACAGAGACTAAAGTAATTCAGATTTTTTTCTAAAAGCCTAACTTCAAAAATTTTTTAAACTCTGGGAGAGTAAAATGGGTCACATGTGGAGATTTTGTTTTTATTCATGGTAGCTTTAGCAACGAAAAATGTCATCTAAGTTCAATCTAAAACAATATCATTACATGTATTATCAAAACCTATTCCACTCAGTCACCATTCAATATTATTACAAAGCTACTATGAGCTACCACTGGGCTAGAAGTGGAGCTATAGAGGAGAATAAAAAGCTCCTGCCCTTGTGGAGCTTACATTGCAATGGGAGATAATTAACTAATTAGCTAAAGAAAGTTGTATCAAAATAAATTCTGAGATAAAAATATATAAGGGAAATTTGAAAATATCAGTGTACATATGGGGATCATTTAGTGGATAAATCCACTTTAGGAACAAATTAAGAATATCCCACTTTAGTAATGTCTGCATTGCCTATAGCCCCAAGTTTTTGTTTTCTTTTTTAATTAAAAGCAGTAAAAACAATTATTAAGTTTATCCAACAAAGCCATTTTCATACTTTCTTGTCTCTATGAATTAAAGAGTAGCCATTTTAAAACAATGTTTTATAATAGTCATCATTATTTTTAAACAGTGAAAGAATTTTTAGTTTGAACCAAAATAGTTAGGGTCGTTATGCCATTTGTAACAAACTTTGGTGAGTTGTCTTCTTTGCATCCATCTCCCCCTTCTTCTACCAACAGAACTTTGAATAACACCAGAGAATACACCTAATCCAGCTCCCTGCTCCAATGGACAGTTTTCCATTGTTTAAGATAATCATATCTCCATTTTCTTAGCCACAGTGATTGGTACAAGAATGGGCATGTTAAGTCATTCACAATCAAATGGATTTGGAGAGACATTTCCTGTGGATTAAAAATTCTCCTCCTCCTTTATCAGGAGTACCAGAATGGCTGTATTCTTTTCTGCTGGTCTAAATGTATAATTTACAAAATAGTCCCTACTTTGTTAACTATTCAACTCTTTTCTCTCCCACTTTCTTTTTATCTCACTCTCTTCAGACCTCACAACGTCTGTAGATGGGGCATCCCACATCAGTATAAAAACATACTATTTAACTGCAAGACCTGTTTTTTTTTCTTTTTTTTTTTGTAACAGCTCACGAAACAAGTGTGTTTAATGTTATCAAATATCTTGGGAATTTTATAAAAGACAATGCTAAAAATTCAGTGTAGATTCTCCTTTGATAACATGTGTCTCCATAGCTTTCCATTCTAATTGGGGCTTTAGTAATGTTAAAACTTAAAGCATCTCTTTTAGGTACTGGTACATGAAAACTTGGGAATAAAGGTGAATATAATGTTGTTATACTAGAAAAAAGTTTTAAGAGCCATACTCATTATATAACATATACTTGCAACAAAAAGTTTGTGGATCATCCATCATAGTCATTTCCATTTATCTTATAATTTTTATGTAAAACCAATTACCAAGTAACAGCATCACTGACTTGGAATGTTTTTAAAGTTTAGGGGGAAAACTATTACATATCCCTCCACTTTAACACTAAACCATTGCTAATATTTGTAGATCGCCTTCTCATATTTGTTTGTGCACATATTTTATGTGGTTATGTTCAAACTTCATTTCAATGCTTTGCTCTGTTCTTTCCATTTAACATTTTAATATTGTAATTTTTCATGCTCATACATAGTCTAAATAATCATTATTTTCATGGCTTCATAAAGTTTCATTAAGTGAATGACAAAATGTATTCAACCACATTTCCTACTGTTACCTTTTAGAGGAAATACATATTTATCTGGTCATCAGTTCTCTGCAGAATTTAATTTCAGATATTTTAAAAAAATGTTTGGATGGAGACATTTTTCTTTGGCAGAGCACTTACCTTTGGCATCTATTGAAGAATGCAAAGCAATCAAACTCTAAGGTTGATTTATATCAGGTCAGATATTCTGTATCAACTCAGGAAGCCTCATGCATCTATTTCAATTTGGAATGTCAATTTCTCAGTCAAAGGCTCAGGGATCTCTCTTTGCCTCCCCTCTTTAAATTGACTATGAGAAAATGGTAGATTACCCATCTTAGTGTCCAGCTACTTCGTATATACTTGGCCTAAGCACACAGATATATCCTTCGTCTGGCAGTGGTTTTAATTTTTTAAATATTACAAAACTCATTCAGGTCCTTGAATCTACCAAATTAAACTTTGGAATTTCTCAACTTTTATTTCACTTCTCCAAAACACTTATAATAAAGCTCATCTCACAGACATTTTCCAATTTATTTTTCACAAAGTCAAGTTTCCCTTTCCTAGCAATTCCTCTATGTGAAATTGCTTACTTTTGGGCGGTATGGCCTCAGAGGAAAAAAAAAATCCGCAGACCTATTTAGTAGTAAAGACCCCTTATAATCTTTAAAACTTCAAAACATTGATAGAATAAAATTATTATAGCTAACATTTATTGAGGACTCACTATTAACCAAGCACAGTGTAAAGTGCTTTATATATTTTTAAATCTGATCACCATAAAAACATTATGAGACAGGTAAAATTATTAGCTTCATTTTTTAGAGGAGGACATGGAGTTTTTAAGGTTTATGAAAAACTTACTCAAGATCTCATTATGTGTAAATCTTAATATTGAGATAGGATTGATGTTTAATTCTATTTAACTTAGATATCAAAGGTAACTCAAGAATTAAACATCATTCAGAAAAAATGAGAGCTTTTTTAATTATATGAAAGTAGACTATACAATGTATTTCCCAAATACACTTCTGTGAAGTATGGTATACCTCCTTGTCATTACCCACATACCCATGTGTGATAGGAAAACCTATAATGGCATAATTTCTAGATGAGGCTTCAGAATTTTCCTCCATAGAGTAGTCTAGGCAGCCATCACCACCGATCATCTGGAGCAGGCTAAAGAGAAAAATTCTATTGTTATCCTAGGAGACTGATACAGGCCCACTGGCTGAATCCTTCCAGAAAGGCAGCTGTGGTCTATGTACTAAATAACGATAGTGGGATAACAGTATCATCTGCTTCATAGAAATGTTGAGAGCATTAAATGGGCCAAATATAATAAAACAAATTCTCCTCCAAGCTTTTTTCAAAGTAACAGTTAAGGAAGTTGTCAAGAACAGTATTTCTTTTCTCATCATCTCAAACTGTGCTGAAATAGTTAATAGTATCCTAAAATTAAGACGATACTGAGATTTGCAAAAAAAAAAATTGTCTTAGAACAATTGCTTTAAAATTTAGCCACAGCTTTAAGACAAGTTGATAATAAACAATAATATATCATCTGATTTTTTGATATTCCTGTCAAAACAAGCATAAGGCTTATTCTATCAAAAAATTTAAAAAATCGGCATTGGCTGGAACATTTCTGTCCTATGGCACAGCTTTGATTCTGAAAACAAAATTTTACTATTCTATAGGGAATTCCAGAGCAAAACCAAGGAAACTGGATTAGAAATCAATAACTGTAGACTTAGTTTTAGATAAGACACTAGCTTCTAGGATTAGACCAACTAGCGAGCTCCAAAGCAGGAGGCATACTTCTCCAGAAGTGTACAACACAATCATGTGAGCATAGGAAGAAAATATTAGAAAAAATTTTATGTAAAATATAATTAAAAAGAAAAGACATATTTTACTGGCATTTAATGAATTGATGATAGTGAATGTATGAAATATACATGCATTGTAAGTTTGAATTAAAGACATTTTTGATAGAGATGTGCAGTCAAAAATTTAGAGGTCACCAAACAAGATGACTGGAGAACTTTTCCTACTTTGAGGTTTTATAACTAATTCTAAGGTAGTCATTTAACTTCTCTGATGGAAAGAACTGAGAGGCATTAATAGAGAAAAGCTCCTGAAATGCCCTTACAAGTAGTAGGTAAGAGAATGATTAGAGCGGCCAACAGAAGGCAATAAGGATTGGCGAATAACTGGAGAGCACTCACCTCCCTTAAACGGAACTGTTTATTCCTCAGTTCCAGCTGATTGCTGCATGCAAGTATGTTCAGAGTATTCAGAAATTTTAAATTTATGTGAATTTTCATGAGTTTTAAAAGACTCTTTAGGGAAAAAAGACAAGACAGAACAAAACACTATGGTTATGACCCCATGATCACAGCCTTTTAGTATCTGGCATACTGGTTAGGAGCATGAACCGGAGATTGAGGCAGTGACAACTAAATGCTCAGATAACAGCTCTATCACTAATAGTTTGTTTGATTTGGCTCAATTCCTAATCTGCCTAATCTTGCTTCCTGATCTGTAAAATGAGAGTAACAATAGAACCTGCCTCATTAGGTTGTGAGGCTTAAATTTAAAAAATGCATGCAAGGTATTTTAGCACTGTACCTAGTAAATAGCAAGTACTCAGCAAATCTCAGTTATAATAATAACTAAGTTTTTATTATGTACCAAGCACCTTAAATTATCTTCAATTAAATTCTTTCACAAACCTATGAGGACAATATAATCTGTGTCACAGAAGAGAAAACTGAGGCTCAGAGAAGAATAAAGTGTGCCCAAAGTCACTATCTTCCCCAAGGTCAGAGTTTCAAGCTCTTTTTATCAAGCTATTCTTATCACACACAGATTCTCATTGGTAGAATCGCATCTTCTGTGCTAGAGAAACAATTGAGTAGTTTCAGACTGTTATTTCTTAGTTCTACTTAGAAAATAAAACCAAGGTGAGGTGAGGTTAGGTGTTTTGCTATGGTGGCTTATGATCTGAAAACCTCACATAATAACAAAGAATGTTTCTGTGGTCAAAATTTCATGTGTTACACTGAACCTAAAACCTAATTAACTCATGAAAGAAAATTAAAGTAAGGATTCCTCAAAGAAGTAAACAGGCCATGAGGACCATGAGACATAATTATCAGTATTGCCAAATTAATTAAGTACTCCACCATTCTCCTCTACTACAAGTGATCTGACTTTTCATTGAAGTATGCTGTAATTTCTTTTTAGCCTCACTTCAGATTAATATCATAAAGAGAAAAACATAAATTTGTATTAGAATGAGGACTGCTATCAAGTATTTATGTAACAGACATATAACTTCAAATTTATTAAGAAAGAATAAATGTATTTCAAGGCTTACCAGTTCTTCATCATGTTAGAAGCAATTCCTTACAAAGTTTTAATTTCAGTCTCCATGCAAAGAAATGAAGATTAAAACAAGGCTATCCACTCAATGGAATTCAATCCCCAAACTCCCAGCATTCAATTTTGCATACTTCAGGCTAGGAGTTTGCAAACTATGGCCCGTGAGTCAAATCTTGTCTTCTGTTTTTGTACATAAAACTTTATGGGAACATAATCATGCTCATTCATTTATGTGTTACTATGGTTGCTTCTGCATTAACAGGCGGAACTGAGTAGCTGTGACTGAGACTGTACAGCCAACAAAGCCAAAAATATTTACCACCTGGTCCTTTACAGAAAGAGGGTTGACTCAGCAGGTCTGTGCTTTTCAAACCCTGTAGCTTTCAAAGAAATGTCTGGCCCTTGACTGGCTCCTGGGAAGTAACATCTACACCCTTGGAATATCCTGCCTGCTAAAAGTATCTTTGTCTATCTGGGGTCTTGGGCCATACCAGGTAGATAATGCTAACAATATGATTTATGATATGGTCCTTAGGTCACAAATTATCAGTTTGCAACCTCTACAGCACCTGGAGACCAACCACAATAAAAACTCTGAATATCAAGGCTTGGGTGAGCTTCACTGGTTATCAAGACTTCACACATATTGTCAGACATTGCTGTTGGAGAAATTAAGCACTATCCATACAATTCCACTAACAGAGAGAAAACTGGAATCTTGAACCTGGTTTCTCCTGGACTCTGCTCTGCCCCATGCACAGTTTACTTCTGCCAATATTAATATGTATTATTTCACTGTAATAAACTATAACTGTGAGTATAATAGCTTTTCTGAGTTCTGTTAGTAGTTCAAGTGAATCATTAAATCAGAGGGTGGTCTTCAGGACCTCTCAACTTATTGTCTCTTTAGAGAAAAAGTTTATCAACCCCAAAATGTCAAAAAGACAAAAATCATTATACTTAAGCTAATATATACAAAGTTTTTCAGAGTTCACATTTTTTTTTCTAACTTATTAGCAACCTTCTAACAAAAAAAAATTTTTAGCAAATTTTAATCCCTGAAACAAGACCGTTCAATCAGTAATCAGCATCCAGCTAATCTATTTTCCTTAATCCACCTAAGTTCTCAGTTGTAAGTATTTTCAGCATATAATATTTATTTGGAAAAATCACAAGAAAAAGTAGTAGTATATGTTCTAAATGCAAATGTGTTCTCTACAGTGGCCAGCAATAGCTGCTAAAATTTAAGCTTACCAAAAAATAGTTAGGATGAAGCAAACCTGTCCTTGGGGCAGCCTTTATTTTCTAATTTTTAGTTCATAGAAAGATCAAGACAGAAAATACAATCCATGTATTGTATTTTCTTGTCTTCAAGTAATATACAAATAAACTTTCAATGATACATTTATAAAATAAAAAAAACCTCAGACTTAGCTAAGGAGAGACTTTAAAGTATTATTGCAATGAGGGGAGGAAGACAATTGCAATTGGGAGAAAGCTCTGACCAAAGATCTGCAAGGCTCTCAAAAGTTAAGCAGAAAGGGCTTTTCTTTTATAGGGAGGAGTAAATAATCCTAGAAAGAACCAGGGATGGTGTATTAATAAAGATTCCCCAGAGAAACAGAACCAATAGGATATATAAAGATATAGACATAGATATATACAGATATGTGTAAGAGTAAGCTGGAGAACCAAGAAAGCCAGTGGTGTGATTCAGTCTGAATCAGAAGAGCTGAGAATCATGGGGCCTCTGTTATAAGTCCTGCTATGAGTCCAAGAACCAGGAGCACTTACATCCAAGGATGGGAGAAGATGGATGTCTCAGCTCAGAGAGGACGAATTCACTTTTTTATTCTATTCAGGCCATCAGTGGGTTGGATGGTGTCCACCTGCATTGGTGAAGCCAGTCTCCTTTACTCAGTCTACTGATTCAGATGCCAATCTCTTGTGGAGATATCCTTACAGACACACCCAGAAATAATGTTTTACCAGCTATCTGGCCTCTAGAAATATATAACAGCATGAAATCACACAGGAAGGGTGCCAACAGAGAGGAAAGGTAGCTACTGCTTGAGCATCATCCACTTATCTCAGGTTATGAGCTTAGAACAAGAAATTTCTAAGCTTTCCATCATTTTCCTGTATTACGTTTCTTTATAGTCACAAAGCTTTTCCTGTATTATGTTTCTTTATAGTCACAAAGCAAAGGATGCAGCTGGAGAATTTTAGTAATGCCACTAATGAGGAAGTCTTAGAATATAAGAATAATTATATATCTTATTTCTGTTTAATTTAGTAATTTAGATTAAAAATAAGGATCACTGAGCCAGTACTCTGAGTTGGACACTAGTTTAGGTGGTGGTGGTAGACTATGGAGAAAGACAGATAAAGCCCTGACCTCATGGTGCTTCATTTCCAGTGAGGACGAGAGGAAAAAGTAAATAAAGAAGAGGACCATATTATTATAGATAGATTTTAGTTATTGTAGATAGCTGGATTGTGTCCCTACCCTCAAAAATTCCTATGTTGGAGTCCTAATACCAAGTACCTCAGAATGTTACTGCTCTCGGAGATAAGGACTTTAAGAAGTAATTAAGTTAAAATGTGGTCTTTAGGGTGGACCCTAATACAGTCTTACTGGTATCCTTATAAAAAGAGGAAATTGGGACATAGATAAACACAGAGGGAAGACTATGTAAAGACAAAGAAGATGGCTATCTACCAGCCACGTAAAGGGTCCTCAGAAGAAATAATCTCAAATTTCTTAGCCTCCAAAATTGAGAAAATAAAATTCTGTTGTTAAATCCCCCAGTCTGTGGTACTTTATTATGGAAGTGCCAGCAAGCAATAGTGATAAGTGTTATGTAGAAATAAAACCACAACTGAATGTGTGATTGATGAAAGGAGTCCGGTGGGGGAGGCAGCACAGTTTGGTTAGAGAAGTCAGAGGAGAACTGTGCGAAGAGATGACATTTGATTTGAACAAATCATACTAAAACCCAGGACAGCCACATTTCAGGCAGAAAAGATTGAATTGTAAAAGTCCCAAAGAACACAAATGAGGCCAACAGGGCTGAATGAAGGGAGCGAGAAAAGGAGAGAGTGGTCTGAGATGGTCTTGGAGAGGTCATACTTAAACTTGGTTGCTTGATAATTGGAAGCTATAAAACATGAGGAGAGGGTTTCCCTGGTGGCACAGTGGTTGAGAGTCCGCCTGCCAATGCAGGAGACACGGGTTCGTGCCCCGGTCCAGGAAGATCCCACCTGCCGCGGAGCGGCTGTTCCCGTGAGCCATGGCCGCTGAGCCTGCACGTCCGGAGCCTGTGCTCTGCAATGGGAGAGGCCACAACAGTGAGGAAAAAACATGAGGAGAATTTACCAAAGGCTGGAGATCACGGTTCTACATCCTTCTCACTTTTGGAATCCATACAAATAAATCTGCTTCCAGAGTCAGGAATGAGGCAAAAATTTAACTGAGAGCTGAGGACCTACACTTTATTTTTATTTATTTATGATATCAAATAACATCAAGGAGTTAATGGTTAAAACAAGAAGAAAAAGAAAATCATGACATAAAAATGCCTTCTTGTCACCTCAACTCCCACATCAACAGGATTAAACATACTGTGAAAACCCAACCCGATTGCATGTCTAGGAAAACTTTCAGCTTTAAAAAATATTTCTCAGAGCTGGTATATGAAACGGTTTAAGATTATCAGAAGAAATGAAATTTGTAGTGATTTTATATGTAAACTATATCAAGGATGGAAAATTAATGACAGGTATTCCTCTTCTCCCTCACTTGTCTCTGAAACTCATGATAACTATCACCAGTCACTCCTGACCCTCTAATATTCCAATCCAGTTATCTCAGTGGGGATGCTCTCAAACATTGTAAGGTGGGGAATACTGTTTGAACTATTTAAATTATGCTTTTCTCTTTTGCATCTCTATTCATGGGACAACCCTCAAGTCAGCCTAAGGTTTCTGTCTACCCAAATGGGGATGGAAAGACGGTTAACAGTTTGTCACAGTAAGAATATAAAGAGAAAAAAGGTCATGCATTTCTCTCTGCTGTAAGACAATACATTTGAAAGTCTGGTTTTATTACAGGAAGAGAATGTTCTAAATTCATCTATCTGCCATTTTGTAATTAGGATACAAGCTTAGTGGCCTTGATACTGAAGCTGTTTTAGGGAGATGCTAGCCAAATTAAAAGCAGAAGATAGTAAGGATTCAGTAGTGACAGAACACATGCCTGTCTCAAGGTCAAAATCCCAGAAAGGGGAACATCTGTGATTCTAGAAGTTAATTGTCTTATAGACTACACTCAAGCAAACCTAAAAGCAGCCATATTGAAATAAACTGAATAATGAGGTAAAGACCAAGCCTTCTTTAGTTCCCACGTGGCATGGTGTACAGAAGCCCAGAGGTTCCTACATGCCCCAAGGATCATGGAAGATAGCTGAGTTGAGAGTCAATGAACCTGCCCCAGGCAGTCTCCTGTAGCAAAACAGAGGGAGATGCCAAGGCAAAAACTAAGAGATGAACGTATCACTCCATTAGGGAGTTGGTGGTGCCATGGGTAACCAAGGTCAGCTGGGAAAAATCTGGGAAATGCCTTGACACAACACAGAAAAACACTAGTTGTCATTAGTCAGGTAGTAAACCAGACTGGCTATATCCAACAGAGATCAGCAAGATTCCAGCAGATGCCATACAAATCTGAGGACCCTTTCCTCATCTTTATCACCAAGAGGACACATGTCATTTCCTCCTCCATGCGACCAAGCACCAACTTGAAAAGAAATGGGGAAGAGAATAAACTCTAAGATGGAGCATTTACCTAAACGTTTCTTTCATTATTATATTACATTGAATTGTTATTTTGGAATCAAATCTTTAGTTGCTGACCCCATATACATACTATAGTTGGCCCTCCATGTCTGCAGGTTCCAAGTCCAAGGATTCAACCAACTGCAGATTGAAAATATTCAGAAAAAATAATTCCAGAAAGTTCCAAAAGCAAGACTTGAATTTGCTGCATTCCAGCAACTATTTACATAGCATTTACATTGTATTTAAAACTATTTGCATAGCATTTACATGGCATTAGGTACTAAACATAATCTAGAGATGATTTAAAGTATACAGGAGAATGTGCATAGGTTATATGCAAATACTACCCCATTTTATTTAAGGGACTTGAGCATCCTTGGATTTTTGTATCCAAAGTGGGTTCTGGAGCGAATACCCTGAGGATACCAAGGAATGACCACATTCAGCAAGATACAGAGTTTCATGAGGAAAATCCAACCAGTTAATTAAAAATTTTAAGAGGCTCTATTTTCTTTGCCTCTCTCAGTAGAAGTAAATTTGTGAACTTACTAAACAACAAAATGGAAATATTAAAGTTTGTGGGCCAAGTCTTTTTCTTGGACAATGTTAATGTGAAGGCTAAAAACATTTGTCTCTGTAACCTTTTTTTTTCTATGTATATTTAGCTGATTCATCTCCAAAACCACTTCAGACTGACACAGTCTATCTGTAAAATGTTACTTCAGACAGATCATATCAGGTCTTGCAGCTTGGGAGATATATGTAATTTTTTTTTCAGGTGTAGTCCAAATACTCATGGTGTTGATTAAAAGTTTAACTCTCAAAAACCAATCTACTCCCTTCATCTCAAAGTTCACAGTGTTTGTTAAAGATGGAGTGGGAAGGCACAGGATACTTCCAAAGCTACCACAAAATTTACATTATCTTTTACTCAGTCAAATTAGACTTATTTATAAAAGTATCTTACAAATAATACTTTTAAAATAAACATTAAAATATACATAGACTGATTATGGGTTTATCAAAGTGCCTTAAACAACACTTTCCTTGAGATTCTGAATTTATAATTCTGCAGTTCCTCTCTCTTTCTCTCTCAATCCCTCTGTCACTCCTTCTCTTCTTCCTTCTCTCACTGGCACATATATTTTCTTTCTTTTTTTTTTAAACATCTTTATTAGAGTATAATTGCTTTACAATGGTGTGTTTCTGCTTTATAACAAAGTGAATCAGCTATACATACACATTTTTCTAACTGGATTCCCTGTTTTTATCTTGTGGACACCAGAATCCTCCCATGGGTAGACAAGATTCACTTTGACTTCCACTTTTATCTCTGATTTCAAAAGAAGTTCTTCATAATGAGAAAATACAACCAACATGTGCTTTTATGTGGAGTCATGCATTCCTACAATTCTGAAAATAGATGGCATAACTTAATATTATGAAAATGTATGCTCTCTTCAGAAATTGATTGTTTCTCTGAGCAATGCCATTCTTATAAAGCAATTTGTATTAGTATTCCTAGTGGGCTAGTAATAAACCTTACAAAGGACAAAAACAAAAACTACCTAAGAACTTCTTCAAAGTAATGGCATCTTTTGAAGTTATACTGCAAATGCCTGAATGGATAAGAAAACCCAAAATGACAAGTGACAAATATAAAGTGCCTTTGAAAGGTTTGTTTAGTATATTTTCCATTTTAATTTTTTTTAGAGACAGTGCTATAAATTCACTTATAATTTCATTTATTATTGCACATATGTAACTTGCACTTTTGTCCTTAACTATTAAGGTTATTATTATCAAATTATCTTAAATTAATCATAAAATACCACAATTGTTAGTTTTTTTGACAAATTAAAAAAAAGAAAGAAACTTTACTGGGTGGTTTTCAGGAATGAATTACTTAAACCAATTAGTATGTAATATCTTGATCATTCAGTTTGATGAAGTAGAAAAAGAATAGTTCAAGGTTCTGAGTTCCATTTATTCAGATAACCTTGTTATCTTTGTCACTGACCAAGTATCTGGCCAGTGATTTTCTCATCTACAAAATGGGCAAATTGAACTTTACCTCCTAGTCTCTGTCCAAGTCTGTAAACTTGTGGTTGACTATTTCAAACTTTTGCATACTGTGAAAAGGTGTCTAAATAAGACTAGAGTTGGTTATAACGCAAGTCAGAAGAAATCAGGCTGTTTTCATTTGGCTTCTAAATTTGAAACTATATTTTAAAAAAATGTTTGATAGTGTAATGGGCTAAATAATGGCCTCAAATATATGTCTGTAACATCCTTGGACCTTGTGGATGTTACCTTGGAGAAAGGGCCTTTGCAGGTATGATTCAGTTAAGGATCTTGAGATGGGGAGTTTATCTTGGATTATGCAGGTAGGCTCTAAATACAACCATACAGAGAGAGGAGACACAGAGGAAAATACACAGAAAAAAGGAAAAGACAATGTAACCACAAAGGCAGAGACTGGAGTGATGTGGCCACAAGCCAAGGAAGATTGAAGAAGCAAAAAAATGGGGTCACTAGAAAATAGAAGAAGCAAGAACTTTTCTCCCTTAGAGCATCAGGCTTCTGGCCTCCAGAATTGTAAGAGAATAAATTGTTGCTGTTTTAAGCCACCTAGTTCCTGGTAATTTGTGACAGGAGCCTCAGGAAGCTAACACAGATAGATTCCCTGAGAATAATTTATTGGACAGCCAGTGATGAAGACTTCTCCCTTGCTTGACCTCCCAGTTCCCTTGGAACAGGGTTCTACTCAAGGAGCTGAAGGGAAGTCCAAGGAGCTGCTATGGCAGAGCTTTTTGGTCCCCACTCATATTTCTTCCCCCAGGCTTATCTCTTTATTTCTGCTCCCTCCTTGTTCCATCTCTGGTTTTGTCAAAAACAGCAGCCGTTTCTTATTATTTTCAGTGGTTTATCATTCAGTAATGTTCAAAGAGGCTAAAGGGAACATTTCATAGCTTTTCAGAGAAAACTTTCAGAAAATCAGTAGTTTAATGTTATATATAATAATTCACACTACACAAATTTTGAAGAATTTCCCAAGTTTCTTAAAGAAAATCTCCAAATGCTACTCCTATAGACCCTTACCTACTGACCTCTTAACTCTCAGATTTGCTTTTATCTTTTATTTCCCACCCCTAAGCCTTAGAATGCACAACTGCAGTATTTTATGTTAAATAACATGATATATAACATAATCTAGCCTTCTCATGAATTGGTTCCTTTTATCTGTTTGAATATTGATATTGATTATATTCATTATTTTCCTTTACTAGTGTCCTAAACTCATCAATTAACATGCAGGAAAATACAAAGCAAGCTATTCAGTCAAGTTTTCCCAAGAGAGTTCATATAAAATAGTTCTCTCTAAATTAGTCATAAACACGGCAAGCAGAAAGAACCACACAAACAAAAGTATACGGATACGGGTTTCCCTGGTGGTGCAGTGGTTGCGAGTCCGCCTACCCATGCAAAGGACACGGGTTCGTGCCCCAGCCCGAGAAGATCCCACGTGTCGTGGAGCAGCTGGGCCCGTGAGCCATGGCTGCTGAGCCTGCGCGTCTGGAGCCTGTGCTCCGCGACAGGAGAGGCCGCAACAGTGAGAGGCTCGCATACCACAAAAAAAAAAAAAAAAAAAAGTATACGGATGGGAAGGTGCATGGAGAAATCTTTTTCTAAGAAAGGACTCAAGAATCACATTGATTGCTCATTTCTTAGAAGCAGATAGTCTCAAATTGTTACAGTAATAAACCTGTAATTCATCTCTGGATAAGTATTCCCACTTACCCTATCACCAAGTAGTTTTTCTAAGGGTGGTCAATATACTATACATTTTGAAAGGAATCTAAAGTTACTTTCTTCCTAGAAAAAAAAAAAAAAGTCGTTGGAACACACCAGATATGAGATGCCTTTCAATTAGTTTGTTTATATTTGGGTTGGGTTGGGGAGAACAGGGCAATTTTCACCAATCGAATCTCATTAATCTCTAAGTTATATGAGAGAGAAAAGCTACATAGCAGGCTATTTAGTTTCTGTTCAGAGAATTCTTTTGTCATTCTCTTGAAGTTTAATGAACAGTTTCTCCAAATCCTCAGAGCAGTTTAAGTGTTTATTTCAGCAAATAATATGTTTGCAGAAGCACACATCATTATAGAAGTCTTTCCTGGGAAACTTCACTTGTGACATTTTGTGGCCTCATATTCCACTGTGCAAAAGAAGGTCATAATAAAGCACGTTTATACTTTGCTCAATGCTGCCGTCTTCTACACTAGTAAAAAGTACTGGAAACTTGCAAAGCATTTACAGTTTTAAATTAACAGATTTTTTAAGTATTAGTTTTATTTCCTGGTAATTTTTAATTGATTTGTTACTTTTTATTGGAAAATATACATATTTTAAAAGTATACATAGTGTACTATGAGCTTTCACAAATTGCATGCATTCATGCTACCAATGCCCAGATCAAGAAAGAGTCCATGACCAGCACCCAGAAGATACCCTCATGCCCTGCTTCCAATCATTACCTCTAAGCTCACCACTATTCCGACCTCTATCACAAGAGATTATTCTGTTGTATTCATACTTTATATAAATAGAATCATATGGTATGTATTTTGGGTCTGATTTCTTTCATTTAACATCATGTTTATGAGATTCTTCCATATTGTTGTGTTATAGATCATTCATTCTCATTCCAAAAATAGTATTCCACTGGGTGAATATGCCATCATTTATTTATCCATTATCCCACTGATGAAGAGTTGAATAGCTTTAGGTTTGAGATGATCACAAATTGTGCTTTGTTGAACATTTTTATATATCTTTTGGTGAAAATAAGTATGCATTTCTGTTGGATGTTTGGCAAGGAGTAAAACTGCTAGGTCATAGTGTATATATGTTCAAAATTAGTGAATAACCCCAGTTTTATAAGTTGGTTATAACTCAAGTATTTGAGTGTTCCAGTTGCTTCACATGCTTATCAACACTTGGTATTTTCTGTCTTTTTTTTTTTTTAATTTTAGTCATTCTGACAGGTGTGCAGTGGTATGGCATTGTGGTTTAATTGGCATTTCCTTGATAACTGAGTTGGGATACTCTTCATATTTTTGTTGTTCAAGTATTTTGCCAATTTTTCTACTGGGTCATCCTTCTTTATTTCTTTAATTTGCAATAGTTCTTTAAAAATTATGGCTATATATACACTACCAAACGTATGGCTATATATACACTACCAAACGTAAGGTAGATAGCACAGGGAGATCAGATCGGTGCTTTGTGACCACCTGGAGGGGTGGGATAGGGAGAGTGGGAGGGAGGGAGACGCAAGAGGGAAGGGATATGGGAACAGATGTACATGTATAACTGATTCACATTGTTATAAAGCAGAAACTAACACACCATTGTGAAGCAATTATACTCCAATAAAGTTTTTAAAAAAAAAATTCCAGGTTAAAAAAAAATTATGGCTATAAGTACTTTATAGATAAATGTATTAAAATATCTTTTCCCACTCTGAGTGTTGCCTTTTCAATCCCTTAATACTGTCTTTTGATAAACAGAAGTTTTTAAATTTTACTATAGATCAATTTATAAATTATTCTATCATGGGTACTTTTTTGTGTCCAGTTTAAGAAATTCTTGCCTAGAAAGGGTCATGAAGATATTTGCCTGTGTACTTACAAAAAAACAAAAAATCTTCAGTGGTTTGCCCTCTGCATTTAGATTGCAAGCCATCTGAAACTGATTTTTGTGTATGGTATGACATAGGAATAAAGATTTTTTTTTCAACATAAATATGTAATCCATCTAGCACTATTTATTGAAAATCTTTTTTGCACTATATGTCCAAAACTTTTTTCATGAAAATCAGCCAGGTATTAATCTAGCATCTTTCTTTTCAACTTGTCTATAATTACAACTTTAAATCTTAATTTGGAAAAATATAAACCCACTGATACACAAATAATCATTTATTAAATATCAAGTTTCAGAATTGGAAACAGGATTTTAAAACGATTGGGAAGAAGTCATTGTTCTCTTTCTAGCTACTTGATATTTTTAATTTAAATTATGTCATTGCTTTCAATCTTCCTTTATCTATTCCAAACTCCATTTCTTTCTTATTTCCCAATGTATTGATATAGCCTGTGTTTCAAAATGATCTTTAGCAACTTTTGCCTTAGTCCTGTCAGTGGAAATTTAGCTAACATTTATTGAACATCTATTATGTCCTAGGTAGTGTGGTAGTTTTCTGTTAACATACTATTTCTTATATGTAGATTCAACCAGTTCCCAAAGAAATATTAATAATTTCTTAGTTTTACAGCTATAATACTTATTAATATTTTTAAAGAGATCAGGGACTTCTCTGAGAATCTGATAAAAGCTTTAGTTTTCCTCTCCTGAAAATATGCACATACACAATATTATATATAAAATTTCAGGGGTTCCTATGCCACTAGAGGCCACAGATTGAGAACATTTCCACTGGAGAAACTCATAAAGAAATTACTCTTCTATATTATGAGAATGATTCTCCATGAGCATCTTTGTTGGTTAAATATCACAATGGGTACAACATGTGGCTTTATTGAGGATAATTTTATGGTTGCTCTCAGGGCTGAAAAATGATTCCAATATAAAAACATGTTAAACTAGATATAACAGGTATCTATTTTTAATTCTAGATCAATTTAGGTCACTTCACTTGGCACTAATACGTTTATAAAAATCCCCTGTCAAAAAGAATTCTCATTAGGAATAGACATATCCTCCTTTATAACCAAACACTTAGTGGTTGCTCCCCCAACCTATTCCCAAGCCACTAGCTAATAGAAAGACAAGAATGGCTTATTACCAGCTTTCTTCAAATAAATAGAAACAAAACAATTGTTTTTGTATAGTTATAAAAGAGCACAGCTGTTGATCCTTTAAAGAATCAAAATATACTCAATCGATTTGTGTTACAAACTATACCAATTTGTTATGACATGCAGAAGTTCCACATGCAGAGCTTTGCAGTATCACATTTGAGCACAGACACACACAGAGCCTCCCACATCTGAACACTAGGCCGGAACACAGAGCCTGCGTGTGGTGTCACAGATACAGCTGTGTGCTGCAGTGAACTGCAACTTCAGCCCCTCATCTTCAAACATCCTCTCACCTAAAAACCTGCTGTTTTTATTTCTTCCTACTGCTTCACAGACGTGAGAGCTGTCAGCCCTGAGTTCTACCTAGTACAAACATTCCTTGCTTCATCAAAAGAAAATCAAGCTCTAGGAAATAACACCCTGCTTAGATGTGACACATCTAAGAACCAGCTCAGTGGATTGATCTCCTTGAGCTGATAGTTTCTTCAGCATGCTCAAGTTGCCTTCAAGAGTCAAGATTAAAAAAATGTCAAAATGTACTTTTCAGTCTAAAAATATTACACCTCATAGTTCCTAAAATAACCTAGTTTCATGAAACATCTTCGTAATTCTTATACTCTGTTGAATAAGGGGATCCCTATTTCCTGGGTGACCTTGTCAACACATAAGAGAATCCTAGGTCTACTGGACAGGAGGATGTTGAGCTGACTTTAGGCACTAGCTGTTTGCTAGTAAGACTAGTATCTACTTTTGATTTCAGAGGGCACAACACAAAAAGGAAAGAAATTAAAATTCATAAAATTATATTAAACACACTGGGGAAATACAGATTCTCTTTTTACCTAAGTAGGTTTCCCATGGTTCATTATTCTCTTCACTTTCTCATTCACCCTCAACACCTCCATCCCTCTTTTATATTTCAAACTCACGTGGAAAAACTCCAATAAAGATTAAAGCCAACCCTCTGATGACTTTGAACTTGCTCTTATGGATAGAACAAAGCCACCTAACCATTCTGACTTTAAATTAATGACCATGAAGCTTGAGTAGACTTTTAAAACTGCCCTGCCATCCCCCCATCTTTCTCAGCCAGTCCATACTGCCTCTCTCTGAGTGGATCATTTACTACCTTCTCTTATCCATTTTATCTCCCCAAACCTCCTCCCTGTCAGCAGATAACATTTTAAATATTTCAATGAGAAAATATAAACAATTGAAAGAATTTCTGTACCTTTTCATACACAGTCCTCACTTCTGTCACAATGATTGAAAGACAAACCTCCTATTTCAGCAATAGGTCCAATCCTTGCTTGCCGATTCAACGACGTCACTTCTGCAATTCATTACTTTCTCCTGCAACATCAACTCTTCCTCTTGATAGGATTATTTCCATCAATATATTATACAAACATATTGTAATACTGTTTATCTGACAAAATAAGTAAACATTCTTGACTCTTTATACCCTATCAGCGACTCCTTCACTTCTCTTCATTCCAAAGAGCAAAACTCTTATAATAATTAATAATTGCTTTTTGCATGTCTTCTCCCCTATTGTCCTTTTCACCTTCACCAGTTCACTAAAACCACTTACAAAGATCACCACTGATATCCATGTTGCCAAATCCATGACTTATCTGCCCCATCTTCCTCCATCTCTCAGTGCTTTTAGCACAGTCATTTTTTCCTCCTTGAAATCGTTTCTTCAAATGACTTTCTAGACACCACACTTTCTTGATTCTCCTAGTTTGCCAGCTGTTTCTTTATGATTTCTTTGACTTCCCCCAAGAACTTAGCTCTCAGCCTTCATCTCTCATCTCTTGTCTTATTTACATATACTCCCTTTGGAATCACATCCATTTCTGTGGTTTTAAAATTCAATCTCTACACTAAAAATTTAAATTATTTTTCTCTCTGGTCCCAAACTCTTCCCTGAGCTCTGTCTTTGTATATCCAATAGGTTAATTTTGTATCAACTTTTGATGTCTAATGGTTACAACAAACTTAATATCCAAAATTGAATCCAAAACCCTCTAATCTTCTCCTCTCCAAATTTTCTCTATTTCAATAAATGGCACCAATATCCTCCCAAGTACCCAGATCAAAAACTCTGGAGTCATCTTTGACTTCTCTATTTCTTGCTTACCAACTTACAATTCAGTAGTAAATCCCATCAGTCTTTTCAAAATGTATCCAGAATCTAACCAATTTCAAATTTTCTACTAATAGTACCCTACTCTAAGTCCCTATTAATTCTCACAAAGATTACTACAGCAGACTCTTAATCTGTTTCAGTCTATATATCACACAGAAGCCAGAAATAATCATTCTGATAAAATAATCAATCTAAATAATCATTTTAAATTAAGATCTTATCATTCTTATGCACAAAATATTTCAACAGCTTCCCTTAACCCTTAAATTGCACTCTGAACCTTGATCTACAAAACTATACATGATCTAGTCTCTGTATACTTCTCTGACCTGTTATCTCTTTGATAACCCTCTCACTTTCTCACAATACTCTAGTAATGATCACCTGGGGAACCCTCCTACACTGTTGGTGGGAATATAAATTGGCATAGTCACTGTGGAAACAGTATGGAAGTTTCTCAGAAAACTAAAAATAGAGTTACCATATGACCTAGCAATTCCACTCCTGGGTATATATCCAAAACAAACAAAGAAATTAACAAAAACCCCCACTAATTTGAAAAGATAAATGAACCCCAGTGTTTATGGCAGAAATATTTACAACTGCCAAGATATGGAAACAACCTAAGAGTCCATCAACAGATAAATGGATAAAGAAGAAGTGGTATATACCTACAACGGAATACTAATCAGCCATAAAAAAGAATGAAAATGTTGCCATTTGTAACAGCATGGATGGACTTTGAAGGTATTATGCTAAGTGAAATAAGTCAGGCAGAGAAAGACAAATACTGCATGATATCACTTATATGTGGAATCTAAAAAACAGAACAAACTAGTAAATAAAAGAAAAGAAAAGCTGACTCACAGATAGAGAGAACAAACCAGTAGTTAATAGTGGGGAGAGAGAAAAGGAGAGGGGCAAGATATAGGGGATAGGGGATTAAGAGTGCCAAACTACAATGTATAGTATAAATACAGTATAGGGATATATCGCAGAGCACATGGAATATAGCCAATATTTTATAATAACTTTAAAATGGAGTATAATTTAAGTGCTTCAATCACTTAAGCTAGTACAAAGATTAAAAGACAAAAAATGGTAAAATCAACTGTAACATAAAGATTAAAATATTACAACAAAAATATAAAATGCGGGGGAGAGGACTATTAAAGTTTGATCTTTTAGAATGTGTTTGAACTTAAATGACTACCAATTTAAAATAAGTAGACACAGCTTTCATGGAGTGCACATATATTTATATATAACTGCAAATCAACAACCTGCAATAGATAAACTAAAACTAGAGAGAAAGGACCGCACAAGAACACCTCTAAATAAAACCATCAAACCACAAGGGAAGAAATGAAAATAAGAAGAAAAATTAAAAAAAAAAAAAACAGAAAACAGGTAACAAAATGGCAATAAGTATATACCTATCAATAATCACTTTCAATATCAATGGATTAAATGCTCCATATGAAAACACATAGGGGGGACCTTCAAGATGGCAGAGGAGTAAGACGTGGAGATCACCTTCCTCCCCAAAAATATGTCTACATGTGGAACAACTCCTACAGAACACCTACTGCTTGCAGAAGACCTCAGACTTCTCAAAAGGCAAGAAACTCCCCACGTACCTGGGTAGGGCAAAAGAAAAAAGAAGACACAGAGGCAAAAGAATAGGGACAGGATCTGCACCTCCGGGAAGGAGCTGTGAAGGAGGAAAAGTTTCCACACACTAGGAAACCCCTTCACTGGTGGAGATGGGGGGTGGTGGGGTGGTGGTGGGGGAAGCTACAGAGCCACGGAGGAGAGCACAGCAACAGGGATGAAGAGGGCAAAACAGAGAGATTCCCTCACAGAGGATAAGTGCTGACCAGCACTCACCAGCCTGAGAGGCTTGTCTGCTCACCTGCTGGGGCGGGTGGAGGCTGGGAGCTGAGGCTTGGGCTTCAGACATCAGATCCCAGGGAGAGGACTGGGGTTGGCTGCGTGAACACAGTCTGAAGGGGGCTACTGTGCCACAGCTAGCTGGGAGGGAGTCCGGGACAAACTCCAGACCTTCCTGAGAGGCAAGAGACCATTGTTTCAGGGTGCCCAAGGAAAGAGGATTCCTTCCATGTCTGCCAACAGAGGGCAGAGCACCACCTAAATGAGCTCCAGAGATGGCATGAGCTGCGACTATCAGCATGGAGCCCAGAGACGGGAAAGAAACGCTAAAGCTGCTTCTGCAATGAACCAGGAAGAAATAGAAAATATAAACAGACCAATCACAAGCACTGAAATTGAGACTGTGATTTAAAATCTTCCAACAAACAAAAGCTCAGGACCAGATGGCTTCACAGGCAAATTCTATCAAACATTTAGAGAAGAGCAAATACCTATCATTCTCAAACTCTTCCAAAATGTATCAGAGGGAGGAAAACTCCCAAACTCATTCCACAAGGCCACCATCACCCTGATACCAAAACCAGACAAAGATGTCACAAGAAAAGAAAATTACAGGCCAATATCACTGATGAACACAGATGCAAAAATCCTCTACAAAATACTAGCAAACAGAATCCAACAGCACAGTAAAAGGATCATACACCATTATCAAGTGGGGTTTATCCAAAAAATGCAAGGTTTCTTTAATATATGAAAAAGAATCAATGTGAAACCATATTAACAAATTGGAGGAGAAAAACCATATGATAATTTCAATAGATGAAGAAAAATGTTCTGACAGAATTCAACACCCATTTATGATTTAAAAAACCCTCCAGAAAGTAAGTATAGAGGGAACTTACCTCAACATAATAAAGGCCATATATGATAAACCCACAGCCAACATCGTTCTCAATGGTGAAAAACTGAAACCATCTCCACTACGATCAGGAACAGGGCAAGATTGTCCACTCTCACCACTATTATTCAACATAGATTTGGAAGTTTTAGCCGCAGCAATCAGAGAAGAAAAATAAATAAAAGGAATCCAAATCGGAAAAGAAGTAAAGCTGTCACTGTTTGCATATGACATGATACTATACATAGAGAATCCTAAAGATGCTACCAGAAAACTACTAGAGCTAGTCAATGAATTTGGTAAAGCAGGATACAAAATTAATGCACAGAAATCTCTTGCATTCCTATAGACTAATGATGAAAAATCTGAAAGAGAAATTAAGGAAACACTTCCATTTACCATTGCAACAAAAAGAATAAAATACCTAGGAATAAACCCACCTAAGGAGACAAAAGACCTGTATGCAGAAAACTATGACACTGATGATAGAAATTAAAGATGATACAAACAGATGGATAAATATACCACATATATTTATAAATATACCACGTATATTTATTTATATTTATTTATATTTACCATGTACCTAAATAAACAAAATAAGGGACAGAGGAAAAATAATAACCTGTAACACAGAGATATATAAAATCAGAAGAGAATACTATGAACAGTTTTATGTGACAAGTGAACAACCTAGAAGAAATGGATACATTTCTAGACATATACAATCTTCCAAGACTGAAACAGCAAGAAATAGACAATCGGAAAAGACTGATCACTAGGTGTGAAACTGAATTAGTTATCAAAAAAAAACCTCCCAACAAACTGAAGTCTAAGACCAGATGGCTTCATAGCCATGTTGGAATTCTACCAAATTTATAAAGAGCTAATAACTACCTTACTCAAACTATTCCAAAAACTGAAGAGAAGGGAGCATTTCCAGATTCATTCCATGAGGCCATCATAATCCTGATATGAAAACCAGACAAAAACACTACAAAGAAAGAAATTAAAGGCCAGTATCTCTGATGATATAGATGGAAAAAGCCTCAATAAAACATTAGCAAACTAAATTCAACAATACATTAAAAAGATCATACAACATAATCAAGTACGATTATTCCAGAGATGCAAGGATATTTTAATATTCACAAATCAATCAAGGGGATACACCACATTAACAAAACGAAGGATAAAAATTACATGATCATCTCTATAGATGCAGAAAAAGCTTCTGACAAAATTCAACATTCACTCATGATAAAAACCCTTATCAAAGTTGGTATAGAGGGAAAATATCTCAACATAATAAAGCCCATTTATGACAAACCAACAGCTAACATCTACTCAATAGTGAAAAGCTGAAAGACTTTCCTCTAAAATCAGGAAATAAGACAAGCAGACCTACTTCTTGAGGACCCTCTTCCCACTTCTACATTGTGAAAAGAAAACCTACTGAATGGGAGAAAATATTTTCAAATGTTATGACCAATAAGGGGTTAATATCCAAAATATATAAACAGCTCATACAACTCAAAATCAAAAAAACAAACAACCCAGTCAAAAAATGGGCTGAAGCGCAGAGCAGCTAGGCCCGTGAGCCATGGCCACTGAGCCTGCACGTCCGGAGCCTGTGCTCCGCAAATGGGAGAGGCCACAACAGTGAGAGGCCCACGCACTGCAGGAAAAAAAAAAAAAAAAAAAAAGCCTGAAGGCCTGAATAGACTTTTTTCCAAAGAAGGTATATGGATGGGCAACAGGCACATGGAAAGATGCTCAACATCACTAATGAGAGAAATGCAAATCAAAACTATGATGAGATATCACCTCACACCTGTCATAATGGCTATCAACAAAATGTCTAAAAATAACAAATATTGGTGAGGATGTGGAGAAAAGTAAACTCTAGTACACTGTTTGTGGGAAAATAAATTGGTGCAGCCACTACGTAAAACTGTTTAGAAGTTTCTCAGAAAACTAAAAAAGAACTACTATATGATTCAGGAATTTCATTTCTTGGCACACATCCAAAAAAATGAAAACACTAATTTGAAAAGATACATGCACCCTAATGTTAATAGCTGCATTATTTACAATAGCCAAGATATGGAATCAGACTAAGTGTCCATCAAAAGATGAATGGATAAAGAAGATGAGATATATATATACATATAGATATAAAATGGAATATTACTCAGCCATAAAAAATAAAATTCTGCCATTTGCAACAACACAGATGGACCTGGAGAGTATTATGTTTACTGAAATAAGTCAGATAGAGGAAGACAAATACTATATGTTATCACTTACGTGTAGAATCTAAAATATAAAATGAATTAATATAAGAAAACAGAAACAGACTCACAGATATAGAAAATGAACTAGTAGTTACCAGTGGGGAGAGGGAACAGGGCAGGGGCAAAGTAGGGGTAGAGGATTAAGAGGTACAAACTACCAAGTATAAAATAGATTAGCTACAAGAATATATTGTACAGCACAGGGAGTATAGCTAATGTTTTATAATAACTTTAAATGATATAATTTATAAAAATATTAAATCACTATGTTGTACACCTAAAACCAATAGAATATTGTAAATCAACTATATTTCAATAAAATAAAAAAAATTTAAAGATTTCACCCATCAAAATCATGTCAAGCAGCTTCCCCTGGTAATGATTTTGTTACTCAGTAGGCATGTGCTCTCCTACCCAAGAATTGAACCTGCTTCATGGCAGCCATAATAATTTAAGGTTAAATGGACAAGTCATGTGGCTCACAAGAGAAGGCTTCCACTGTTATTCCAATAACTGAATGTCCCCAATTTACCTTTGTTTAGATCAAGAAGCTACAATATTCATTTAATCACCCAAACCCAAATCACCTTTTTAATATAAGCAGGCTTTTCACAGGTGGCAAACGTCATGCAGAAGCTCAGTCTTATCAATAGAAAACACATACAGAAACATAACCATCTCTCAATTCATGCTGTCTGAATATGAGTCATCAGGCACAGGTGCAGCTACTGAGGACTAAACAAGATAGAAATAAGGAGAGTTCAAAGGACACACCTCAGTTCGGGTGTTTATAATAAGAAGGCTATGTGAAGAACAACCTTTCACATAATACAGTTTGGGCAGGTATTTATCCTGGGAGCAGGGGAAAAAATGAAGAGCCAATGTGAAGACACTGCAATAGTCATTTAGACGATCTAGTCAATAGAGAAAGAGTTTAGAAGAATGTAGGACAAAGATGTACAGAAGCCAAGTACAAGGGCAAAAGTAATTGACCAGAAAGGGGAGCTTTAAAAATTATCACCATCCAGTTACATGGAAAGAAACGATCATTCTTCTGATGCTGCATTTAAGTCCTACATTTTAAAACACTTTAATTCTCAATTCTAATTGGCATGATGTTTTTCTCTGAAAATGTTCAAAGACTCATAGAGATAGCTCTCTTCTGTTTTCCTTTCTCTCAAAATTATTCCAAATAATAAATGAAGAAAACAAAAGTATTTTGTTGACAAATTACTTTTGTTAGCAATTTAGAACAGAATTTCTTAGCTTATAATACGTAGAAATGGAACTGTCATCTTTACTACCCGTAATCAATCTGCTTTCACATTTTACATAGGAGGATACTTCTATTACACACATAAAATTGATTATGGGCAACTGTCATGTTTCATAGGAACCAGAGTTCACAGCTACCATAAGGAAAATACAAACAGTAAGAATGATCAAAGTTGTAGGTAAATAATGTATTTCTCCTACAACAGTAGAGGAAATTTCTCAGGCCTTTCCATTGCTTATGTCAAGGTCAACTCTGTTCTCATAAGACAATACTTTACTCATGCCAATATGTAAACACTGATTTTTAAAAGCCTATAGCAGTATATCAAGGTGTGTTCTATGGAACTTTTCTGTGATACATTTGTTAGTAGATATTCTAAAGAAAAATGGATCTTGCTCTACTAAGTTTAAAAACACTAGATTAACAGATTTTTTTTTTTTCACTATAGGACTTCTCAGGCAGTTGACATGCTCAAGCATTTAGTGAATTTAAAAGGCAACAGACTCTGCAGAGTTTCATATCTATCTGATCAGGAAACCATGGCAATAAGCATTCATCCTATGATATTAGTGTTGTTCAGAACACATTTTGGTAACTACTGTTCTACTTATTCATGAAAGAGATAAATCTATAACAGGTAAATATACAATGACAAACCTACATACTCTTTATTCCTTAGATGTTGTGAGTAAGAGATCATGAAATAGAGTAGTTCTACTCTTTTAATCATCACACAAAATGAGAGGTCTTTGGTCTACACATGTGGAAATGGAATTATTCTCTGCAAGTTGATGAAAACTAATTGATGGCAAATTCTTTCAATGAAGACGATTTAACTTTTTGCCCCACAGTTTCTGTAGATCAGTATGAAAAGGATTCATGAGCACTTTAATCCACATATTTGTAAAAAAGGTAAAGCTAAGAAGAATAGAGTAGGATTTTAGGTTTTATGATTGTGTTTTGGGTCATAGTTTTATTTAGAGTGAAGGCTTATATGGAAAAATGTAATATAATACAGTTTACTGATCATTGTAAAGTAATTCAAAGTCATAAAATGAGAGTCAGGCATTACATAAGCCATTTGTTACCTTTGAGATATAAAAAATTAGTTAACATTCAAAGTGTACCCTAAGTTATTTACAAGGTTTGTCTTCACATTTAGAGAAGACTGTTCCTTAGATAATACAACAAAATACAGGCTCAGGCAAGCACAATGTATCTTTATATATTAGGCTTCCGCTTAAATCACTTACTAGCATATGACCTTGGACAAAGTACTTTAACTTCATGTGTATCTCTGAGTCCTCGTAAGTTAAATGGGAAAAATAATAACAGTCACACACACACACACACGCCATGGAGTTATTGTGAGGATTAAAGGAGTTAATATACATAAAGCATTTAGGACAACTCTTGGCACAGTAAATTTTCAGTATGCTTTAGACATTATCATTATCCTTATTATATGCCAAGTACTTTTCTAGTCACTGAGGATGTTTACAAGAGCAAGACAGACAAGTTCTATGGCCTCAGGAAATTAACAGTCCCCTGGAAGAGAGACATAAACAAATCAAAGAAACAAATGTAAATATAAATGCTGTAATGAAAACAGTGTGCTACCATTGAGACTATGGTAGTGGTCCCACTGTATCTAGTTGGTTAAGGAGTATACCTCAGAAGAAGACATTTCAACTAATAATTAAAGAAGGAATAGATGCCAGTTATGTGAAGAATGTGGGTAGGCACATTCCAGGCCAAAGAACAAGACATGGGAATGCCTTGAAATAGGAAAAATAATAGAGAGCCAGAGTCCCAGGAGTACAAGGAGACACACTCAAGCTAGGCTAATTAGAGGAGAAACCAATGAAGGAACTATCTACAAATTTATCAGCAGGAAATGCAGCATCATGGGTCTCATAGTGGAAGAACCATTACTACCTTAAGCCAAAAGGATGAGAGAGGGCTGTGGCTACCAGAACCCAGGAGGAGGGAGGCATGTATATCAGGCTACCTTGAGAGGCTGTGACCCCCTAAAGGATAGAGCCAGCCAGAGGTGACTGCACAGGGAGAAAGCCATGGGAGAAATAACCTCCTCTTCAGATTCCCCACTAAGGCACTATTAGTCAACCCAGACAGCCAGAAGGCAAGGAAACCATTGATGTAGTCTAGAAAAGCCAGTCTACTAGGGCAGGGAACAAGTTAGAGAAAGGACAGGGGGAAAATAGGGGCAAGTGAAAGATATCTAGCACTGAATTAGAATGAAAAGAATCTAGGATGAATGAAAATACAGTGATTGGGGAAGAGAATGCTACAAAAGGAGAGTGGATAGTCAGGAAGGAGATGAATTACTCAAAGGCACCAAAGGGATTTAGATTTTATTCTAAATGCAATGAAAAGTCACTGAAGCATTTGTAGAAAGGAATGGCAAGATCCATAAATGTGTTTTAACTCTGTCTGGTATGTGAAGAATGGATTATAAGAGCATAAGTGGAACTAGGGAGACCCATATGGAAGCTATGGCAATAATCTAGACAAAAAGCATGATGGTGGCTTGGATTAGGGTGTGAACAGTAGAGATGGAGGTAAGTGAGCACATTCAAGTTGAGGGTAGAACTGACAGGATCTTCACATGGGTTTGTTGTTGGGGTAATAGGAAAGGAGGAATCAACCATGACTAACAGATTACCAGCTTGAGCAACAAGCTGAATATTTCTCAATGGGTAAGACTAGGCAGGAACAGATTTAGGAGGGGAGGATAAGAGGCTCAGTCTTGGCTATGCTGAGTTTGAGATGACTTTGAGACATCAAGTGAAGTGTCAAATAAGCAAAAATATACCTAAAGTTCTAGCTCAAAAAAGTGGTCTGACCTTGTAATAAGAGTCACCAGAATGTGTTGGTAATTACCACCAGGCCAGGGGAATTAAGTAGATCACCTAATGCTGTGAGAAGACAATATTGCCTCTGGCTTACCTAGATAATTTTAATATAAATCAACTGAGTTTTAAAACAGAAATACTTACATATTTTGTGCCATAGACCCCTTTGGTGGGATGATGAAACCTATGGACCCCCATTTCAGAATAATTTTTCTCAATGTATAAGGTAAAATACACAGGATAACAAGGAAACCAATTATTTTGAAATATACTTATCAAAATATAAAAATTAAATTTATAATACAGTCAGTTATTTATTTTTAATGCATTAAATAACTATGGAGGTAAGTTTAGTACCTACCATAACATCATTTATCCAAGTAGTGACAAGCATAAATGATGTTTTGTAGTATCTGTAACAACTGGAATATAGTATGAAAAAAATTGTTATTTCTGCTAATGACAAAGACACATATACTCTCATCCTATTGTGTGTGTGTACCTATACTCAAAATGAAAATAATACTAATCGTTAATAGGGAGCACCCCATCCCCTTAAGGAGGTCACAGTGTTGGTAGTATTAGGAGTGGGGGAGGGCAGAGAGGACATACAAGTCATTACACCATTGCACTGTGGTGGGAGAATATTTATGAAAAAGGAGTGCTCACTGAGGGATAGGAGCACAGGGGAAGGCCTTGGTAAGTCTTCCCGCAGATGTCTCTTTAGCCATGTTGGTAAGGAAGTGTGTGTTTGGCATTTTATATGAAGCAACATGAAAATGCGTAAGGAATCTGAGAGAGTAATCAAGTGCATCAGCAGCACAGTTACTCTCTGCATTGTCCTAATCCTCTGTGTTACCTCTTCTCAGAAAGGCAGGAGAAAATCCAGGTGTCTCACATCTGCTATTTCTTTCACTCTCTCAAACAGCATCCTGACTTGATCAACAGAACCAGGGTAGACTCTTTGAACTTGCTAATCGTTCTATACGGAACCTACTTCACATAGATCATTGCGCGGTTTGGTTCCTTATTTCATTCAGGTCTTTGCTCAGACATGACCTCATCAATGAGGTCTCTCTCAAGACCCAATACAAAATAGCCCCTCTCTCCATCATTCTCTGCCTACTTTTTTTTTTTTTTTTTCTTTTTGCGGTATGCGGGCCTCTCACTGTTGTGGCCTCTCCCGTTGCGGAGCACAGGCTCCGGACGCGCCGGCCCAGCGGCCGTGGCTCACGGGCCCAGCCGCTCCGCGGCATATGGGATCCTCCCAGACCGGGGCACGAACCCGTATCCCCTGCATCGGCAGGCGGACTCTCAACCACTGCGCCACCAGGGAGGCCCTGCCTACTTTTTAAATAGCACTTACGACTGCTTGAAATTATATTCTGGGGAGAGAATACTAGTTTATTGTCAGACACCTCCATCCCAAGTTAAGCTCCATAAGGGCTGTGACCCGCTCTTTTTCACAGCTGTCTCTGCAGGCCCTAGATGGGCAATTGGCACACGGCAGTCAGTTCCTAAACATGTGCAGAGTAACTTAGTTAATCCACGTATTGTTTAAGGATGTATTTGTCCTCACTTGGTTGTAGCCATGACTGCCACCCTGTCTCACATGTCCAAGTCCCGCAATATCCATCTTGTATATATGTGACACAATGCATCCCTTGCCCTTACATATGCTACACAAAGCATTGCTGTGGCTACCTCTTCTTATTCCATGCCCACCTTCTATTGATGTTCCCTGCCCTCATATGTTGAAAAGCTACGACCATAGAGTAGAAACTCTCCTTAGATGTCACACTCCAACATAACATCCTGCCTATCTCTGAAGATGGTGACACTGTCACACTCTACATTTCTATGCCAGGCTAGAATGTCAGTAGCATCGTGAAACAAAGTCCAATGTGGCTGAAAAGTCCAAGCTAAGGCCTCAAAACAAGACCAGGTCCTGTCTCTTCTCTGCTTCTTCTCTTCCTGCAGCTGACTCCCCTGCCCGCTTCTCCTCAGACTACATCTCCTCTGAGTTTTATCACACTAATTCCTTGATGTTTTCCATGTTTAAATTTCTCAACATAGAGATATAGGTAAAAAAATGAGAACCTGCCAAAGCAGTGCAGTTGAGATAGTATAAATTCAAGAAAACATTTAGGAGGCGAGATGTATATGGATGAGAGAATATTAGGTAACAGGCTGATAACAGCAACAGATTAAATCAATAAAAAATAAAGAAGGTTTTGTAATAAATAGATGAATCCAGTTTGGGATATTTAGAATGCTAAGTGCCTGTGGTATAACTAAACAGATATTTTGAAAAAGCAGTTAAGAAGGTGAATTAATGGGGCTTCCCTGGTGGTGCAGTGGTTAAGAATCCGCCTGCCGGGCTTCCCTGGTGGCGCAGTGGTTGAAAGTCCGCCTGCCGATGCAGGGGACACGGGTTCGTACCACGGTCCAGGAAGATCCCACATGCCGCGGAGCGGCTGGGCCCGTGAGCCATGGCCGCTGAGCCTGCGCTCCGCAACGGGAGAGGCCACAACAGTGAGAGGCCCGCGCACCGCAAAAACCAAACAAACAAAGAATCCGCCTGCCAATGCAGGGGACACAGTTTCATTTCCTGGCTCCGGAAGGTCCCACATGCTGTGAAGCAACTGCGACTGCGTGTCACAACCACTGACGCCCATGCACCTAGAGCCCGTGCTCCACAACAAAGAGAAGCCGCCTCAATGAGAAGCCCGTGCACTGCAACGAAGAGTAGCCCCCGCTCACCGCAACTAGAGAAAGCCCACAGGCAGCAACGAAGACCCAACGCAGCCAAAATTAAATAAATAAATTTATTTTTTTTAAAAAGGTGAATTAAGTAGTTGGGAGCCATGAGCATTTGGGAGGGTGCACACTGAGCCATGAATGTGGATTATGTCTCCCAGGAAGATTAAAGAACAGACAGTAGGGGGTCAAGTACAGGATGCTAAACATAACTGCCAGCAGATTATGATTTTGTTATTAAAATTTATAGTTTTGTGTAATACAAAAGTAGAGATCTCTGAAGAAAATAAAATTTGATTTTGTGTGGTTACCATTATTATTTTGGGCCCTCAAGTATGTTTCTGTATAATAGGATAGCTATTGAAGTGTTACATTACCCTTTAAAAAATAAAACTAACCTCCAAGCTGCAGTCACGGGACAGTTAACAAATAGCCTTAGATGAAGCAGCGGAAAGTGCGCATTGCTGCTCAGCCAACACCCTGCACCAAGTCAGGACAGGGAGCCAACTGAATTACAACATCAAGGGCTCAGCTCTGTTTTCTGCCAAGAGCTGCCTTTTAAAGTCTTGCTTCTGACAGGTTACAGTGCCTAGCAAAGCAATTCTCAAAATTCAGGAGAGAGTACGTCACTTGCCTGCCTGCTGCCAGCTTCTTCCTTGGCGGTCCGTGCCCCTCCCGCCCCAGGCCCCAGCCATGCTCGCTGCCTGCACCGCAGCTTTAGCACCTGGGCCCGGGTAGACCCTGCGAGGGGCTGACTGCAGGCCAAGGCTCCCTAGCCTAGGCCACGTGTGTTCCTGGCTCGCAAGCAGCTCTGACCCCCCGGCCTGCCTGGACCACAGGGCCACCCCGTGCTGGCCTGCTGGCCACGGCTGTGGTGCCCTGGGCCACCCCCGATACCCAGCAGGAAGTGCAGGAGAGAAAGCCCAGGAGAGGGGGGAGGTAGTCCAATTCCAGGACCCGTGCACTTCTCCGAACCCCCCAGCTCACCCCTGCCCCCGGGTCCCCCCGAGGGCCTGCTCTTGACCTGTGCTCCTTCAAGGTTGAGAAGCCAGCGCTCTAGGCCCAAAAGTAACTTATTTTCCAAAGTACTTCGAGAGACTAACCTCGTTCTTCTTGCAGCGTCCGTAGGAACAATGTGAAATTTTTAACTCCGTAGTAACGCAGACAGCGATACCAAGGGTAGAGAACTGGTCCAAGGTTACACAGTCTTTTGGCCAGAGGATTAAAATTGAGCCCTCCTAACCACTGCCAGTGACTTCTTCGGATCACCAAACCTGCCCCTCTGAGTACCTGAAGCCTCTGCTTCCTCTTAAGTACTTTCTGAGGCTCCTTCCTGTGGTGGGAGGACTGGGCCCGCCCCCAGGTGTTGTAACAGTGCATGAGTTGGCCTGGGACTACTTAAGCCTAAGCTATTTTTAGCCATCTTCCAGGACAGAGATTATCAAACTCTGGTGTGTGTCAGAATCACCTGAAAGCTGTTAAAGATGAGAGGCGGAGGCTCATTGAAGGACCTGGACCTCTTTATTTTTTACCAAGCCCCCCAAGTGATTCTAATACAACCGAAGTTTGAGAACCCAGGAGATGCCTGCATTGTCTGTTAAGCATCACACCTGAAAGGGAGGTGATTATTGAAAGAGATTCCACATTTCTCGTTTGGCTCCTGTCTTTCAGATCACTGTACTGTGCATTGCATTCATTTGAAAAATACATATACAAATAAGTACAAAAAAATTCCTGAGACTGTAGAAGCTGAACATTCCAAGGCTCTCTGGTGCTTCCATGAGTTTTCACGGGCTGCCCTCTCTGCATGGAACCATTTCTTTCTCCACTCTTTCCTCTCCCACCCCCTCTACACCTGAGCTGAACATTTCTCCTTTGTCACCCACAAGCCTACCTTTAATCTTTGCTCATCCATCCCATATTACTGTTTACCTGTCCCTGACCTTGGAGTTTCATGTTTTCTGCCATCATCTGTGAAACTATGGCAAGATAACTTGTTAGCTGGCAAGTAGAGTAAAATCTCAGACCCTTCATGAATCTTGACAGAAAAAGATCCATCAAGTCCAATACCCTCACAAACTATCCCACCTGCTCTCTGTCACCCAATATTTCACTCCATCCTCTAGATTAACTGTATGCCTTGTTAAACTCCAAATATCCCCAGAGAGACAAAAAGTTATCACATAGGGCGTGGAAAAAAACACCACAGGAGCACAGTTCTATGGAACGTATACCAACGAGCCACTAATGGAAGACATGGTGACATAAAAAAGAGTCTGGTGTTACCCAAGGCCAACTTGCCCCCATCAAATTATTATTTTGACACCAATATTTTTGTTCTGGTTTAACCATTTTTATATTTTCAGTATTCATGCTGGATTTTCTCTAAATCTGCCAGTCTTGGCACTGCAGAAAATATCTATAAACCACATTTTTTTCAACTTTTGATAAAATAACCTATTTTAACTGATTTGCTACCCAAATCATTTTGCAGTTTCAAGAAGATTTTGATTTCTAACATTTTAGTGTGTTTTAATCTTAAACAAATTTAAGAGGTGAGTTCTTGAAGCAAGTGGGGTTAATCAGCAAAGGAACTAATAGAGCCTAGCAAGAATATATATTTTTTAATTTTTACTAAAATATTTTAAATCACTATTAGCTTAGACCTGTGGAACGAAGTTAAAAAATAAAGTTCTTACTAGAGATACTTTCTATTTATCATTAAAACGCTCCAAATACTTTATGGGTATTATCATAATTCATGTTTACATTACTCTTGGGAAATAAGTAAGCATATAAATTATGCTCCCTACTACATAATTAGGAACCAAAGGAACTCACCCAATTATTCAGTCATTTTTCTAAGGAACACAACATTCTAAATATAAATAGAACCCAACACTTGACCACACTGTCTATATTTGGACAGAGTCTACAGTAAGGACTCATGGGTATAATAATAGGAAAGTTTCTATGAATTTTAACAGCTTTCTGAAATCCTTATGATGGAAGCTTGTATTTATGCTTCTAATCACCATGAATTTGGTAGTCACATTCAAGTAAATGTTTCCAGCATTTTGTTCATGAGGAAGTATACATGTGTCAACATTGCACTGACAAAATCTATTATTTTAATTGATTAAATAGTTTTCATTATAATGCTTTAAAGATTTTCCTGAGATTTTAGCTCAGTAGTCTGGGAGTTCTCTGTGGTAAATGAATTCACAGCAAAATTTGTGAATTTCCAATCAGAAAGATGGGAATTCAAGAATGATAGAGGGAAGCTAAGACAATCTTGGACAGGGTGAGCGAGAGTATGTTAAAACAGCATATCAGAGGGTGCTTCCCAGCGAACACACCTGCAACAGTTGATACTGGGAGTGGTCCAATAAAGAGAGCTAATATGGACTTTTGAAACTGGATCACTTGCTACCCACTGGCAATAAGGATCTCCATTGCTAGTCACAGATGGAGCACGATAGTCTCTGGCACAAGTGGCAGTCTAATTGTTAAAACTCTCCAGAGCCATAAATTGAAATGTTATTCCAGTGGAGGAAAATACATTAATTGGTACATTGTGTCAAACATCTGAGAAATACAGGAGTAATAGCAACTACTGTTGGGATAAGGAGGGTGGGATAGGGAGGGTGGGAGGGAGCCACAAGAGGGAGGAGATATGGGGATATATGTATATGTATAGCTGATTCACTTTGTTATACAGCAGAAACTAACACACCATTGTAAAGCAATTATACTCCAATAAAGATGTTAAAAAAATAAGACATTGAAGTTGGGTGGTTATTACTAACAATTGATGTTCTGAGAAAAGATAAAGAAAAGCTGGAGTGATTAGTCACCTGTTACTAGTTAAGTGTGAAAGCCAGAAGGCCTCCTTTGTAGCGCACAAAGAGTCACTAATCTCTTGCAGAGGGCAGAGAAAGCTGAGGCCCAGGCCCAAGACTTAATAGTTGGAGTAACCTAACTCCAAAGAAGGTTAAACTCCACCAAGACAGATCTGCTCTGCTGAGAAGAGAATTTCTGAAAGCTCTGTTTGTAAACAGCGAGAACCAAGCAGCTTGCCATGGGAGCCAGAGCAGGAAAGGCCCTGCTGAGCACCCAAGCTGCAATGTAAGCAGCTCAGCTACTTGAGCAAATCAACTGGAAGACACTTATGGTATTAAAGATTTTGGTGGTGGGACGAGGTTCACAAGGAACTTAGGGAAATCTCCAAGGAAATCACAATGGAAACTGCTAGAAGTCTCCAACAGGGCTATGCTATCTGTAGCTGAAGTTATGCACCTTTTGAAGAACAGTTCCTGGCATGCTACTATGATAGAGAGCCCGCCCATGGGGTACTAAGTGATCTTGCTGCCAAATCTGCCCATTATGAGTTTGGCATTTTCAGACCCATCAAGTCATATGAAAACATGGGCCAACAAAAATCTGCCTTAAGATGGGACTAGCACAAGCAGAACCAGAGGACACAAGCACACTGGGTGAGCTTGTATCCCACACCTCATGGTATCACTGCTGCAGCAGTAACTCTCCCTCAGCCCACACCTGTGGCCATATGAGGCATCTCTTACAACTGGTTGACCAAGGAAGAAAAGCCTGAGCTTGGTTCAGAGATGGGACAGACTGGTATGTGGATGGCAGCCAAAAACGGGTAGCAATTGTAATATCCTCACTCAGGGGGTGGCTTGCAGCTCAGTGGCAAGGGATAATTCTCCCAACATGCAGAATTTGGGGCAGTGCACTTTGTTATGAACTTATATGAAAAGAAAAGTAGCCTGAGAAACAAATTAAAATGGGCTTCCCATCTCATGAGCAAGAAAAATTTCACTGTTCTGTTAAATCAGATGCTTTGATTCTAGTCAAACGAGCATGCTTCCTTTCTGTTGGTTTTATGATCAGAAATATATAATAAACCATGTCTCCATTTATTTTTTTGGCTTGCTGAAAGCTTAAAGCCAAATTTAAGGCCCAACTGTGGCATCTTTGCTAATCCATCTTGTTAGCATAATTGTGGCTTTTTTTTTTTTTTTTTTTTTGCTGTACACGGGCCTCTCACTGTTGTGGCCTCTCCCATTGCGGAGCACAGGCTCCGGATGCACAGGCTCAGCGGCCATGGCTCACAGGCCCAGCCGCTCCACAGCATGTGGGATCTTCCCAGACCGGGGCACGAGCCCGTGTCCCCTGCATTGGCAGGCAGACTCTCAACCACTGCGCCACCAGGGAAGCCTGATTGTGGCTTTTTAAAACAGGGTTTGAATTGTCTACTAATAGGTATTTTCCCTGATCCTAACTTCCCATTTATACTTCTTTCAAAATATAATGCCTTGCTGAACCTTCTGGGGTGCATGGTTGAAAACAAAGTAGATGATTGATGTATAACAGATTGACAGATGGGTACTAATATGTTTTTTCAAAAGCAAGCACAAATATGAGATTGATCCTAAGGCAAAACTGTTTATTGGGATAACATTTGTTGGGCATTCTACTAGGTTCAGTGTAGTTCCTATTCTCTGCTCTTCATCAACTTTGTCTTCTTTCCATTTTCAACCTAAAGTTTCTTATAACATTTTTGTCACAGAATTATGGGCTTAGCCAACTGGGATCAGCAAAGATGTTAGTTAATAATGCCTTAAGGAGTTACTCTTCCCAGGACCATTTATATTTCAGTAGAAATCTATAAAGACAAATAGGCTCAAGGCCCAAAGGAATGATTTTCAGGTGATTGAATTTGACACATGCAGAGAGAGATTTGTAACCATCTCTCACTTTGTATCATGTTCTGTATTTGGGGCATGAGAATTATGTTATCTATGACTATCTAAAAATTGCCATGTCTAGCTCAGAGATCTTGACATATTTTATTAAGCCTCAGAAGACAAGTCAGAAGGGGCAGATTTTTTATAGCTATGCTGTCATTTTTCCTTCTAAACTATTATATTCATATCAAAGACTCTTTTGAGAAGAAGAAAATAATTCTATAAGCCACAACATCAACAGAACTATTTTTACTTTTGCAAATTCAAATCCATACACACATAATCTGCTGCTTTAACTTTTAGAATATAGTTTCCCATGTTTCTAGATAGCCATTCATTTTATTAGCTGAATAATTTTCCATTAATTTGATGTAACATAGTTTACTTTTATGTTATTAAATTAAGCCTATTTCTATATTTTTGCTATTATGTACAATATTTCAATGAATATTTGGCATGCTTAGCTTTATACTATTTTTGTATTATTTCTATGGAGTTACATAACAGTAGTAATGTTTAAGACAAACATATGAACATTTCTATGTCTCCCCATTATTATTATTATCTCTTATTATATCTGCTCTCCAAAATTCTTGTAGCAAGTATAATAATTTAAACCATTTAATAGGGCATCAAACCTCCAAAAAATGAAGTAACTTACCCAAAATAAAGAGCTTCATCAGTACCAGGTTTTAGAAACTCATCTCTTGACTCCCTGACATTAATTTGAGTACAGTTATACATATAAGAAAAAAAAGGAAATCATGGGCTTGGTTTTTCCAAGAAGAAGGATGTAGATTTCACTGAATCCCAAGGATAATAGGGGTTTCATTTGATGCTGTTTTCTCAGCATAAAATACTTTTTCCTGAATCTTTCCTTCCTTAGAAATTTCTACACATACTTCTTTAGAGTGGAACTCAAATATTACTTTATGGAAGAAATCTCCCCCCACTGCCAGATTAGGTTAGGTTTCTTATTACATACTGCCATTCCAAATTAGCTTCTTCTTGTAGAATCTATTTACAATTGTAATTAAATCATTAATAATTAATTACTTTCCTAATAGAACATAAGCTAACTTCTGTCTTGTTCTCCACTATATATATAAAAAACCTAAAACAGTGCCTTATATATAAAGAGCTCTCAATATTTATTGACTGAATAACCAATAAATGGATAGTAGGATGGATGATCAAATTATTATTTAAGCAGGACTGAATCACACTCACCAAAAATACCATTATTTATCCTTTGCTAAAAGTCTACAAGGAAACTTCTAATTCAAGATAATGGATTTATTGTAAGCATTTTTCTTTATTGACTCCAAAAATTACAGTGGGATAATAGTGAAGATATACCATAAATAATAAAATATACTCTAAAAATAGAAAATATGCCATTGATGAAGGAAAAAATTTGTGGCAGACAGAATACACTTGAGAGTGTAAATGCAGACAAATCAGACCAGAGAAAATTACAAACCAAATCATTAACAAGAAAAGACTAATGCAGAGATGGGAGTTGTTTAGCCTGTTGAAGACTTGAAAAGGTTTCAAGCATGGATTCACAGGTATAGAAAATAGGGATGGAGTATAGGGAAGCACCATGTATTAATTATAGGGCTACTGATAAAATACCTGGATCTGCTCCTGGATCTACTTTATAAAGAGAAAGATTATTCTAATGGTTGATCATGATGTGAGTGTTAAGAATGGGGAGAGGGGCAGATGCAAGCCTGCAGTGACTCTATACCTATGCAATGGACCTGTGAGAATGCAACTGGGGATGCAGTGGGAAGGGAAGTATCTCTACCTTGGAATAAAACATGTTCATTTATTTCCCCACCAGCATAGAGAATCCTTACATGAGTGGCTGTCATAGTTCAGGCAGGGACTGCCTGGATGTTCCCCAATTTTGGAATGAAAAGGTAGCCTTCTGGGTGACAAAATCTATACACTTAAAGAAAAACTCACATCCAGGCATTCTACTCAGGGTAGAGGCTTTAAGGTATATAGACACATGGGCTTTGACTACTATTTATCTACGCTAATCAGCATAGGCCTTTATCCATAAACATGAGTGGTCAAATGAGGATCATCACACTGCTTGATAAAAACAACAACATGGAAAAGAAACATTCTGTGTTCAAATTTAAAAATAGAACCCTGGGCCAAATATCAACATTGTAAGGAGCAGAATATAATTAAAATAAAAACTCTAGTTTTATGCTAAGGGAGATTAAAGAAAATTATTACTGAAAGTTCTTTTTCTGTCTAGGAAGGAATATTGTGCCCACAATAAAAACAGGAAAACACTGGATAAGCTAAAAATAATCAATTTTTCTTGATCTGAGTTTGCAATGTAATGACGTAGCCTAAAATCCAGGGGAAGATAGGTCCCTTCTCAGAGAGATGAGATGTGAGCTCTGGCTCACCTGTGGCAGAACGTGGAAAGAAGAAATCCAGGTATCTAAAAGTATAAGATTATAAAAATTCAGGCAAATTTATTTTTAATTGCTGTATTAGCGTTCTCCAGAGAAACAGAACTAATAGGAAAGAGAGATGGACAGACATTTTTAGGAATTGGCTCATGCAGTTATGGAGGCTAGCAAGTCTAAAATCTACAGGATGGTCCAGCAAGATGGAAACCCAGGAAAGAGCTGTCGCTGCTGTTCAATCAAGTACAAAGGTCATCTGCTGGCAAAATTCCTTCTTGCTTCGAAAATGTCAGACTTCTGTTTTATTCAGACCTTCAGCTGATTGGATGAGGCAAACCCATATTTTGGAGGGCAACGTCTTTACACAACATTCACCTAGTTAAATGTGAATCTCATCCAAACACACCCTCACAGAAACATTTAGAATAATGTTTGACCACATATCCAGGCACTGTGGCCTAGCCAAGTTGACCCATCCAATTAACCATCACAATTGCTTAAAGCCTGAATGTGGACAAGCAAGAGAGTGTTGAACCCTGGGAAGCTGTATATACAAGGGGATTTTGTTTCTGTTCACAGGTTCCTTTCCAATGACCTCCTCCACCAGGTGCTCATGAAAAAGATTGAGGGCAAAGTGGGAGACCAAGGAGAGCCTTTGCTGGTGGTGCAGGTCTATAGGAGTGAAGCCTGAAGTTCTAATGAGACACCTTTCTATGAAACAACACCCTTAAATACCTTAAGGATAAAAGGAAGTCCTGCCACCCAGGGCACAGGAGAAGACTCACTGTGGCTGCAGGAAGGTAAAAGAGAAAATCCTATCCCTGACAGAGGGTCAAGAAATATTCCAAATCCCATACCAATAGAGGTCTTCTACATATGGGGAAAGGCAGAAAAACTGCTCCAGCCCCAAATCTGCAAAATATAAAAGGCAGAAATTGGCTGTCATAGGGCCTGGGAGCAGAATCACAGAGCACATCCTTCACCCAAGGACACAGAGCATACTTAAGACTCAGGCTGGACCAGGAAAAGAGACAATACCCCTTGTCCCCCACCTGCACCAGCAGCCTAGAAAACACCAAGAATGTGCAACAACTGTCTACTACTGAAGGAGAGGAAAAGTATGGAGAGAGACTTGCACTGTGGCACAGGAAAGAAAGAAAGCTGACCGTGCAAGGGAACATTGAGAAAAAACTTCCAGCAAACCAGCCCCCAGAGGAAACACAAGGAAACACTAGAGCAATTGAATCTGGTTGTGCACTAAGGGTAAACATAGCAACAAAAAATTCCAGACTCGCCTCAACTCTTGACAATATGGACTCAACATTTTACTGTAAGGGCAGAGCAGGAGAAGAGACCTGCCCATTTATAGGCATTAATATGATTTCATCTAGTCTCTCCTATATTATGACATTATGTCTAAAATCAATTATAGAAATTATGTCTCAAATCAATAAAAAAATTATGAGACACTCACAGGAGAAAACAACACACTGTCAAAAAACAAAGAAATCAACAGAATTGGACTCACAGACTATTCAGATGCTGGACTGTACAGTAGAGGATGGCAAAGGGGGAATAAGGGATATCTAAGAAGCAATATCTGAAAGCCGAGTCTTCAGATTTTAAGGAATCTTTAAAGGCATAGCATAATAAATTTGAAATAAGCCAAACATAGCTTCATCATAATAAAATTTAGACCTCTAGGAATAAATGTAAAGTTTTAAAAGCATCTAAAAAATAAGTTTATCTCAAAGGTATAAAAATAAGATTTGCATCTAATTTCCCATCAGCATTACTGGAAACTAGAGCAATGTCTTTAAAATTCCAAAAGCAGTAGATTTTGAATCTAACATTCTACACTTAAAATATTAGTAGCTTTGATTCTGAAAACAAAATAAAGACATTTGCATCTATAAAAGCACAAAGAAAAATTATTTGAAATAATAACAACGGAAAATTGTTTTAAAAAACATAAAATCTAATAGAAAGGAAATAGGAGATCCAAGAAACAATGACACTAACTCAGAGGAGAGCTGAAAAGAAGTTGTAGAATGACCCATTTTTGTCAGGTTTAGAGAACAGTCCATCCCAACCTGACCAAATAATAAGAAGTATGATTAAAAGGCTGTATGTTCTTAATTATAATCCATATTTTTATTAGATCACCAGGTTATGTGTATGTATGTTAAAGTTTGAGAAAAACTGGTAATGATCTAAATTAGAGCTTTACCATATCACAAGTAAACTGATAAAGTCTAAAGTTGATAAATCAAGAAAGAAATAAAGGTTCAAGAATGATGTTTAGAATTACAGGCAGGCAGAATAAAAGCTTGAACTAAAAATAGAAATGTTTAATGATTATTACCTCTAAGAAGTAAGATTATAGGATTAAATAGAGGTAATATTTTACTTTTCATATTCTACTCTTTGTATAGCTTATTTTTAAACTATGTAAATAAGTTATTTTATAGCTATGAAAAGAATGGGAACTCCGATGATTGCAAAATATTCATAGTTCCACAACGGTTTTTTTTTTTTCCTAAATTCATTAACTTGAGATGTCTGTTTTTTTCTTTTAATTAATAGTAACCTTTTATTTATTTATTTATTTTTATATTTATTTTTGGCTGTGTTGGGTCTTCGTTTCTGTGCGAGGGCTTTCTCTAGTTGCTACAAGCAGGGACCACTGTTCATTGCGGTGCGCAGGCCTCCTCACTATCTTGGCCTCTCTTGTTGTGGAGCACAGGGTCCAGACCCGCAGGCTCAGTAGTTGTGGCTCACGGGCCTAGTTGCTCCGTGGCATGTGGAATCTTCCCAGACCAGGGCTCGAACCCTTGTCCCCTGCATTAGCAGGCAGATTCTCAACCACTGCACCACCAGGGAATCCCACCACAATGGTTTTAAACCTCCATTAACTGTTTGGATTTGTTAAATTAATTTTGGTGTACTAGACCAGATTACATGCAAAGCAAGTTTAGAAAAAAAAATACTATTACAGTGAAGCATAAGAAAAGATTTACAAACTACAGCTAAGTTTCTATGTATTTTTAAAGTATTCAATAGAGTAAAATTCCATTTTGGTTCAACAAAAGGCTTTGACAGTTTCTTAGATTTATTGGAATTAGACTTGAAAATGTTTGCCTTTGGGACTGAAAAACAATTACCCTTGAAATAGCAACTATTCATTGTTCATATCACAACATAATGAATTCTAAATGATAAACCATTATTTCTATATATTCATAATTGAAGGTTAGACTTATAATTCTTGAATCCATGTTTAAAGTGGAGTAGTTCTAAAATGAGATAAATCTCACTTCTCTACTCCAAACCCTAAAAGGAATTTACCATTTTCTTGTCTTTATTACTGAAATAAACCCAATCCATTCATAATTTCCTGGAGTTACATACAACCATTTTGTATTAGTTAGCTGTGTTATGGTAATAAACAAGCTATAAATCTCAATGGCTTAAAATAATAAAGGTTTACTTTTCACTGATGTTTTATGTTGGCAGCTGTGGGTCTCTGCTCTACATGTTCTTTCATTCAAGGATCCAGGCTGAAGGTGAGACATCTACCCGGGACAGAAATTCTCAAAGCAGGGGGAAAAGCACAAGAGAACTGGTGGAAACAGACCCAATGGCTATTGAAGATTTCTGCTTGGATGTGGTGTATCTAACTTCTGATCACATTCCATTGGCCAAAGCTCAATGTCCATGGAGTAGGAACCTCTGTTTCACACAGTAGGCACAACAAGTTACATAGAAACCCACAGAATGGGAGAAAATATTTGCAAACAATGTGACAGACAAGGGATTCATCTCCAAAATTTACAAACAGCTCATGCAGCTCAATATCAAAAAAACAAACAACCCAATCAAAAGATGGGCAGAAGATCTAAATAGACACCTCTCCAAAGAAAACATACAGATGGCCAAGATGCACAAGAAAAGATGCTCAACATCACTAATTATTAGAGAAATGCAAATCAAAACTACAATGAGATATCACCTCACACCAGTCAGAAAGGCCATCATCAAACAGTCTACAAACAATAAATGCCGGAGAGGATGTGGAGAAAAGGGAACCCTCCTACACTGTTGGTGGGAATGTAAATCGGTACAACCACTATGGAGAATAGTATGGAGTTTCCTTAAGAAACTAAAAATAGAGCTACCATATCATCCAGAATCCCACTCCTGGGCATATATCTGGAGAAAAGCATAATTTGAAAAGATACATGCACCCCAGTGTTCACAGTGCAGTACTGTTTACAATAACCAAGACATTGAAGCAACCTAAATGTCCATCAACAGATGAATGTATAAAGAAGATGTGGTACCTATATACAATAAAATATTATTCGGCCATTAAAAAGAATGAAATAATGCCATTTGCAGCAACATGGATGGACCTGGAGATTAACATACTAAGTGAAGTAAATCACACAAAGACAAGTATAATATGATATCACCTATATGTGGAATCTAAAAAAAATGATACAAATGAAATTATTTACAAAACAGAAACAGACTCACAGACTTAGAAAACAAATTTATGGTTACCAAAAGGGAAAGGTGGGAGGAGGGATAAATTGGGAGTTTGGGATGAACATGTACACACTGCTATATTTAAAATAGATAACCAACAAGGACCTACTGTACAACACAGGGAACTCTGCTCAATATTCTGTAACAACCTAAATAGGAAAATAATTTTAAAAAGAATAGATACATGGATATGTATAACTGAATCATTTTGATATACACCTGAAACTAACACAACAATGTTAGTCAACTATACTCCAATATAAAATAAAGTTTTAAAAAAAATAGATGAGAATCATAATCCTTTTCCAAAAAAGAGAAGTAAATTTGAGGGAACACATATTCCGAGGTTGTACACCAGATGATGAAGTATTCCACAGAGCAACTGGAAAGTTGGAGGAGTTGAATTCCTGTCCAAAGTATGGCTGAGTAAACTGAATAATGAAACATTTTTTATCCACTTTAACTCCACAAAAAATTCTGTATTTTTGTTAAACTGATGCCACTCAAATTATCTTTTAGTTTTATGATTAAATCATAGATTTGTGAATATTATTTCTATATATTATAAAAAAAGACAATGAGAGACAAGAAATGCATGAGATGCTTTAATTAAGCATAGGATTAAAACTGGGAGCCAAATTTGACATCAGATTAGTTCTGAATATCGGTTTCTCAGTTGGATAGAAAGAGTTATTTAATTCCAATCATATCCATGCAAAATAAAACTCAGAAAAGAATTCTGTATAAAACATTGGAATCTGTCAGACTATGTGATTTTTCTCTATTTGTATGCATAGACTAGGCAAGTCAGACTGCAGACTGAAACTTTGTCAATATCATTGTACCACTCTTATTAAGGACAGTTTGCCTGTGCCTCTTATCCAAATAGCTATCGTCTACAATCAATAGAATGTCTGGTGTTAAAATTCTGGCACTACTGAACAACAAAAAAATTTTCTCACCTAGACATAAGATAGAAATAAAATATGTTGCAATGATTATTTAATGATTTTTCTTATAAAACTAAAAGCATAAAGTGTAGTTCTTGTTCCAAAAAAAAAAAAGGCACCGATTGCTCTAAATAGAAAGTCAAGACTCTAGAAATAGAACTAGAACTGTACTGTTATATATTCACCTCTATGTTTTGTCATTTTGTATCAAATATAAAGCAGTACATGTGGAGAAAATGTCCTTTGTCCTTAAATTTTAAGGCAAAATACTCAATTAACTGATGTCAGGTTTCCAATGTGATACCATATGACACAGATATATTTTCACTTTTCCTCCTCAACATCAATATTGTAATTGATAAAAATAAGCCAGATGTAGAACTATAAAGCAGTAATCCATGGGTGGGAGGGGAGACAAATTGAAGTTTTTGAGGAGTTAGAATGTAGAGAAGTAAAAATATTGCTGTAACTTTCCCAACTCTGTTTCATTTTGTAAAAAACTCATTTAATATATACATAGAACATTTTTTAAAGTTTCTGGCAGTAGCATGTTACAAATAGTCTTATATTTGAACTCAACTGTACAGCTATGTGAAAGTCAATTAAGCTGTTTGAGCTTAATGTATTGAGTGAGGGAAAGTAAGACATATCTCAAAATATTGATGAATTAGAGAATGCATATAAAGAGCCTAGCATAGTTCTTGGTACATAAGTGACATTCAATTTTTTCAAGTGTTTATTGTTGTTATGGTTGTTTTTAATGTTTACTAACAGAAAAGTTATTAGAACCTCTATAAGCTATTCTGGTGCTTATTTTAAACAGAGTGTATTCAACACATTTTGGGAATATGTTCTATACAGGGCAATGTGTTAAGGGCTGTGAGAGATATTGACACAAAAAACAGGGAACTTGTTTCCATCCTATTGTAAATGTGGAATTGAAAATGGATGAAAGGACTTAGCTAGAATAAAAACTAGAGTTATTTTGTTGTCACTTTTGTAACTGAATAAAACAGAAGAGTCCTGTGCATTATGGAAGTTTTAGCATGCATGAGACAATCAGTGACCTTCCTCTGCACACTTTTTGATTATGGAAGGTGTACAATGGGAAATAGATATTTGGTCTTTGTCCCTAGTTCCTGACACAGAGCTCTTAAGTCCTTTGTAAATTCCTGAGTGACAGGAGCATCTTTTGTTTTAATGAGGCAATTCTTGGTGGGCCCCAAGGTAGCTTCAGGATGGGGACTGGTCACAAGAAAGGCCAGGCATGATGAGAGGCTTGAAACTTTCATCCCCACCCCTTTATCTCTGAGAGGGGAGAGACTGGATGTTCAGTTATCACTAATGGTGCATGATTTAATCACTCATGCCTATGTAATAAAACCTCCATCAAAACCCCTAAAGAATGGGGTTTTGAGAGCTTCCAAGTTGGTGAACACAAGGAGGTGTTGGGAGGTTGTGCACCCCCCTTCCCAAATATCTTGCCCTGTGCATCTCTCCCATCTGGCTGTCCCTGAGGTGTATCCTTTATATTAATCCAGACATCAGATTTCCTAGGACTAGTTAAACAAAGCTAACTTTAACTTCAAAATGTCACAAAGGTGTACAAGGAATAGCAATAGGTATAGGATTATTTGTCTGGAAAAGAAACATTTGCCTAATAACTGCTTTAAATAAGCAGTTAAATAACTGCTGTTAAAAGTTTTATTTGAATTCAATGATAGAAAAATAACAGATTTTAATTTCATCTGGACTTACTGAGTCTAAAGATAACGATGAACACTTGAAAGGTGTTCTTTTACAATGATGTAGGGAAAATTGCACATGGTTTAAAGAATGTAGAAACTAAACTACTTTCAATATTTCCCGACATATTCAATCATTTCACATTTATCTAACTAACAGATGGGCGTGATAATAGATTAAAATCTCACAGCTTGTACTCGCATTAGTCAGTCATATGTTCTTTAAGTATATAAATAGCAAAATTCTGACCCATAGATAAACAAAAGATTACAGAGTCATTCTTACGGAGTGTTCAAACTAAAGATGAAAAACAGAAGTTGAAGAAATAGACCTAATGTTAATTCTCTCAAATAAACCAATATCAATTTTATTAACTTATTGTAATTAAGTCAACAGAACTTTTACACACTCATTTAAAGAGTGTGTAATAATAATATGATAGAAGAACATATCTGTGTGAGTGCTTTGGATAAACATTTTTTGTCATTTTTGTATCAAATAAAAATCTTAGCTGCAGTTTCTAATGCCAAGGCAAGATTATTCTTTACATGGAATGAGAACATGCCTAGAAATGTGACATGTAAAGAGCTCTCAGCACTGTTGACTCATATTCTGTAAGTTTTCATAACCTGAAATTGACACAGGTAGTACCAGAGAGATAGTTTATTTGATTAGATTAACATAAGGCCACAAGTTTGCCATTGGAGAGTGTGTTCATGTGATACCTCTCACTCACAGATTGGGTGCTATGACTTTCTATTCATTCTTCTTCCCTCCTCTTTTCCTCTCCTCTTTCTGATTTCAAGTGTTCATCTGCAAACATTCACCTGTTATTTCCACTAAAATATTCTGTTGTCCAAAATTTCTACACAAAATATTCCTACTCCAAAGGACAATGATGGAAATAAAAATAAGAGTAGAAAATGATCAGTATGTAGCTAGTTATCATAGTTAAACAATAGTACCTGTAAATACCATCATAATCATTGCTTTTGAAAAGGCTGAAAATTAAAAAGGAAAACCATTTCAAATATAAAAAAATAAAACCTGACAATAAAAATAGATTTAATTTACAGATAAAAGTAATGAATATCTTCAGATAAATAATTAAGAACAAATAACTCCTATAAAAGGAAAATCAAAATTGCATATGAAAACAGATTATTCTAGATTATATAAAGGAAATAAAATCATACATTCAGTAAGAATTAATGAGTTCTTATTAAGTATTAAGTTAGTAGCAAGGATGTTAATTTTGACTATGACAATGGGGTAGTTTGCTGTTCTCTGTTTCAAACAAGAATAGAAGAAAACTAATTTGCTAACTGAGAGCACTAAATTATGAAGTAGTTTCCTCTAGAAATGTGCTTTCATTTTTACTGTTCCTACATTCAAGAGAATACACAAAATGTATTTGTTGATCCAGTTCTTAGTTAACTTCAAATGATCTCTTAGAAATCTTTTTAGTTTCCCACGGGCTCAAAACAAGAGAAATAATTAAATCTTTCTATTTGTATCACAGAAAAATTTGAGACTAATACAAGTTTATACCCCATAGAGCTAGCAATAATTGCAACCAAGAAGTGGGAAAAAATTAGGAATCAAGAAAAAAGTAATTCCTAATCGTTGAGTTCTCACTATTCACTGTCAGGAAAGCAGTGCTGATTAAAAGTGCTCAGAGTGCCATCAGAACTGTGTCAGGTCAGGGGGGCACTGATTTTCAATTCACAGCAATATCATGTGAGCATTTCATTTGAAAAGTACATGACCCAGTCCTGAAGAAATATTTTACATATTTATTTGCCTTGAACTTAGCATTTTTTCCAACAAAAGGCCATGATTTCAAGACAGCTTTCCAAGAAAATAAATTATCCTTTTAGTGTGACAATGAAAAGCCCAACAGTCTAGGAACTTTCTAGTTGGAGTATATTGAAATTGAAAATGATGGCTAAGTCTAAACTATATAATTCACCCTAGGTTAAATCCACATACCACAAAGCAGAGAATGCACTAAAGAAGTTCCATTCAACTCACAAATATTAAAAGTGATTAAGTGTAGCTACCAATCAGATTTCTGTTATTATTTAACTGACAACATCATCAACAATGGTTTAAAACTGATGGAAAAACTATAGGAAATCAAACTAGGCATCAGTAAACCACTGAAATAAACAAATGTGTAGATGACACAGTGAGATGTAAGCAGGTAACATTAATTTGGGATCAGTACTTTATGACAAATAATTTTTTTTGGATTTTTAAAATTCAAAAAAGAAGCCAAAGTACCATTACCAAACATAATACCTTTAACTAAAAATCACAAATTCAATGCAAGTAATTATCACTGAGTTGTACATTAACCTTCATTTAGTTTTCAGTTGTTCATTGAGCTGAAAATTCACTATTCTATACCTCAGTTTCTTCCTCTGTAAAATCATATCACATAAGGTTGCTATGAAGATCAAGTGAGTCAATACATGTAAAGCAGTTGCCTTGGTTCCAGGTAAATAGTCAAGTAATAGCACATATCATGACTCCAATATGAAAAAACTGCAATTTACTATGAACCCTATTATTTTCTGGGAGAATTCTATTACTTTTGATACATTTTCACAAATCCTCTAGTGGCCCTAAAAAATTTATTATCCCTGATTTATAGGAAATAAGCACAGACATTTGATAGCTTACAAAATTAGTTAGTAGAAAACTCAGGATTAAAATGAGTGTTTATCTGACCCCAAAGCCCATATAACTTCAACTATACCAGTGGTTCTCAAACCTTAGCATACAAAAAAATATCCTGGGAAGCTTGTTAAAATAGTTTCCAGTTACCATCACGAGAGATTCTGAGGGAGAAGGTTGAGGTGATAGCCATAAATTTGCATTTGAGACAAGTTTACAAGTAGTACTGATGCTCCTGGTCCAAGGACCACATTTTTACTGAACTATACCATAGAGTCTCTCAGAAAATGCTTGAGAAACTGGTAGTAATTACTTCCCTGTGTGAGGTATCTTTATGAAAACCTGTAGACTCATCAAAATGCTGGATAATGCATCTATATTCAATTTTATAATTTAAAAATTCAGGCAAAAGTTTGGCTTTAGTAATTTTGTATCTGAGCAAATTGTATTGCCTCTTTATTAGATGGGTGTCTTGAATCCCTTTCCCTCCAATAAAAAAATCATTCTCAGACCAATATCGGTTTCCTAAATTCTCTAGCAAGCCAAATGTTAGAATTTCCAGAGAAGTCTCTAAACAGGGAGATTTTTATGAACTCTATATTTAAAATTAAATAATTGATAAGATATGCAAATGAACACAGTACTCATGCTAGAATGCTGTTGTCTCCACTGCTATAGATACATAAGACACTCAATACACATAAAAATTTCAAATCGTTCTTGGTAAGAATTCTTACTGATTATTGATTCATTTCTGTGTGGGCACTTTTACCTAGATGAAGGTATTCATCTATCCTAGTCTTAAATGCTTCAAGGAAAAGATGCAATGAACCTCATGGGTAGTAGATATTACCTTTTTTGATTTATCTAAATACATCTTCTGATCAAAGAGCAATAAAGAAGACCAATGAAAGAGAAAGTACACAATTAATTAATTAAACAAATTTTTCAACAGTTCTATTTCTCAGAAAGGACTCTAGGGGTCCTTAATCTGGGATCTATGGACATCCCTTCCCCAAAGTAGTTGATCTGTGAGCCTGAAACCCTAAGTAACTATTTGCATATTGTTGACAAGTACAGCTTCCATCAACTCAGTGACTCAAAACAGGTTCAGAACCATTGATTTACCTCATGAATTCCGCCTTCCTGCAAAAACTCATTCCTCCTAGTTGTGCCACTGAGAATTTTACAGTCTAAAACTTTGATACCCCTTCAACATATCAGGTTTTTTTAATTAATTTCAAAGCAGGAATCCTGTCCTCCCCCAATTGACAAGTCTTCTCTTTTACAGACTAAAGATTTTCCCCATCATTCCAATTTGATGTGCTGTATACTTGTGAATTTTCTCTCTTTCAGACTTCCTAGGTATATATATTTGAGGCATATTACTAACCATAGCATTTTTAGTAACCTGAATTTATGTAATTAATTTTCCATTATTGTAAATCATACCAAGTATAAGTTATATGTAATTTATTGTTCTGCCAGTATTTACAATAATAGAAAAGGATAGCATTTTATATATTCCCTAACTTTAGCCCTTTTCTATTTGGCCTATTGCTTAATCTCATGCTGGAAAAAGATCTTCAAACAATTCCATAAATATTTTACATTTTTTACTTGCTCTGTGTTAATGTACCCAGCTGCATTTCATAATAAATAATACAGTCACACAAAATAGAAATAGTATACATTTATTAATACAAATAGGAATATTCATGTTTAATCTAATTAAACATTCTTTGTTCTTAATGGCAAAAGTTTAAAATTTTTTCTCCTAACTTGAAAGGACCTTTCAGACAACCTGCAGCAGCAGCAGTTTTTAAATTGTCTCTTTCTAAACTGTACATTGTGTTATGAGGTTAAGTACAGCAGCATACTTGAAGAAAATGAAAATGTAAGAGTGTCCAGGGACAATATATATTTTAAGAACTGATACAGGTAAAGAAAAAAAGGACTTGGAGAACAGAGAGGATAGAGAATTGCCAAGTAGACTGCAAATTTTACTGTTTCAGGGATAGTGATTATAGCTCACTGCCCTTTGGAGTATCATGCGTAAGACAAGAGGGCATTTATTATCCTTATTATTTAAAGGTACTACAAGTTGATTTGCCATAAAAAATAACTAGAAAAACTTAAAATAAAAATGCATTTAGGTTAACAGTGAATTGTGACTACCCATTAATTCCTCAACACATATCTATTGCTCATTTGGCTAACACTCAAAGGAACCCCAAATATAATTGAATTTTAATGAGAGAAAAACTAGAGAGAGGACAAAAGTAAATGTTTGATGATTGTTCAAGCTAAGAATTTTGCCCAGCATTTGACCCCTTAGTCTTTGTAAGATCTATAATGATGCTAATCATAATTTTACTAAATGTTGTAACATATTTACTGAAGGCTTACAATGTAACAGTCACTGTGCTTAGTATCTTAAGTGCATTACCTCATTCACCACTGTCAGATAGGTCAGGGGTTGCCAAACTAGAGCCTGGGGGCTAAATCTGACCTGCCACCTGTTTTTGTAATGAAATGTTTATTGGAGTACAGTCATGCTTATTTATTTATATATTGTCTATAGCTGCTTTCATCATACAACGGCAGAGTTGGATAGTTGTAGCAGACCATATGTTCTGCAAAGTCTAAATTATTTGCTTATATGGCCCACTACAGGAAAAGTTTGCCAACTCCTAATATAGATTTACTCATTTGCTTTTCTTACATTGAGAAAACTAAGGTATCCAGTCTACTGTGGTAGGCAATGTTCTATGACTATCCATAAAAAAACAAAAGAATTCATTGGTTAAATAATGACCATATAATAACTTTCTCAATCAGAAAATGTGTAGCTCTTCCCTCTATGGCCCACATCCTGCAGCAAACAGTGAAGTCATAACATGTGAATTTTAGAAAATTTAAAGTAATCTATGAAACTTGTATTTTGAAATGTATTATTTGAAACTGATGAATAAGAAAAATTAAAGGGACAAAGTATTTTTATCTTAAATATTTGCTCCTCCAAAAGGCTTTCTGACAGCCTTCTCTGAAGAACTGTTGCAATCAATTCTCAATCCCTGTCTATTGAATCACCCTGTTTATTTAATTAAAATTTTCCACAATTTTTAGCTGTCTTTTTTATTTGTCAACTTACTGTGAGTCTTCTTCCATTCTGATATGTTTCATAAGGGCAAGGATTGGATCTGTCTTGTTCATCCCTGTATCACCAATGCCTCAAAGAGTAAGTGCTCAAATACCATATGCTAACACATATATATGGAATCTAAGAAATAAAAAAAAATTTTTTTAATGGTTCTGAAGAACTTAGGGCAGGACAGGAGTAAAGACGCAGATGTAGAGAATGGAATTGAAGACACGGGGAGGGGGAAGTGTAAGCTGGGACAAATTGAGAGAGTGGCATGGACATATATACACTACCAAACGTAAAATAGGTAGCTAGTGGGAAGCAGCCGCAAAGCACAGGGAGATCAGCTCAGTGCTTTGTGACCACCTAGAGGGGTGGGATAGGGAGGGTGGGAGGGAAGGAGATGCAAGAGGGAAGAGATATGGGGACATATGTATACGTATAACTGATTCACTTTGTTATAAAGCAGAAAGTGACAAACCATTGTAAAGCAATTATACTCTAATAAAGATGTTAAAAAAAAAGATGTTAAAATACATATATATAGATATATATTCGAAGAATAACAGGAAGTAAAGGAGGTGGAGAAAGAAAAATAAAAAGAACAAACTATTTTTAATAGACAAGGAACTGAGAGAAAAGACTTTTAGGCGGAAGAGAAGGATGAACACAGCCAAAAAAAATGTTTGCTTTGCTCTTCTATTGTTTATTACTATGCATAGAATAGAATAGAGGAATAGAATAGAATAGAATAGAATAGAATAGAATAGAATAGAATAGAATAGAAGTAAAACATCCTTAAAGAAAGAATACAGAAGAAGAATTTGAGGAATAATATATTTCCTGTAAATATTGATCAACTTCTTTCACATAAAGTAGTCATTTATGAATAAATTCTAGCATAAGACTATCTTACAAAGGAGGAGAAAACAGAATAAATATGGTTCTAAACCTGTAATTTCAGAACATTGGAACTTTAAAGGGCTGGCAGGAATAAATTTCCATTAAGAGTGAACCTAAATGAAACTACTAAACAGGGTGTTGATCTAAAACTGAGCAAGAGTAAAATGGTCTAATGAGTCATGAAATCTTATGAAACTAGTAAAAATACTATATCTAAATAGCAGTCCCTGAATCCAAAAAGATGTTATCTTGTTTTCAGAAATAATCCAATTATCTTTGGGCATTATTAAAGTTGCATAAGCAAGTTTTACCTAGAAAAATAATGAGAAATTTTAAGCGTTTTGAGACTAGAGTCCTTGTATTCTACCACTTGGTGTCCTGCTACTAACACAGTACTAAGAATAGAATCCATCCATTCAACAAATAAATGGATAAGTATTTCCGAGAACCTACTACGTAACAGACATTTTCAGATATCGTGAGGCGCCCTTCCTTCTAGGGTATCACACGCTCATGGGGAATGCAGGTAAGCAAACATATTATTTCTCTCTATAATGATGAGAGTCAATGAAGATGTATTCTCAGAGTGCTAAGAGAGGAAGGAAACCCTTAATAAACACAAAAATAATTAAAGATCACGTGAATGACAACAAGCAATATTGTTTGGTATAGAAAGGAAGTCAGCCCAGGCACCATCACTTGTGTTTGGCAGCCACCCAAAGACAGGAAGAAGAGAGAAATATCTTTATAGTGGTAAAAAGGGAAGGTTTCAGTATGCCCTAATTGGAGACTATTGGCATGGGGAATTTATAAGTGGACTAACTAGAAGTGGGGAATACTCTGTGATTGATTAGGGGTGCATATTTGGCTCTCTCCAGTTGGTCCTAAGTTGGAAGCGGGGCAAAAATTAGGGAAGCTGTCAGTTATTGATCAAGAACTGGTTGGTTGTTTGCTGATTGCTACAAGGGTTGTTGTTTGGCTGTCTAACTGATTGCTACAGATTGTGGATCAGAGTTCTGTTTTTATACATTGTTTACTTGTATATTCAGTCTCTCAAGTGCATATTGATGGTGAAGAAGAACTTAATTAACAAATTAGTTTCAAAGTCCAACTAACTTGCCCTCTCATTTTCCTTCCTCTCTTATAAAGTGAATCTAACTTACACTTTTAAAACTACATATAAAAGAAGCCATTAGCTAATGAAAACTTGTTTAGTTTCCAAAACGACTGAGTTATAATGTGGGAAGATCAGTGCTACTGCATAGAGAATAATAAATGAAAAGATTGGCCAGTTCAGAGGCTTATGATAAAAAAATTATTTTTTAAAAGCTAAACATGACAACTCATAATGGCTGTACTGGTACATTAATGATTATATTTTAAATTTAAAAAATAACTAATGTCTCCAGTTAACAAAGTGGGAGGCACTATTATCACCTAACTATCAAGTAATTATATTCCTCACATATCCCCCATGTTTCTATAATTTCTCTTTTTAGTTTCTAATCTGGAAAACATCTTTTTTTGATGCACAGTTTTACTGCTTTTTGTTTTTTAGTTCACTTCATCTTCATTTGTCTTGATTCTCAACAAAACAACAATTTTAAAAAGGAGTAAAAAGACTGCAGAACAAAAACCTATTCAACCACCTAAAAACTACTTGAGAGTCCAGATGGTGGATCATGTAGGGGGAAGGGGAAAAACGGTTATATGTACCACAAACCCTGTTACTTGCTGCAAGATTACTTAAAATAGCAGATATTTTGCATTTTTGTTATTGAAGACGTGTTGCTGAAGGCCGATTTATAAGTGACAAACAAATGTTCAAATGTACTCATAATATGCCATTATGTATGTATCTTCCTTACCACATGTATTTTCTTTCTACTGCTCACAGTTTTAAAATGTACAACACAATTTAATATAAACTTAATGGTTCATACTCAATATAGTTTCCCAATTTTATATATAAATTATACCAGCTTTTGCTATCTTGCTTCAAATGGACTTCAGGAAATATGTGAATTGCTGAGCTCAAAAACTTAAAAGCAAATTATAGTTTCTGATGCAAAGTCATACACTTCTCAAATTGTTATAAATTCAGAATAAAATGATGATAAGTTCTGCTCTTTAGCAACTTCAGAGGCATCTCAGCTTTCATTAGCAAACTCTTTTATATAGGCTGATAAACCTGTAGATCAAGGTACTTTCTCCTTAGACTAAGTGCCACAAAATATGCCAGCTCATATTGGATGAACTGAGCACCGCTTTGGAATAACTTTAAGATTGCTATAGCAAGGGATATTAACACTGAATATGTGATAACCACAAACCTTCATATATATCTAATTATCTCATTTGTTCGTGGTTCTTCAAAACAATGTTAACTTCGAGTTCACAGATACCCTTCAAGTATTCCACAAGTCTTTGAAATTTTATGAGGGCATTTTTCCCATACATTTTCTAAGATTTATCTAAACACATTGGTCATTTCAAATAATATTTTATCTCTATATTAATGTTAATACTTTGTCTTTTAAGTTAACATAATTTTACATTATGTTATACTTTATCTTATATTTTAATTTGATTTTACTTTAATTTGATTTTCCAATTTTAAGTAAGGTCATAGATTATTTTCATTTATTTCTTTCATCCATTCATCCTTATTACCACTATATAGTTAGGGGTTTTTGTTCTCAACAACAGAATACCTTCTAAGCAGGAAAGGATTTATTAAGGGCATTAGGTAGCTTAAAGAATTTCCATCTCAGACAAAGAACCAAATTTGGACGCTAGACAGCTAGGAAAATTGCAGTCAGAACGGAACTTCAGTACTTCTCTAGTGAAAACTCCACTGTGGCTTCTGTCTGCCACCTATTACACTATGGATCAATTATTTGACAGCTACAAGACACCTGTGCCAGATACCTGCTCTTCCAGATCTACTTACCCTTCTCCACTCTGCCTTCTGCCCCAAGAAGCTGATCTTCCAGACTCCACTAACAGGCTAATGACCCCTGTAGCTTCTCCTTGGATAGACCAGGGGGATATTGGGAGAAGACTGGAAAGAAAAAAGAGTGAGTTTGTGGCATTTATTCATTTAGGTTCCTCCCTGTTGTGTTAGGTTGCCTCAGGATGGCTGTGGTCCTCAAGGCAACTTGCCTTACACAACTCTCTCTCCCTCTGGATTCCAGTAACCTTACCACATTTCTCATTCCCTTGGGATAGGGTCGAGAGGTACATCTCCACTGCTGTTAGACCAGGGTTCTTGCTGTATTCATTGAGATCTCTTACATACCACTCAGACCTTTACAATTAGTCCCTTTGTAAATAGACAGTGGGTCATTTGTCTCCTGTTCATACTCAGACTGATCAAAACCAGATTTTCATTTTTATTATTGAAGACATGTTTAGCTATCCCAGAAAAATCAAAATTCTCCCCCACAGGATGCTCTCTCCCTGCATTCACCTATGTATAATGTAACTCATCTCTGGCTTCCAAATCTCAACAGTCAGTCTGCCTGGTAGACCTCAGATAACATGAAGAACATAAGCTGCAAGGAGTTTGGAAAATTTAGTTTTAGGTTTTAAGCCTCAATAATTTAAGAAAACATACCCAAAGGGGATAAAGCAGACACTGCATGAGCCAGCATACCATTATATACTATAAACACTAAAATTTACACATAAATATTTATGAAAAGTTGACCTCCTCTGGAGTAGTAGTATTTTCTACAATATTTATCATGTATATGCTTTGCCTGTATTGTTTTATGTAGATATTTAGATTAGTAATCAAAGAGAGCAACTCAGTAGTAACCAAGGAAATGTATATATTGACTATCAATAGCATAGTAAGGCTTAAAAGGTCAGGTGAATATGGTTTTGCTATTTTATATTCAGATTATTTTTATATATACAATAAATAGAATTGAAGCTTATTCTATCAAATGCATCCTCAAAAATGTAGATTATGAGGCAGGTCCTGTTTCTTCCCTTGTGAATTCCTTGGGTACTGAAAATATTAGACAGTGGACAATAGACTGTAGTCATAAGGAATATTTTCAGGATGTAGTAGATTGACAAGATAACAATTCTTCATTTCTCCAATGAAGAGACAGATTCTATTTCCTTAATTCATGAGTATAGATGAGCTATGTGAATTGCTTTTGCCAATAAGTTATTAGCAAATTGTGGCACAAACAGATTTGAAAATCATTTGCACATTGAGGCTTAGCCACTTGCCACTTTGGGGAGTTCTTGTTATCATCATCATATGAATAAGCCTTGGTCAGCCTGCTAGATGACAAGAAACACATGACTCAGCTATCCTATCTGTCCAGATATCAGCCAGCCAATCACCAGAAAAATTTGTAAGGCCATCCTAGATCAGCCAGCCCCCAGTCAACCTGCCGATTAACAGCAGATGCATGAGCTAGTCTAATAGAGATGAGCCAAGGCCACCTTAGATCAAAAGAGACACCACTGAACCTAGTGCATATTGCAGACCTGCAGAATCATGAGCTAAAAAATGGCTGTATTTTCAAGCCACTAAGTTTTGAGGTTTGAGGGTTTTTTACACAAACAAATTAGCTGATATATAAATAGGTACCTATAAGGGGTGTGCTGTTGTTGACTAACCTGAAATATGTGGCACTGGATTTAGGACTGGGTAGTAAATTAAAGCTGGAAAAGCAGTGAGGAAACTGTTGCAAAAGCTGAAGTAAAAGAACAATTGGCAAAACTATCACCTGTAGTGACACAGAAGGCAGAAAACTTACCGATACACTTGTTGGCATTGACAAGATAGCTCCCAAGCAAAATGTTCAAAGTGTCAGTTGGATTCTTTCAGCTTCAAGGATAAAGTGTGGCAAGAGAGAGATAAGATAAAAAGGAACCATTCTGTTCTCAGGCAGAATTTAAAGGGAAAATGAAGCTGTAGGACTAGGCCTGGAAAATAAAACTGATTTTCATTTCCAGTATGTCCAACCAGCAAAATATTTTCAAAATAAAATAAAAACAAGGATCAAATCAAGGATGTGTCTGTAAAACCCTTTGTTAAAATCCTGAAAGATTCAAGGAGTGATGAATGGCCTCTCTGAGATACACACAAGGCCTCTAAAAATAATGAGTGTGGTCACACAAAAGCTTAATCCCCAAAAAGGCATTTATTAACTCTACAGAGAGAGGCAGTTTCAAAAACAATTGAGATTTTGGATCTTATTGATTAGAGTGGACTAGAATCTGAAAATCCACAAAAAATTTATGGGAGTTTTATCAGTAAAAGGGCCACTAATTTAGCTGAAAAGAAACTGAGACTTAAAATTTCAACAACAAAAATCCTCTGTATCTCAACTCTCTATGGGAGGAAGCAAGCTAAGAAAGCTACTCAGTTGCAAACAAGGCAATTTTTTGTGGGAAAAGCAAGAACATGTAAGAAGATAGAAGCAAGAGCCCAAATGATGGAGTCAAGATTCATGGAGAACTATGGAACAAGAAACCACACTCAAACTTAGAAATTTTGCACTGAGAAGTGACTTCTATGGAGCAGAACAAAGCCCTAGTCAGAAAAACATTCCTGGCTGCAGAGTCAGAAGATCCGACAGCATTTGGCCTGTGGGATTTCAGAATTCCATGAGTCAGTGCCTGTTATCTGCCTCCTGCTCTTCATTTTTTTTTTTTTGAGCTGAAAGGTCAATTATAATTACCTTATCTATCCTTGTCTCACCATTGTATGTGGGGGACAAATAACTTGTAATTTTAGTTCACAGTTTATGAAATTTAGTTTATGAGAGCAAAAGGAACACATCCAAGAACCATATTCAGACCTTTTTTTTTTTTTTTTGCGATATGTGGGCCTCTCACTGTTGTGACCTCTCCCATTGTGGAGCACAGGCTCCGGACGTGCAGGCTCCGCGGCATGTGGGATCCTCCCGGACCAGGGCACGAACCCGTGTCCCCTGCATCGGCAGGCAGACTCTCAACCACTGCACCACCAGGGAAGCCCATATGCAGACCCTTTTAAATCAGGAGATTCTAGACTTCCATCTAAAGCTGGAACTCAGTGAGGCTTTTGGGGAGTCTTAAGAGGAGATGCAGGTATTTTGAAAGTGAGAGGAAAGTGAATTAATTGCAATCAAAGGACAGACTGTAGTGGGTTATTAAAATGCTCACAATGATCCTTCCTATCATATAAAGGCAGAATCTATTTCCCCACCTCTTGCATCTAGGTTGGTCATGTAATTTGCCATGTAAATGAGACTCACACATGACACAAGCATAGGGTAGAAAAGCTCTTATATGTTTGAACTTACCTAGTTGCAACCTGCGCCAAGGACTTCTGCCACTGCCACCACGTGAATACACTTAGATTAGCCTATTGGTGGATAAGAGACATGTGACCTAGTGGTATTTATAACCCATCTGAGAGTGAGTCAAGAATCAAACATGTGAATAAAGTTATCCAGAATCAGCCAGGCCCAAATGGCCTGACAATTAACAGCTGAGGAATTAGTAAGCCCAGCTGAGTGCAGCACAGCTCAAGGATGGCCTTGCAGAAACTACCTAACTAAGCAAAAGTTGTTTTAAGCCACTGTATTTGTTACACTAGTTTGTTCCACAGCAAAGACAAAAAAATACACAGGACTAATCTACTTCGATATAGACACCTAGGTGTAATCTTGAAAGAATAACGTGAAAGTTTTCTATATTTCCTGTTGAGAAGTCTGGAAATCTAGATTGCTGAAGATTAGATATTTTTGTTTGTTTGTTAAAAGGAAAACATTTGGGGGGGAAAGTTGAAACTTGTTTTAAAACATATGACACTAGCCCGAGAAATACTATATTAAAAACCAAAGAGAATAAATTATATTGGGGGAAAAAAAACGTAGAGTTAGAGTTGAAAAATGTTGGAGGAGGTCATTCAGAGGATGTGACTGCCTATAGACGCAAAATCTGAACCCAGGCAAGTGGAGGCTCCTCGACCCCTCCTGTCTTTGGAAAGTACACTATGCTCACTGTTTCCCCAGAGGGAGTCATTCTCAAGGACGCAGCATTGAAAGAACAATATGTTGTTGAGACCATCTGGATGATATAAGTAACTGAACCCAGTTAAGGCCTCTATATAAACTTTGTAGATTCTGGCACGTGGGTGAAGACAAGAATCGTACATAAATTCTCTTACTTATTAGAACTGCCACCTATCAATGTGAAGTAGTCTGCCTTTCTTTGGTCTCTCCTTGTCCTCTGTATGTGGGGTCCAATTTTCAAACCAACAAAAGACCTAGTAACCAATAAATATACAGGTGACCTAGAGTATGTAACTTGACAGTTCTTTTCCTCTGCTGCTTATTAAGTAAAATAAGGGAGATTGGATGAGATGAAATCTGATTTTCCATCTAGCTTTAAAATATCTTTCTGATTCCATTTCAAATTTTGAGGCCTGTCTGACCATTATGCTAATAACAATGTTTTCCATAGCAATTGAATTCATGTAACTATATTCTTTGCTAGAGGTATGTATGGAAGATTTATATATATATTTCAAGAAAGAAAATATGCACATCCCTAACTTTATTTATCTATGTATATAGAGAAATAGAGGTCCGTATTTTCTAATATTAAGCAATTAGTAGTTTCACCAATCAGTCCACTGAGAAGTATTTATGAAATACCTATTACATGTACTGTATTGTGCTTGACACTTTATAGGATATAAGAGGTGTTAGACCTAGAAATTGACCTCAAAGACCTTACTATTAATTGGAAAACAAACATATTTACTTATTGGAAAGGAAACTACAAGCTAAAACATAATACATGACAAGTACCGGAGATATCACATACGTCAGTAGAGCTTAATGGTGAAGAGAGTCAGCTCTGGAGCCAGACTGAGGAAATCTGATCCTGGCTCCATCACTTTCCTGCTGTGCAGCTTGGACAAGTTGTTTGACCTCTCTGGGCCTATTTCTTAATCTATAAAATATGTATATAAATCAATAGTACCCACCTCATAGACCATTATAGAGAATTAACATATACAAAAGGCCTACAACCGTTTAAATGCTAATACATATGAAGTCCTAAGCACAGAGAAAATGTTATGTAAGTATCATGTATCTAAATGTAGACAGTAAGTGGCTGGGAATGTTTAGCTACTCCACATGAACTGTTCTGAGAAGAAACAAAACCCAGCCCACATATGCCTTAAATTTTAAAAATTAACAAATTTTTAATTAAAAAAGCCAGCCAACTTCCTGTTTTTAATTTCATACTCCATCTGTTAATCAGTTTTCAGAATTGGACAAAATTCCTTAAAATTTTTATTGCCTCAAATATTCCAATGCAGTTTTGTCAGAGTAGTTTATATTATGAATGAACTCTAATGACAAGAAGTATGAAGGGCATATTTTAATCATAACGCTCATGTTGAGCCTGCTCTGCTTTCAAATGGCTGTTAGAATCTATATAGCCATAGCTGATGCATTATGATAGGCATATACATGTAAACTCCCTAACTGTGCCGTGTGATAATGTATCTCTCCTAGGAGACTGACACCCAGTAGGCACCCAGTAAGTATTCTTGGAATAAATTACTGAATATGTTGAAAGTAATTTTAGATGCTGTAGGATACTAAAGGCAATATTAAAAAGTACAAAGCTGGGCTTCCCTGGTGGCGCAGTGGTTGAGAGTCCGCCTGCCAATGCAGGGGACACGGGTTTGTGCCCCGGTCCGGGAAGATCCCACCTGCCGCAGAGCGGCTGGACTCCTGAGCCATGGCTGCTGAGCCTGCGCGTCCGGATCCTGTGCTCTGCAACGGGAGAGGCCACAGCAGCGAGAGGCCTGAGTACCGCTAAAAAAAAAGTACAAAGCTAAGTAGGAACTAGTATTCAGATAGGAGTTCATTTTTTTAACTACGTACACACATAAAACAAATTCTGCAGGTAAAAAATTAATAACTCATCTCAAGTTAGTTTTAGAAATTACATTTATTTAATAATAAACTTAGGTTTCCAGAAATTTTCTCTTTGAAGTTATTTGGAGCTGATAAATGAAATGTTCACATATTGAGATATGGGGAAGTCATTTCTAGCTTATACATGAGTTAAGTTGAATTTTATGCTAGCTAAAATAGCCTGTTTGTGGCCCATCATACGTACATTGTACATCTGCTTTAGTTATTTAAGAAAAGGGCACATGGACCAGAAGTAAAAAAAGTCCATGTTAAAAATAAAGATTAAATGCCTCTCTTCCTGGGATGCCAATGCTGGTACTCCTCTGATGATAAACACTCCTTTCCCAGGTGCCAAGGCCATACTGACTCACTGTGTACATGCTGGTCTGTTCTTTTTTCAAAACATTGAAGAAATGTAATCCTGACTTTTGTAATGTTCTTTGTTCTGACAATGTAAAACTGTGCTGAAAACTCTGCTTCTCAGGAGCATCTTCTCAGAGTAATCTGGGAAGATGGCTTCCAGGCTAGTCCTTAGTTTGACTCAAATAAAACTCTTTTCTATTCTTATTATAGATTGTTTATTGATTATTTTTGTTAACAGAGCCTAGCAGTTTATAGTGCCACAAAATTCACCTTAGAAGTGATTCTCAGCACAAGCCTGTGGCCGTAGGCCTTAAACTGTAGTCTCTGGATGGCAGCATCAGCATCACCTGGGTGCTTGTTAGAGATGAAAATTCTCAGGCCCTATCCCTGAACTGCTGAATCAGAAACTCTGGAAGTGGGCCCAGTAATCTGTGTTTTAATCAACTCTGCAAGTGTGTCTGTTGCGTGCTAAATTGGGAGAACTCTGGCTTAGAGCAGATTTGTGCTCCTCAAGGGCTTTTCTTTCAGACTTCTAAAAGAATGACATTGTTCTACCTTGAAAGGAAATGATAATTCTTGGGTTATTTTAGGAATTGGTTCCAATACAAGCATACCACATTTTATTGCACTTGGCTTTACTGCACATTGCGGATTTTGCATTTTTTACAAATTAAAGACTTGTGACAACCCTGCGTTGAGCAAGTCTATCGGTGCCATTTTTCCAACAGTATTTGCTCACTTTGTGTCTCTGTGCCACATTTGGTAATTCTTGCAATATTTCAAACTTTTTTTATTACTATCATATCTATTATAATGATCTGTGATCAGTGATTTTTGATGTTATGTGTCAGAAATATTAGGATTCACTGAAGGCTCAGATAATGCTTAGTATTTTGGCAATAAAGTATTTTTTAATTAAGATATGTACATTGTTCTTTTAGAAATAATGCTATTTACATACTTAACAGACTACAGTATGGTGTAAACATAACTTCTATATGCACTGGGAAACCAAAAAGTGCATGTGACTCGCTTTATTGCGGTGGTCTAGAACTGAACCTACAATATCTCTGAGGTATGTCTGTATTACAAAAATAAAAATACAAAAAGGCAAGCTCAGTTTTATTTTCTAAAAACAATAAAATGGAACTGTTATACCAGGGAAATTTTTTCAAACACTTGGGCAGGACTTTTTCTAATGTGTTTTACCACATAACTTATACTAAACATATTTTTTTTCTTTTCTTTTCATAACTGTTGCTTTAGTGAAGAGAACAAGAAATATCACATAGTACACAGGGCAAAGTCACAAAAGAAAAAAAGCCAAAAGCTGAAGGTTGAAGAAAAGGTTAGTATTGAATTTCATTTCAAATACATAAAGATTTACAAAGCCACAAAATTCATCTAAGGAGGAGTTGGCATAAAATAAAAATAATTTATATGTAAAATGGAAGAACTGATTTTCCCAATTCAACTTCCATTCAGAGACACACTTGTAAATGAAAAGCAGAGTAAAGGCAGGGGTAGGGAGAAGACAAAGGGAATTTAGAATCACAGTCTTAAACTATTGCCAAGGTACTGTCTACATTACCATTTTTAAAAGTAATTGAGCATCTGTATAGGGAATAGCAAAGTATTAACCACTTTGGGAATTAGAATCTAGTATAGCTCCTGTTTTCACAGAGGACACAATCTACTTTGCAATGAAAGTAAATGTTAAATGCCCTAGAGAGAAAACAAATTTCATACTCTAAGAAACACTATTGTAGCCAGTTTTTTTTCCAATGGGCCACAAAAATAGCTCTATTTTATCCAGTAAGATAAGATGATGTTGGTATATAATGCCTCAGACATATAGTAGGTGCTTTGTAAGCACTGTTATTAAACCTTACAGTACATTCTAGTATTTTTACTTTCAAGCTGGAAATATCAGCTCCTTAAATGGCTGTGTTAATATACCAAGAAGAAGGAGTTAGTGAACAAGAAAAAGAGAAAACACAATTGTCCACTATGCTAACAACAAAGGTTTTAGAGTTTGTCGTAAGAGGATTCAAGTCACCTGATGAGGAACAGTGGGAGACTATGGGACATATGATAATGAAACTGTAAATGAGAAGCAATGTATCAGGAGAATTTATTGAACTCCAGAGCCATGTAAGTTATTCCAGAACATGTTAGCATGTACAGGAGGAGGAAGCAAAAGCCTGCGAAGCTTAGGTTTCTTCTCTGATGGGTGGGAGGATAAGATATGTATAAGAAAACTCAGAACAAGGTAAGTGCCAATTTTATGATGGATGATGAGGGTTACAGGGGTCAATATCAATCAAAAAAAGATTCACATTGGCAGGTGGTATCAAGGTTAAGTTGGTTTGGGATTCCTTCTTCAGCTGTTTTTTAAGGATAAAATCATTATCTCTCTTGTTGCTTTCCTTTTCCTTCTCTTCCCACACTTCCCAAACCACAAATATTAAAGAGCTTACAGAGGTAAGGTAGAGGTAATATGATTTAAAAAGTTATAAAGAGAGTAAATGATAAGAGAACAGGGTATCATCAGTAGTCTGTTCTAAGAAACAATCAACCAAATAAGTGGACGGGGGCAGAGAATGAGAGGAAAGGGCAGGAGGCAATTTTTCCATACAAAATATCAATGGTTCATCATAAAAACAAAACTCAAATCTACAGAACTAATTAGAATTGCCACCAAGTTTGTCAATGGAACTGTAATTTTTACTAACTCACACTCAGACATCCTAAAATGGTTTACAAAGTGATTTTGCACACATCTTATTAATTCACACAAAAAAACTTGGGTAGAAAACAGCTGCTCAAAAAGCTTGAGTGACTTGAGTAAAAGCTAACAGCTAGATGTTGGACAGAGCCAGAACTTGAAGCCAAATGTTCGAAATAGTGCTCTTTGAAGAACCAAAGATGAAGATGTTCTGGTCTATATTACATTAGAAAATGAGTTCTGAAGACAGAAGTAACTGCCATTTGTTGAGCACCAACTGTGTGGTAAGTGTTTTGCTCTCTGAGACGTCTCCCAAGCCCAGCTGCTGAGTCCTAGGACTCATATATTATTATATGAGCCTCTGCTCATATAATCAATAGCCTCTTCCTGTCAATATCCCTAATAAATAGAATGAGGTGGAAGTGATGCTGTATAACCTCCCAGGCTGGGTCAGCTCAGAAAAGACAGTAGTGGTTTTGCTCTCTCTCTCTCTTTCTCTCCAGCATCTCAACCACCATGCTCTGAGGAATTCAGGCCATATACAGAAGCCATATGTAATTGTTCTAGACCACAGTCTCAGCTGACATCCCAGCCAACATCCAGCCTAATCTCCAGAAATGTGAATGAGGAAGACTTGGCCAGGCACTGTCTGACGGCAACACGTGTAGACCCCGAGTGAGAAGAGTCACATCGAACTCAGTCAGCCCTCAGAGCCATAAGGAATCAAATAATTGTTGTTGTTTTAAGTCATTAAGCTTTAGGGTAATTTGTTTTACAGCAAAGAACAACCAACACTTCATTTTTTACTTGAATTATTTTGTTACAGAAAGCAACTAGTTCAACTTGTGGGTGCTCTGTGGAAACCAACCAGATGATAAATATGTACTACCTGGTGAAGTCTGAAGCCTCACTGAGCATGGACAGGATTGTGAGGCAATGGCAGGGATGGTTACATAATTTGTGGGCCCCAGTGACAAATGAAAATGTGTGGACCCTTGTTCAGAAAGCAGGAAAAAAGTGCTCTTAATGCACATGGAAAGCTTGCTTTCTTTCACAGATTCTTTAACCCTTTGGTTTTTTATTTGCTATTCATGCCATTTTCAGTAAAGAAAAATTAACATTTTAAATGATAAGCATGATTTTTACTGTTTGTGTTATGTGATGCTAGTTTCAAATGCAAATATCAAAGCATTGAACTTATATGCGGAATCACCAAAATTACACAATTCATATTATATGGCTCCTTCCCAGAGGGTACCACAGGCTGATAGAAGAGAGAGATGCAAGCCAGACTCAGAAAACCTGGAAGAAAAAAGAGAGGACCCTGGCCCACCCCAGGGTAAAGCCAGCCTAGGGAGTGTTCTGGGGCACAAGGACTGTGGGGCGAGTGTAGACCCTAACAGGTGACACAGGTGTGGGGCTGTCTAGTGATGCAGGGCATAAGTGCTGGCCTGCAGCAGATCCCAGAGCTGTTCCATGGAGGAGGCGGATTTGGAGAAGTCAGCCCCGTGTCTCTCTGGTGCATGGGCAAACCCACTGTGACACACAGGCGACCCCGAAGGATCTTTAAACTTCTGTGCTGGGAGGCACTCATACCTGGATTAAGGGTAGACAAGAGGCCAGACACAGTCTCCAGTGGATGGATCACGGAGCAGGGGCTGCTAGTCTGGGGTAGGGATGGTTAATGTCATTCCAGGCCCCAAGACGCTGCAAGTTCCAGGCACCCACCCCGACCTTCCTGCACCCACACCCAGGCCCCAGTCAGGGATGGAGGATGGAAGAGATCACAGGGTGGGGGTGGGGAGAAGGAGGTGAGTGGGGCCCAGGTGGCCAGGGAGTCAGGGAGTAGGGAGAACCAGCCAGGTAGACTGCAGCGAGCCAAGGCTCCAAGCCCCTGTGCTTGCTCCATCATCTCATGAGATTTCACTGACAAAACGCTGAAGATGTCTGTTAGGGATCTTCGAATGGAAAAGAAGAAGTATTGCATAATATACAATAGTCCCCCTTAATCTACCATTTCATTTTCTAACGTTTCAGTTAGCTGTAGTCAACCATGGTCCAAAAATATTACATGGAAAATTCCAGAAATAAATAACGTATGTTTTAAGTAGCCAGCCATTCTGAATAGCATGATGATATCTCACACTGTTCCACTTTGTCCTTCCCAGATGTGAATCATACTTTTGTCTAGCATATCTGCCCATTAGTCACTTAGAAGCCATCTGGGTTATCAGAGCACGTGTGTTCAAGCGACTCTTATTTTACTTAATAATGGCTCCCAAGTGCAAGACTAGTGTTGCTGACAATTCAGATATTCTTTTACTCTGCCTAATTTATAAATTAAACTGTGTATAGGAAAAACATAGTATATATAGGATTTGGTACTATCTGCGTTTTCAGGCATCCACTGGGACTGTTGGAACTTATTCCTTGCAGATGGGAGGAGACTCCTGTATATGCTAATATAATCCCTGGACTGGGAGATAGGGTTTCTGAATTCTGTTCCATTGTCCTTCTTAATTTTATATCTTTGGGGGCACTGATCTTCTCATCTACAAAATGAAGGTTTGCTCTGTGACTCCTCAAGTCCAGTTATTTATTCTTTAATAAATATATACTTAGTGTCTGTTAGAGGCTGGGGAATGTGCTAAATCCTGAAATTACAGGGGTGGACAAAAGCAACAGGCAGCTTATAATGCCATTAGGAAGAAGAATAGTCAATAAGTAATTACAAATGTAGTTCATCCCATAATAGAAGCACAGGAGGCAATGGGAGCCCCTGCGGGTGGGGAGTCTTCCTACGCACTTCATCTTCTTTGAAGTGTGTATAGGAAGACTTCCCTGAGGAAGGAATGTTTAAGATGAAACTGGAAGGATGAGCAAGAGTTAGTTAAGTAAACTGTTTCTTGGTTTGTGGGAGGGAGAAGAACAGGTTGCACAGAGACACGGAGAAAAGGCAGAAGAAGGGCAGGGCACTTGCAGCAGAGAGAAGAGCATGGGCTGCAGTACTGACTCTTGAACAGATACTGACTATGTGAGTAACACACAGCCAATGCTAACATACTTAGGGGAAAAGAAAGTGGGTTCTGACTGACCCATGAGAATGTGATGACTTAAAACTGCAAACCAGCAGTGCGGTCTCAGAAGCAGGAAGGAGCAGACAGCAGACAAAACAAGTATTTTCCCCAAACACAAAACCTGAGATAAGGATTTGGGTTCAAGGAGTTCATTTTGGAAGTTATTGCAGGAAGCTCATGGGAATGTAAGACAGGGAAAGGACGATAGCTAATAAAGGTTGCTCTGTGGGTAACTGGAACTTATTCCTACTGGGGACCCTCTGAGAGATGGAATGGAACACTCCCTCAGTGTTGCCTCCTGTTGGGTAAGAACGCTGAGGTAGTCTCACCAACTCCCATCCTTCATTGGTTTGGGATTGCTCCAGGGCAGATAACTCCCCAGTACTGCTGGTCTGGCTCATCTGTGGGTACAGCATACTCCCAGGACCACAGAATGCCTCAAGCAGAGACCAAGGAAGCCACTGACATTTCTCCCTGAAGGTGAATTTCAGGGTGGGATGAGGGGATAGGAGAGGGGCACAAACACTGTCTGCGACAGTGTCTGATTGAGTGTGTCATTGAGCTGAGAGAGATAAGGACATGGAGATGAGGATACAAGCAAATTCTGGAGAACACCATGGCCAGAAGGTGAGAGATATGGTGATAGCTGGTGCTTTCTAGCTCTCAAAATAAATTCATAGATTCACAAAGTTTTAGCACTCAATATTTCCATTACCATGTTACATGAGAAAACTGGACCTGAGAGGAGTTAAAGCACTTGTCCAAAGTTTCACAGCCATCAGGGGTCTGAGTCTCCTAACATTTGCCCCTGTCTTCTTTTTACCATTACATTCTTCTTCACTAACATGGCTTTCACCTTGAAAAGAAAGGAGAGGAAGAAAAAGAAGGGGAGGAGAAGGGGGAAGAAGAAGAGAAGGAGAAGAACAAATGGGGATTGGCATGATCATCTTCATCCAGACAGGACATAATCAGCCCCTGGAAAATGGATTTACAAGTGAAGACAAAAGTCAGCAGTCAGAATGAGAAGACCTTCACCTTCTTAAAATGTATATAAATATTTTCCTGCAAGAATTCCCTTTTTCTCCATTTTCATATCTTCTATAATTTTGAAGAAGTACAACAAAAAATTTTCCAGAGAATTCTGCTACTGTGCTCTATATGTACATTAAGGTATATAGCATTTAAGGGAGAAAAACTGGATTTCCCCAGTTTGGTAATAAAGAGTGAGACTAAAATTTTAAGTGCAGCCATGTACCAGTAATCCTCCAAAGAATAAGCATATAACAGAGGAACAAAATTCTACTAAACTCAGATACATCATGGGCTTCTAGAAAATGATTTAAAGAGTGAAAAAATCAATATTAACACAACATGTAATCATTTATAGGAGGACAGAGTTCTCAGAACTGTATTTTACTTGCAGTCTAAAATTATATCTCGATATAGTATGAGAACATGGCTTTAGTCACTGGAAAGATTCTGCTGGCACAGAGTGATTTATTCAAGGAGTGTAGGAAGATTTGAAATATTAAAACTTTCAGTTTGAAAGGTTATTTTCTCTGCCTGGACAATAATTATATATGAAGGTAAAAATATGACATGAAAAAGTAAGACATCTGCAAATTAAGGATACATTATAAGGTGAACAGAAATTTTTAGGTGAACAATAGAATTTTTCATTAAAGATATCTAACATACTAAATATATACTTGAATGAGGTCAAATGTAAGAGTAAGTCATTGTAATTGCTTCCATGATCAATCTTAACAAGAAAAATGCTATAGAGGAGTTATTTTAATGATGGCTACATTTTCTAGAAGCCCAGGTGAGTTTTTGGCATATATCTCAACCTTTCCTAAGATCTTCCCAAAATGATTTACCATGCCGAAATCTTTCTATTTTAACAGCTTCAAAGGATCATGGTTAATCTTGGATAGCTCATACATTTCTAAATTCAACTTCTGTCAGATTGATTTATGATCTTGAATTGGACTTACATCAATTTGATTTACGTTTCTGCTCTTGGCTGAGGCTATGCGTACTTACCATAACTGAGTTGTCACAGAGAAAGAAGATCCACAGGGACAGAGATGATATACCTCTCAAAGGGCCATTAATGGGAAATAATAGAACAAGTCTTGTCCTTTGCTTTCAGTGGCCCATGAGCTTCAGGAAGCGGATGTCTTGCAGTACCAGGGATGAATTCGGTGTGTAGACACCACTGAGATAAGTAAATAGATAGATCCTGTGCATTCTGGGAATGTGACAGTTCCCATAAAGTTCCTTTTGAACTTTCAAAGAATGGCTGAGTTAGGATACCATTTAAGACTCATCACTTATGACCATTAACAGATATTATAATTGTGTTCAGTGCTCCTTACTACAGAGCAATAGCCATTACAGTTGTCTTGATTTTTCCCATTTTAACATAGACATTTTTCTTGTCCCAGGGAGAAATAGTTACCAGGGTTTGGTGGAGAAAAAAATGTGTAACACAATATTGCACCAACAGTATTCACAGAAATTTCCTAGCCAACAAACTTGAGAACTTGACAGTAAATTACTGACCTTTTTTTTAATACTTTGCCCTTTTAGGAACAAGATAGTAATTTTAACATTAACAACCATTGGCCAAGATATAGAGTCCTATTTTCTCCATTTGGGATCTGCCATTATCACACATATTCCTCAAAATCTTGTTATCACTGCTAAGCATAATTTAACTATTTTCTTTCTCTTTTTATTGTTAATTAATTACTGTATTTGAATTCTACATATCTAAAATAAAAAATAAATATAGACTGAAGGTTTCTATTAAGGATGTCAATATTTTCTTGGATTATCATCCAACACTGCAATGACAAGATTCCCCAAATGGTCTTTTGCTTATCTTTGATTTACAAAGCACCTGCTGAAAACATTACCTCTTTAACAGTTACAGTATAGTTTCTGCAAATTGCCACTGTTATTATCTCCTAGGAAAACACCAAAAGTTAGCTTGAAGAATATGTTTTGAAATTTTTTGAGAGGGAAATTGTTTTCACTGAATAGCTGCAGAAAACAGAACAAAAATATACCATGATTTTCAAGGACCCTGTCAGTGCCAGAAAATGTGCTTGTCTAAGTAGACCCTGAAGTACAAAACAAGACCATAAAATTTTACATTTTCTATAAACTTAAAACTATGACCATCAAAAACTCTCTGGCCACTTTCTTCATTCTGAATAGCAGCACTCAAATAATAGGGTATCCAGAGAGTTATGAAAGCTTACTCCTTACAGATCTTTAATAAAGAAAGCAGCCTTGTCTTTGGACAGTTTATATACAGTTCTCTAATTGGAAAGAATGTTCTAAGCAAATTGTAAAGGCCTAATGTCTTCCTAGAATTTTATATAAATTATATGCCCAATCCTGGAAGATGGCTCTATTGGTCTCAGAGGATCCCTGGCAGCCTTAATTCTACTTGCCAGTAGGCCTCTGATATGAAATTAATCTAAATAACTTGGTGCTTCCCCAAATTATCAAATACTTGAGCACTTCAAAGCAATACTGAATTCTAGTAAGGAGCAGTGTAACTTTGTTGAACTGCAGATATTAACACTAGACAACGCTCCCAAGAAAGCTAGGCCACACATTCCCCACCTCGTTCTAACAAACCGTTCACACAGTTCAAGTCTGTGTCTTGGTAAAATGACCAATTATGACAGGTTTTAGGCAATGCTGTAGAAGCAGCAAGTGTCAAAGCTCTGCCGTACTACCTCTCCCATATCTATGGCTTCAAGGACCTCACTGTTCTTTGTTATAGCACTGGTTGATAGAGCAGAAGGCTGCTAATAGCTCTGGGAGAAAGCAATGATTCAGTACAGAGTATTGTGACTATTACATTTTGTTTCACGTTATATCAAGAAGTTTAATCACTTATTTAGCTCTTTCTTTGAGACAGATTTCTCTGACAGCTCACTTAGTGCGCCAGAAGAGAAGAAGGAGAAGAATTCATTTCAGATTCTTCATGCTCCTGACAACTGGTATCACGGTGAAACCTGATTATCCTGGTTAGGAATATGTTTTCCCTAAAGAGTGGAAGTGCTCACCCTCTGCATGATCCTTTCCTTTCTCATCAAGCCTGACGTTTCAGTGCTTTGTTGCAAACTAAAAGCCTATGATTACACTGGACTGTGGGTATGAGATTTTGCCCAATACACAACACAATACAAAGAAAGGAAAGGAAAGCAAGTGACAGATTTTTTAATGTATACTTTGTAGCTCAGGTCACTTTATGACAGGTACCAACCAGAAGCAGCAGCTGAGCCAGTTTTCAGACGACCATGGACAGCTCCTAGAATAATGGCTACCAGACCAGCCTACATAATTGATAATTCAGGGTGAACTTTAACCAGAAAGCCAAGCACATTTGCTTTGTCTACCCTTTATTCCAAAATGGCCTGCATTCTCCATGGTCAAAGGTTTTGTCTAAATTCCTTGATTTATATTCTGACTTCCATTTCAAGGACATTAAGCGTCTGTTTCACTTTTAGAAATGGAGACCTAACCAGAGGGTACTTGGCAGCCATGGGAGAAACAGAGTAATGGTTTGTTAGGGGTAGGGTGACTGTTGGACCCAGCTAAACTATCATTATGATCTAAGGCTTAGATTCTCTCTGGAAGTTGAGAGGTGTCAAGCATATGCATGTGTCACTGTATCCTTCTCACTCTATGCTACTCCTCTTTGTTTTATTAATAGAAGTTTAAAATTCAGGTGTATTTTTCATAAAGATAATGGCCATTGCCCTATTCACAGACTGCATCAGAAATAGGAATTTTACTCTGAAAAAGTGCTTTGATATCATTTGTGGAAACTATCATAATCAATTTGTCATCATTTATTATACTGATATACATTCAGAAATATTATGAATGTTTTATGTACTCTGTAATTTGTTAGAAGACAGTATGTTCTCATGTAAAATACTCATTTATCTGTAACCTAAACCCTTAGTAAAACATACTTGGAAATATATTTATATTTGTTTATTTATTTATTTATCCTGAGAAACAATAGGCATAGATCCACTGAAGCAAGTTATGAGGGAGGGCCAGAAAAATCATGTTCTGGATATAAACAACATATTCAACTCTATGCTATAAATAGCCACAGAAAATTAGTTTTAGATAAAGAAATATCCAAAGGTGATCTGATAGATCAAAAGACAAATAGTCTTTTAAAGCACATTGATTTAATCTCACCATTTTATAATTTCCATTTCTAAATTTTTCACCTTTCCCTCCCTGGATGAAATTTAGGAATCAAATATACTCTAACAAATATAAGACTTTCCCTTATAAACATAATTTCTCCAGTAACATGTAATATTAATCAATTCAAATGCTATGTAGAATGTCTGCAATATCCAACTTATGTTGTTTTTAGTAAGAAAACATTTGAAAAGTATATCAATTAAAATAAGAAGGTGACAGATTAATAAGTTAGTATTAGTTAATGAATTAATAAACATGGTGTACTGGATATCTATTGCTATATAACAAAATTAGTGATTGAAAACAATAAACATTTATCTTACAGTTTCTGCAGATCAGGAATCCAGGTGCGGCATAGCTTGGTGTCTCTGGTTCAGAGTCTTTTATGAAATTGCAGTCAAACTGCTGCCTAGGGTCAAGCTCTTATCACAAGACTGGATTTGGGAAGGATGCCCTTCCAAGGTGCATCAGGTGGCTGCTGGCAGGCCTCAGAACGCCTGCATCCAAGCTCACTCACTTGTCCCTCCCCACAGGTCTTCCTCATAACATGGCAATTTATTTCTACTTTATTTCTAAGTGGAAAGAGCAAGAAAAAACATCCAAACTAAAAGTCAGTCTTTTTTCACCCAAGCTTGGAAGTGTCATCCCATATTGCTTACCATATTCTGTTCATTAGCAAGTCAGTAAGTCCATCGCACATTCAAGGGAAGGGAATTACACAAAAGTGTGGGTATCTGGGGTGAAGGTAAAGGCTGCCTTTCACATATATTGTGTTGAAACTCTCTCGGAAACATATACTCTAAGTCTCAATTTTGCTCAATCAGCAGCCATTGCTCATTTGTGATAATTGATTAAAATATCCTATATCACTATGACTAATTCAGTTATTTGCACCTCCTGGACTAAAGCCTCCAATAAGCACATTTAAATATAATTTATTCTTTTATATAGAGTAAGTTATATCTTCCAATGTGGGCCAGTTTTAGCACTGTAAGAAAATAATTTGAACTTTTTGTACTATTTATAATCGCCTTCACAAGTAATTTCTACTTATCAAATAATTGTTAGATGTCATTATATTGTTTGGAAATGAGATTATGAAATCCTCTGGTAAAGTATTAGTAAACTTAAGTTTAAACCATAACTCAAATCTGATGAGAATAATTTCTCTTTCAGTTTGGCAAGAATATTCTTTTGATTCAGTAGAAAGGGGTTAAATTGTAGAAGGAAACAAACAACAATGTAAAAGACTTGGAAAACTTGATTCATTCCACATATATCATTACCTCTAATTTTTAAAAATAAAAAATGGAAAATGAGTATCAATCAGAAATGTGTATAATATCCATATCTGCCACTCATATAGTTGTCATTCAATTCATTATTTCTCAAAGTAAAAAATGTTATTCAAGGGCCTCCCTGGTGGCGCAGTGGTTGAGAGTCCGCCTGCCGATGCAGGGGATGCGGGTTCGTGCCCCGGTCTGGGAGGATCCCATATGCCGCGGAGCGGCTGGGCCCGTGAGCCATGGCTTCTGAGCCTGCGCGTCCGGAGCCTGTGCTCCGCAACGGGAGAGGCCACAACAGTGAGAGGCCCGCATACCACAAAAAAAAAAAAAAAAAAAATGTTATTCAAGTCTTGCTCCAAGTCACTCATATTATTCTTTATATAAGCATCATCAAGAATTAAATTTAAATATTAATAATGAGTCACCACCTCTGACCCTTCACAGTTTTCTAAGGGATCTTTTACTATACATTCTGTATCAGGCTATTACATTTTTAGCTCTCTTTCTTGAGCCAAGTAATGGTATCAGACCATCAGAATCACATTGGATCCCTACTACTTATTTATTTTTTTAAGTAAGAAGGGGTCAGACCAATCCTGTGACCCACTGGTATTTCAGAGGATGTCATGCTCATTTCAGAACATCTGTTTCCCTGACCTGTCTCTTGCCTGTGGTTGGCCCTAAATTGAAACTGTTGGATGTGACAAAAAACAGGTTCTAATGACCATGCATATCTGCAAAAATCATACCTCATAACACAATAGTCTTCTCAAGGCTTTCAGAATACCCTCTGTTGAAATGATTTATCACTTTCAAGAATGCCATTTAAAAATTTTTCTAGCAACCATGTAAGGCACACGCTGAGAATGCTAAGAATTAGATAATTTTAAATACATAGAGGCAACTTTATTTTCCTAACTGCTTTCATTATATAAGTAGATTTGTTTAGAGGTTATTCATAAATGATAATACAAGTTGATGTAAGAATTGTTCACAAATGTATATATGTAATATTTATATATATACACACACACATACATTGTATATTCAGGCTTACACATACTGTGAAGAATAATGAAACTGCTTTTCATCTAAAATGATTCTGAAATGTACTTTTACTGAAGCATAAAGGACCCATGTATGAATTTATGTGCATCAAACTGCTAAGATTTACAAGTTAAACAATTTTAAAAGGAAATAATGAGTGCTAAGAAGTAAATGTCACTTAAAAGTTCAAGTTCACTCCATAGGACAAAAAAAAATCTGATTACAAAAAAATAACATAGAATTTTAATTCCTAAGAGAAAAATAGCTCTTTTAACTGTTATTTGAATTCATCAGCTTTAAATTTGAAGCCATGTGGCTATCCTTTTCTCTGGTGATGATTCCTTAACGTGAAAACAAAGTTTCATTCAAGACCTTTATAAACACATAAGCGATTAGCTTACCCTGGCAATGAGAAGATTAGTGCTTTGAGATAGAGTATCTTATGTGAGTTAGCAGTTATTTACCAGCTTTCCCCAAAATAATAACTTTCACATATAGGAACATATATCACCCAAAGATAAGAGTGTCACAGTGAACATTTTGTTGAACTGCCTACTATATTTTGTCTCTACACTGCCCTTTTGTGTGTCTTGCCCTAACAATTCAATTCAGCCATTACTCTTCCTTGATGTAACATACCACTTATCTGATTTTAACTGGGGAGAACAGATAGTTTCAGTAGTTTTCCCCTCCTTTACTAACTTTCCTCCATTTCTTACTATAATTAATCTCTGGAAAAAGCCTGAATCGAAAAACTTTAATATACACTGCTTTCATATTTCTATATGGTCCTACATGGTCTGATGAGTCCATATTTAAATTACAAATCTTCCTTGACTTACTATGGGGTTAAGTCCCGAAAAACCCATCATAGTTGAAAGTACTGTAAGTTGAAAATTCATTTAATACACCTAACCTACAGAACATCATAGCTTAGATTAGCCTACTTAAATGTGTACAGAACAATTATGTTAGCCTACAGTTGGCAAAATCATCTAACACAAAGCCTATTTTATGATAAAGTGTTGATTGAATACCTCATGCAATTTATTGAATATTGTCCTAAAAGTGAAAAATACAATGGCTATATGGATTACAGAATGACTGTATATGTCTCTGTAGCAGAGCTGACTAGGAGCTGCGCCTCACTGCCACTGCCCAGGATCACAAGAGAGTATTGTACAGCATATCGCTAGTCCAGGAAAAGATCAAAATTCAAAGTACAGTTTTTACTCAATGCTTATATAGCTCACACCATCGTAAAGTCAAAATATCATAAGACAAACCATTGTAAGTAGTATTATCTGCTCCTGAGCAGTCTCTACATATTTTTTTGTGAAAGTAAGTTAAATATTATTAGTAACAAAGGATTACTAGCTGTAGTAGTCTGCTAGGGCTGTCCTAACAAAATACCACAGCCTGGGTGGTTTAAACAGCAGAAACTTATTTTCTTATAGTTCTGGAGGCTAAAAATCTAAGATCAAAGTGCCAGCAGGGTTGGTTTCTGGTGAGAACTCTCTCCTTGGCTTACAGATGACCATCTTCTCCCTGTGTCCTCACATGGCTTTTCCTCTGTGCAACACGTTCCTGGTGTCTCTTCCTCTTCCTATAAGAACACCAACCCTATCAGATTAGGGTCCCATCCTTATGATCTTATTTAACCTAATTATCTCATGAAAGAACCTATCTCCAAATACAGTCACATTGGGGGTTAAGACTTCACCATGTTGATTTGCAGGGAAAACAATTCAGTGCATAACACTAGGCAACATGCTGGGATCTTAAAGGGCTGGCTCTTAGTGATGTCAAATCTTTAGGGTCCCACAGGAAACTCTGTGCTTCATCTAGGATTCATTCAGCTCTAGAAGGCCTGTGGCTTTCCATTTGCTAACCCCATCACATATCTTCAGCTACCTCTGGACTTGTGTCTTGGTATATAGACCAAGTATATATGGACTCGTGTCTTTGCATAATTGTAGCAACCAGTGGCACTTCTAGAGTAAACTCTTGTAACCTTTCCTTTACACTTCAGGAAATAAAGCAAATCATTTACCAGTCACTCACAGAAATCCAGGGTACTATCCTATAAGGATGCCACTCTCCATCACATAAATATCCATCCATACATGTAATATTTGGAGCCATCTGAGTAAATCAATCATTTATTCATTTACCCATTCACTTATCAACTACTTATTGTTGAATGTGCTAGTCAATATCCAAGACACTGGGAATTCAGAGACAAGGAAGATAAGGTCCCTGTCCTTGAACAATACATAAATGAGAACTAAATTTGAACTTTTAAAATTTGGACCTTTGGACCTAAGTTTGAAGTACATAATCACTATCTCAATTTCAATACCATTAAAAGGTGGATCAAAATTAAAATTCTTCCAAGTCAGGACTCCTGCTAAGCCATACAGTGTCTTTGTACAAATTAAAAAATGGGAACCCCTCACTTTTTAATGCCAAAATGGGAACCCCAGTTGGCCCAGATTGACACATGAACAATGCTGTTGTACAATGAGCACCCTTTTCTTCAAGGGACACAAGCTAAGCAGGACACCCATGCAGGATTTTGGCCACCTATAGACCCCTCAGTTATACCCTCTTGTCCACAGAACATAAACTGCACAATCAATCATACATGGCAGTCGTCTTCCAGGTCGTGGGACTTAGAATGTATTGAGGAGCAACACAGACCCCCAGGAAACATTCCAACTTAATGCCACCCCTGCAATCTAACAATTAAGCTGAGAAGATTAAAGTCTAGGAGATTTTGAGGTCAATCCAGAGATCAGGGAGCATAGTCAGGAGAATCCAAAAGTCAAAAAATGTGAATAGCTATGAATTCCACAGCAATGAAATTCCAGCAAGCCTTGTGATTGATTTTATACCAGGGATCTCTTTCATCTGCTAGAGGAAAAAAAGAAAGGTAGAGTACCTTTATAGCATGCTTGTCCCAGCCATCTATTTTCTGGGTTGGATTACAAATGAACAGAGACCTAAGCTATGAATGCCATGTACATTATGAGTACTTACTAAATGCAAAGCAATAAAATCCTACTTTATGCAGAGGAAAATAGAGAAAGTGAGATTTTTTTCTTTTAATCAGTTGGGTAAAAATGACTAATCTCTACAGTTATGGAAACAATTACTGGGTGAAAAGGGGCGGTCTCAAAAGTGTCTTGCATACACTATTCTAAAATATCTCCATATTTCATTTATTTTAGTTAGTGTTTTCCAGTAGGCATGCATGACTGCATGTCATCAATTCGGTGAGTGAAAAGTTTGATAACACCATTTTTCTATATCATGAAGATAAATACACAACTTAGCTTTAGGCTTATAATTAAATGAACCACAAAACTCGTTTATTAAAATACATTTCAGATTTTCGAACAGAAATTTATTCATGTTCAAAGGCAACAAGAAATTATTGTAAAGGTTATTGAACTGAAATTTGTATTGATATTATTTTTAACCCAGAAAAAAATGTTAGTAAAACCTGTACTCTCTTAACTATAAGTCATATTTAGGTGGACAAATTATAATAAGAGTAATAGAAAATATCTCTGGTAATATATGCTAACAAAGTATGAATAACATTTTAAAAATGTGATTAAAATCAAAACCACTGCAATACCTATGATCATACAATAGCACTAGATTCTAGGGCAATCATCCAGCATCTATATTCTAGACTATCACAACTTCTCATTCCCCCTTCCAGCAAGCACACTTGTTCTTAATCTTTCTCACACCTATTCTATCTTAATTTTCTACTAATATTTTACACTTACATATACACTCTTTTTTTCCTCCAAAGATAGAATTGTATACACACACACACATAAATATATATTGATCTTTCCATTGAAAATATCTTATGAATACCTCTCCATATTAACACAAAGAGAACTACTTTATTCTATTAAAGGGCTGTGTGATGTTCCATTGTATGACTCTCCTATAACTTATCCGTACTCCACTGAAAGACAGTTTTAGTTTTAGTTTTATGTACAACCCTGCAATTAAAATAACATGTCTTTATGTACTCACTATGTACCATATTTTTTCATATAATAAATTTCTCAAAATAGGATTGCTAAATCAAAAGTTTTTATGAGATTCTTGAGACCAGGATTTATTTGTAGATTCCCACAGGATTCATATAACACTCTAAAATATGGTGGTTACTAAATGGTATTAGTGGTTGACTACACTGACCTTTGTAAACAACCTGAACAGATACAACTGAATGGTCATTTCACTTTTCTCTATAGCAATAGATTCTCCACAACCATCTAAATCTTCAGTTTAGGGGGTTCTGGTGATAGGCAACTCTTTATTGAAAAGCAATGCTTTATTCTGTTTGATAGAAAGGAAAGCCACACTCCACTGTCACTGGGTGAGCACTAACATCTCATGATTTTAGAGCATTATTGAGAAAATACAGCATGTATTAGGTGAGTGTAGTATACTTGAAAGAATATTGTCTTAAGGCAAGCCTGTTGCTACCCAGATTTGTCACTCTGCACCAGTACTCTGTAGCACACAGCTTCTTCATTCATAAAATAAGATAAATGAAATAGACAATTCTGTGGTCCTTTCAGATTCTAAAATTCTCTACTATAAATCATGTCAATAAAGATAGCACTGGGGCTTCCCCGGTGGCGCAGTGATTGAGAGTCTGCCTGCCGATGCAGGGGATACGGGTTTGTGCCCCGGTCCGGGAAGATCCCATATGCCGTGGAGCGGCTGGGCCCATGAGCCATGGCCGCTGAGCCTGTGCGTCCGGAGCCTGTGCTCCGCAATGGGAGAGGCCACAACAGTGAGAGGCCCGCGTACCGAAAAAAAAAAAAAAAAAAAAAAAAAAGATAGCATTGCCGTACTATTCAACTTTTAAAATATTCCTTCTATTTTGATTGAAAATTGAATTATTAGAAACATTTTTCCTAAATTCCTTCAGATTGTATAAAAATGGGGATAAATGTGCATATATTCTCTGTAATTTGTGAACAGTCAAAATGGACGTACTGATTCCTACTACAGTGTTTTTGTGAAGATACAGAGAGAGAAAGTATAAGAATAATTTGTATAGGGCTTACCACATACAGCTAATCAGTGACTACCACTTTTCTCATTATAATCACTGGAGAAGGTTTAGAGCTTATGCATAAATGCTGTATCACTATACCCTGTTTTAAATTATAAAATTATTCAGAATAGCAGAAGTAAATAATTAATCATTACCAAAAAATTTTTATGACACAAAATACGTGGTGTCCAGTTCCTTTCATAAAGAAAATAATACTTTCAAACATATTTATTCCTGAGCTAATATTGAGAGAGCACAAGAACTTAAAAAGAATACACTTACTGTCATCAATCATTGTTGGTGTCTAAGCCATTAACTGAAAGAAACCTGTGTTATATAACTTAAGTAACAATGGCAAACCACATCTTTGGTGGAAGTGGCATCCCAGGGTTCTAGAACTTAAAATAGTTACCCCAAGCATATACAAAGGTCAGCACATGTATGTTTTTTGCACTTTATTATTTCATAAGATTTCAAACTGCACCATATTACAGCAAGAAAGGATATGAGTCAATCATTAAATTTTTTAGAGGTAGAAGATTCAAAACTTTGATCCAATTTAAATCAATTCTCTCCTAAGGTACAATATACACACTGTCCATATTGCAACCAAACACCACAGAAGTTTTGTCTACACTCTTTCTGCTCCAAATGAAACTCTATCCTCTCACCTTTGGGAGCTTCCCATGATTTTTTTTTCTGTATAGATTTCCCATCCTCTTTTAAGACCATAGTCAAATCTGACCTTCTTTGCAAGGCAGTCGCAATCCTCCTGCACTTGGCTTGAGACGCTAATACAGTTGACCTTCAATGACTGAATGTGGCTCTGCCACTCTATCTTGAATCCACAGAGGCCCTAAAATCCAAGTCTCTTTTACTCTAACCATATCATGTGCTTCTTACTATTCCCGCATCAGTTGGTCAACATATATATATATATATATATATATATATATATATATATATATATATATATATATATATTGGAACTGAATCCAATCAATCCAATCTTATCCAATAGGATAAGAACCACAGCTTCCTGGAAGAAAATACCAAGCTTCCTCTCAAGATCCCCATAAAATGAATATGGAAGATAACCTGGCTAAAAAGCCTCATGTCCCAGAGGAGCCAATATCTCTTGTAGCAAATCCACTAAGGGCATTCCCAGGAACAAGAGTCACCACACTCAGGAAAGCTCAATGTTAATTTTCCAATCAGGGGTAATTTTTCCACAAGCAAGATTGCCTAGACATACACTCCACATCTTAACAGAACTAGACTAACCAGCAGTCATAATCTCATGCAGAAGTGGAGAAGATTTTGTTAACCCTCTGCCCACAAACCCTCTCTGATTACTTCTGGGTAGAACAGTGTTCCAGGTAGTGGACACAGCACACAGAAGCCTGCAGGAAAGGAACAAAGGGTAAATTCCAGGGTCTAAAAAGAAGTTCATAATGACTGGAGTATATTGGCCCTTTATAGAAAAAGTTTGCAAATCCCTGTCCTACAGTCGGAGAGTAGCCTGAGCTATAGACAAGACACAGGACTTGATTATAAAATTGGGAGAATTTCAGTGAAGCCTGAATTTGCAGCCTTCACCAAAATCAGGGCCCTGATAGAGAAGGACTGAGACTTAACTCTCTCATAGTTCTGGATTCTAGGAATTCAAAACATATTGGCAGGGCCATACTCTCTGTCTCTGAAGATGCTAAAGAAGAATCCTTCCATATCTCTTACAGCTTGTGGCAGTCTCCAGTAATCCTTGGCATTTCTAAACCAATGAATCTTTCACTCTAATCTCTTCCTCTGACTTTGCATGGCTTTCTCCCTTGTGTGTCTATGTGTTAGTTTTAAATTGCCCTTTTCTTTTAAGGACACCAGTCACTGAAATAAAGTGCAATAAAATCATTTTAACTTGATTATATCTGCAAAACCCCTATTTCCAAATAAGGTCACATTCACAGATTCTGGGTGGACATGAATTTTAAGGGAACACTATTCAACTCATTCACCTTTACATCAATAATTAAGCTCTTATCTCAGCATGGCCTAAGTAGGAAAATGCTGGCCCTGCTAAGGAATAGAGGGATTATACTTAGAAGGAGTGACAAAACTTGGTTATTAAATACTGGCATGAACAGGGAGAGCGTGGCTTAGGAATGGATTCTGGGGGCGTTGGACCATAGGATAGTGGAGGTTGGAATATAAGATTGAGTCAGATAGAGTTTTATTGATGTGGGGACAGTCAGGATTTAATTTCCTGACAATAGACCTTAGAACCAGTATTAACACACTACTGGGATGGCTCTTTGGAGTTTGAAAATACTGATAGTCCATGTTAAATGAGGTGGAAAGAGCAGAACCACCTATGCAGAATGGAGAATGGAGAATTCTAAATGAGGAAAGGCTCAGAAAGTGAGCGTGCTAGATTGAATCTGTTATATAAGATCCAAGACTCCACCAGCTGGTGGAATTCACTGTTTACACAAGACAAAAAAGAATGTGATGGTAAGGCAGTCACCAACATTAATCAGAAGCTCAGCAGCATAGGCCAGGACTGACTAGAAAAGGTGCTGTTACAGATAAAGTACTGGGTTCCCTAGTATCAATGGATATGAAAGGATTCCAGAATAGCAAACCCAGAAAACAGCACAAAACCTCCAGAAACAAAGTTAACTTACTTATTATAATAGCACCAAGATCAAATGGCAAGTGGGGACATTGACCTTCAGGGACATATGTGTAATGCCTATTGACCATGGTCTTACCAGAGACAAGATGAATGAAGAGTCAATTAGATATAGATGATATAATAAAAAGAAGTCCAGAATGAATGATGTCAGCTGCCCTGATGGAAAGTTATAATCAGTTGTCCATTTTCCAGACAAGAACCAGTTCTCACACTCTGACCCATCAATTGAGGGAAGAGTTGTGTCTTCTTGAAGGACTCTTCAAATGCATGTCAAGTGTATACACTTTAAATTCCCTCTTTCTTTCCCAAAGGGTCCTATGGACATTCGCTTGGGTAATCATACACTGAAGAAAAAATACTAAGAACTCTTGGATACAGAATCTGACGCACGCTGATATCCAGCGACCCAAAGCACCATCATGGCTCCACTATTTACAGTAAGGCCATATGCAATTCATACGGCAAAAGTTCTGGCCCAGGATTATCTCACTTTGGGTCCAATGTATCCATGGACGTATCCAGCTGTTATCATCTCTGTTCCTGAATGCATAATTGGAATGGACAAACTTAGCAGGTCCCAGGATCTTCACATTGATTACTTGACACATGGAATAAGAGCTGACAGAAAGGCTGAGAAGAAGCCCCCATCCATCACAGTTTTTAAAATCAATGAGCACCACACCCTGGGTAGAATGGCAGAGATCAGGGCCATCCCCAAAGACTTAAATGAGGCAAGGGTAATGGCCCCTACTATACCACCATTTAAGTCACCAATCTAGTCTCTGCAAAAACCAAATGAATCAAAATGGAGCATAGTGTACTTATCCAAGCAGTAGCCCCAACTGAAGTTGTTGTTCTAGGTATGGCATCTTTACTAAAACAGATCGACTAAGCCTCTAGTTCGTGGTATGTGACTTTTGAGCTTAGTGTATATATTATTTTCAATATCCATCAGGACGGAGCATCTGAGGTAGTTCACATTCACCTAGGACAGGCAGCAGTGTGTATTCCCATTCTTTGCTCCAGAGATACGCTAAATTGCCTGCTCTCTGTCATAGTAAGTCCAAAGACAGCTGGCTTATCTGAACATTCCACAGGACATCAAGTTAGAATGATGGCACTAAGCTAATCAGATCTGGTGAGCAAAGAAGGACTCTGGATACTCAGGTAAGAGGGTGGAAGTATTCCAACCAGTGGCTGGAATACTGGTGTAGTTTTAGGAGTCTAAAAGTTTGAGGCTTGCCAGACACCTCATGCAAGGTAAAGTAAGAGCTACCTCACCTTGCACCTCTGACCCTAGATGAATAAAATGAATGAATAAAACAGTTTGCTAGACCTCTTCCAGTTTCAGAGGCAGCATGAACTGCACTTGAGAGTTTAGTTCTGGCTCATTTATCAGATGACCCAGAAGGTTTCCCAGTTTTGAATGGATCCCAGGGTGAGGCCAGAAAGGGCTCCACAGCTGAGTCCAACCACTCCCTTTGGAAATTTGAGAGATTTCCTAGTGATAATACACAGAATAGCAATACATAGAGGATACCTTTTCTTTTTTCAGACAAATTCCTCTATTGTTCTCTATTCAAAACCCTCAAATACTCTACTAACAGCAAGTACATAATCCTTAGTGATCAATGGACTTCTCTCCACTCTGGCTTTGTCACATTACAGGCATCTCATAGCAAAGCAGTTTTAGAAAGGGCCAGGATCAGTAGTGAAAATGAAGAGTTGCTTATGTGACTAACCTTGTTTGAATGTAAAAGTGAGAATAAAAAGAAATGAGAAAAGGAGAAAAATTACCTTCATTGCAAAAACAAATGAGGGTGGAGTTACTATTCATCTTTTCCTTCCCTCATTATGACTCTATTCCCATCTATTTTATGCAAAAATGTAGAGTGTTGTTTAAATATTTTCCAAGGTAGGTAATTAAAAAAAAAATATTTAGTATTGGGCTTCCTTGGTGGTGAGTGGTTGAGAGTCTGCCTGCCAATGCAGGGGACACGGGTTCGAGCCCTGGTCCTGGAAGATCCCACATGCTGCGGAGCAACTAGGCCCGTGTACCACAACTGCAGAGCCTGTGCTCTAGAGCCCGCAAGCCATGGCTGCTGAGGCCCACGCACCTAGAGCCCATGCTCCGCAACAAGAGAAGCCACCGCAATGAGAAGGCCACGCACCACAACCAAGAGTAGCCCCTGCTCTCCGCAACTGGAGAAAGCCCACAAGCAGCAATGAAGACCCATTGCAGCCAAAAATAAAAATAAATAAATTTATTAAAAATATATATATTTAGTACTTACAACCAAATGCTTTAAAGAAAATATGATAAAATTTGATCTATATATTATGTAAATTAAAACATGACAGTGAATAAAAATCCACATTCATATAGTTTTTAATTTCCAACTGGCAAAGCATTTTAGCATATAAAATAATTTAACCAATATATCTATAAAGAAGAAATGAGTGGATACTTTTATTCATTTGGAGACTGAAATCAAAGTACAGAGGTTTTCTGGACAGACTCAAATAATTTGAAGTGAAGCCATCTACTAATATACTTTATAAAAGTGCATTAGGCCCAGCTGGTATGTTATATGAAATAAGAATTTCTATCCACTTCTATTTTGGCACCTGAAAGGATTTATTTGTGCTTCTTAAAAATAGTCAAGCATTGTGCTAGGCCTGGGGATTGTAAAATGAATAAGATGATAGTTCTGCCCTTAAGGACACATACACACAGTTATATACAAGGAATTATAACTACAATAATGATTATAATTATGATATGGTATACTCTCAATATAAACAAAGTCTTTGCCAACAACAACAAAAAGTAGTGATGAACTCTGAATGAGGTTATATAAGACTTACAGAGAAGGTAATATATTTGATGGGACCTTAAAAGATGAGATGGATTTCATGAGGCAGTGAAAGAAGGGAGGAGAAGACAGTGAGGAAGCAGAGGGAACCCTGGTGAATCATGAAAGCTTAAGGAGGTGTTCAAGTAATAGAAGAAGCCATTAAAACTGAGGAAGAAATGATCTGTGAAGAGTGGTAGGCGATGGTGTAGGTTCATATTTTTGGTAGAACGACATTAGTTTTTCTGTGAATACTAGAAATCAAAATGCCCATAAGATACAAATAACACCTACCAAATCCTCACATTTTCAAAGTCTAACAAAATATATGACAAACTTTGTCATGGGAAAAAGAAACATTTTTTTTTTTTTTTTTTTTTTTCTTTTTGCGGTATGCGGGCCTCTCACTGTTGTGGCCTCTCCCGTTGCGGAGCACAGGCTCCGGATGCGCAGGCCCAGCGGCCATGGCTCACGGGCCCAGCCGCTCCGCGGCATATGGGATCCTCCCAGACCGGGGCACGAACCCGTATCCCCTGCATCGGCAGGCGGACTCTCAACCACTGCGCCACCAGGGAGGCCCAAAAAGAAACATTTTTGACAAGTTAACATGGGATATTTAAATGTGCATTTTATTTTATGGCACTGTTTTGCATTACATCTCATGTATTGTATTTGTTTTATATCTAAGCATTTATATGAAGAGCATCATTTCTCCTAAAACACTTGTAGCAGCAGTTGGCATTTAATACCAGTCTAAAGAATGATTTTCATAACCTCTCTTTAGGGCACTACATTTTAGGAGTAGAAAAAGTTTGAGGAAAATAAAAGGAGAAATGGGTCTAGAGAAGCAAAAATTAGTGAGAAATCACTCGGTGAATATCAATCACATTCTACTAGCAGAGTTTGAGGGCAACTAGATTTGAGGTATCCATCTTTATGTATGGTACACTTTAAGAAGCTCATTTGAAACCAGGGAGCTTACTACAAAGTTACAAGTTTGATATGTTCATTAATAAGAGAATTTCTACCTCACTACCCATACATGATAGCAACAATATAATACACATCAGCATTCTTTATAAGATATGGAAGTCTTGCCAAATGTAATAATAAACATCATTGCTTGCTCAATAATATATTGATTTTGAATAATGAAATAGAAATTATCCAATAAACACTATGAAAGAATATTTTGAGTGTTTATTCTGTGTCTAGCATTGTGATAAGTCCTCTGCATACATTCTCTTATTTAATCTTTTCAACCATGCACTAGAGGTAAGTAGGATCCTAAATTTACAACTGAGGAAACTGACCTAGAAAGGTAATTTGACTTGTGCACAGAAATATAAGAAAGTAATATAGAGAAGGTAACATACAGATAATATAAAGACCTGAACAGAAGCAGTACTAATATCAAAGACCCAGATATTAATCATAAGAAATTAAACAACCACAAGAAAAAAAATGACCCAATAACTAAATGAGAAAAAGGTTTGAACATACACTTCACCTAAGACATGGTTGGCAAAGAAGTATGTGAAAATATACTCAGCATCATTAATTATTATGGAAATGCAACTTAAAAATACAGTGAAATACCAGTATACACCTACTAGAATGGCTAAAATTTAAACTTTAAATTAAAATTAAATGACAACTGAAACTAACACAACATTGTAAATCAACTATACTCCAATAAAAATTTTTAAAATGACAACAGCAAGTGTTAGCAAGGATGTGAAGGAACTTGAACTCTCACACACTGCTGGATGGAATGTAAAATGGTACACCCACTTTGAAAAACAATTTGAAATTCCTTAAAAAGTTAAACATACATGTGTCATATATGATCCAGCCTTTCCACACAAAGTATTTACCCAAGAGTAAAGAGAGCATATAACCACACAAAGACTTGTACAGGAACATACATACTGTTCATAACAGCATTATTTTGATAGCCCAAAACTGTAAACAATCAAAATGTTCATCAGTGGGTAAAAGGATAAACAAACGGTGGTATGTCCTCAGCAATGGGATACTACTCAGCAATGAAAACTATTGATACACACTACAATTTTTAGTGGATCTCAAAATAATTATGCTGAATGAAAGAAATCAGGCAAAAGGGTATACATACTGATTCCATTTCTATGAATTTCTAGAAAATGCAAACTAATCTATTTAGTGAAGAAAAGCAGATCAGTGGATGCCTGGGATGAGGTAAAGCAGAGAGAGGCAGAAAAGAGGTATTACAAAATACAAAGGGGCATGAGGAGACTTTGAGAGGTGATGAAGATGTTCATTATCTCAATTTTGGTGATGATTTCAAGATGTGTGTGTATATATATATATATATATATATATATATATATATATATATATGCGTGTGTGTGTGTCAAACTCTAGCAAGTTATACACTTTAAGTATCTTCAGTTTATTTTATGTCAATTATACCTCTATAAGCTGTTAAAAGTGTGTATATTTACTTTGGTGTATCTGTGATATCTATTTTTTTATGTTATTTTAATCTGTGAGAATTAACATCAACATTTTAACAATGGTTCTGTCTGGGTAGAGGAAGGATTAGGAATGTTTTGAATTTTCTTCTGTGAGTTAATTATCATTTTCTCAATACACTACAACAGTTATATATATTCTTTTAAAACCAAAGGCTATTATAAATTTTTTTAATTGTCCTTTTAAAAATATGTATCTACATCATAGATATGTATCTACATCAAAGTAACAAGTTTAGAGCTAGTTTATATATTCTTCCTACATTTTATATATCTTATTTTTTACAGTGAAGGTAAATTTTGTATCTAAAAATATGTCCTTTTAAAAGAAAGCATTATCTTACTACAGACTCTTGAAAATGTGCCCAATATACTGGCAACTACTTCCATACTTAAATTTGTTAAAGTAACCCGAAAGTCAATTTATAAACATCCTCTTTGGGTGTAGACCTTTATTTACTCTCAGATGAATTAGTGGTGACTTTTGGTTTACCTTATTTCACTGCCTTGCCTCTCCCATCCCTTGATCCTTGGACAGAAAAAGGTCAGAGAGGGAGAGCAAGTGTGGCTTGGCTCCATCCTTTCTTTTGCAAGTCACAGCGACTAGTTTTTGACAGTATTTTTAACTTATGTGAAATAGTAAATTACAAACGCCCAAGAGCAGAAGTCTTTCGGCGACGATGGGTGCAGTGTTTGTAACTGTCATCTGCCTTTTCCCAACCGCGACTGGCTCGCGCCCCCAGCCTCCCTCCGCCTGGAATTCGGTGCCTCTGGAAGGGGCCTGTGACGCAGTCGCCGTCACTTAAGCTGCATTCTGATTCAGATCTGACGCCCCGGCGCGCTGAGCCGGCCTGGCCTCAGCGTCCCCACTTCTAAAGAGAAGGGGCCATGCTGCCCTGTTTCTTGTTCCTCTCCAAGCACATCAGCACTTCGCTGGTGTCCCTGCGCAGGGCACGCCACGGCTTCGCGCTCCCGCCGCGCTGGGTCCCCAGGCGGCCCTGGGGCTCCCCTCCCGCCGCCCCCCGCCGCCTGCTGGCCGCAGCCGCCTCCTCGCGGGGACCAGCAGGGCCAGCCGGCGCCCCCTCCAGGGTGCGCCAGAACTTCCACCCGGACTCCGAGGCCGCCATCAACCGCCAGATAAACCTGGAGCTCTGTGCGTCCTACGTGTACTTGTCTATGGCTTATTACTTCTCCCGAGATGACGTGGCCTTGCACAACTTCGCCAGATATTTCCTTCGACTGTCCCGGGAGGAGACCGAGCACGCAGAGAAGCTGATGAGGCTGCAGAACCAGCGGGGAGGACAGATCTGCCTACAGGACATCAAGAAACCGGACCAGGACGACTGGAAAAGCGGGCTGAATGCCATGGAGTGTGCTCTACTCTTGGAAAAGAATGTGAACCAGTCGTTGCTGGAATTGCACACTCTGGCCTCAGACAAAGGTGACCCCCATTTGTGCGATTTCCTGGAAACCCACCATCTGAATGAGCAGGTTAAGTCTATCAAACAACTAGGTGACCACGTGCACAACTTGGTTAAGATGGGAGCCCCGGATTCTGGCCTGGCAGAGTACCTTTTTGACAGACATACCCTTGGAAATGAAAACAATCAGAACTAACCCATAGGCTGCCTTCTCCACCGCCCAGGGTGTGCCAGGACCCAGAGGCAGCTGCTTCCTCGGCTTATTTTACGGACAGTGTTCAGAGATCTGTGGTTCAAACCACAGTTTTATACCAATTGTTCCTCCTTTCCTTTTATATTCTTCTGGCACGATGTCCCAATAAAGTGATTTGTAGAGAATATGTATGTAGCCCCATGTTAACAATGGCTTTTTGCCCAGCATCAAGATAATTTTCCCAGCCCAGGATAAGATGGTATAAAAAAGACTGCAAAAAAAAGCTACTGAAATAGATGCAAACTAAATTTCTCTGGTTACCAAACATCATTCCAGACCATGACCCTTCACTAAAATTCCATGATACTTAACTCAACAAATGCCTGTTATTTTCAAGACCTTATGTTAAAGGCTAGAGTGGGAAAATGTGTAAGATAAATATGCAAAGAACTATAACAAGATGAAGAATATATAATACTGTAAAAATCATACATACAAAATTCTTTAACAAATCTGTGATCTGTTTTTGAAGGATTATCTTACTACACACTCTTGAAAGTGTGCCCAGTGTACTGGCAACTATTTCCAGTTCCAGATTTCTCAAATCTGTGATCTGTTTTTGAAGGATTTTGTGATCAAATAAATTCAAGAGAAGCTACAAAAAGTATCAGTGCTGGTCTTGGAAAGTCACAATGTATGTTAGAATTTTAAGGGCTCTGGGAAGTCTTGAAATTAAAAACAAAAACCAAGCAAAAAATCTTGGATCATTTTTTGTTTAGCTCAGTGTTTCCCAAACAAACCCAATCTCAGCTAGCTTTTTGTGCATGTGTTTTAACAATGATAATATAACTATACAGATATGTCTGATAAAAGACTATACAGCCTCCATTTTAATATACCAAAAAGAGTGAATACGCTGGAGAAAACACCTTCCTGTGGCCTTTAAAATGGAGTAGAAAGAATACTGGGATGGAAAATTCAAGAAGGGATCCAGAATGAAGGAGGCATCAGCTGGGCAGATGTTTTCTTGGGGAGGGGGGGGGGAGGTGCAATAAAGTGAGTAGGAGAATATTTGGTCAGTGGGCCTTCGGCTAGACTAAGAGTGCTGGGTGGTGTTTGGAAAGATGGGCTAGAGCACAGCTATGGAGGTGAGAAGGAAGGGTTAGGTTCAATTTGGTGAGCAGTGGCAATGCTTCGAAGGGCTTCCAACAGAAGAATGTTGTGCTTAAGTGTTGAGCCATCAGAAGTGTAGTCGTACAGAATAAAAGTCTGAAAACAACCTCAATGTTGGTGTTAGTTTGGGTCCTCTGAGAAACAGATGCCAAGATGGGATTAAGTGCACAAGAAATTTATTAGGGGAAAAAAAGAAAGGACATTGAGAGAAAATGGGAAAAGAGCTGGGAGAAGCAGGGAGAGCCTTCAGACTCCGTGTGAATCTGATTCTGAGGGAAGGAAGAAAGGAAAGTTGTTCGCAGTTCTCCAGAAATTTCTGCAAGGCTGTTTGGGAGACCTCCAGCCAAAATCGCTCATCAGAGGAATCCTAAGTATCCAAATGGGCCTGCTTAAGTACATTTCCGGCATTCAGTTATTGACTGGGAGTGACCCACAGGAAATTCAGCCTTGCAACAAACTAAGAGATGAATGGATTTTAGAGCACAGCAGCTGGGGTCCTTGGGAAATTGTACACCCTGCAGTACCAGATCTGAGAGATACACACACACACACGACTGCACAAACTCAACAAAATGGTTTAAATTAAAATGGCATGCATGGGAACTCTCTGCAGCTATTAAATATGATTTTATCAAACACATAATGATGTGGACAGAAATTCACAATGTGTTATCTTAAAAATAAGCTTATTACAAGACAGGGTTACATTATATAATTGCATATATATAGAATTCCAGGGAAAATTATATAAAATATATGCATATAAAATGGAAGTATATATACCAACAAATGTAGCTAGATAATCTCTTAGTGATATTGTGTTTGATATTTATTTTCTTAAGCTACTTGTTCTTTTTTAAATAAATTTCTTATCATGGGTACCAATTATTATCATAATAAGAAAAATAAAAATATAAATAAAAAGAAAGCAAAAAGGTCCTGAACCATGGTGAAACCAATGGATATAGAAACAAGGAAATGTTGGTGAGAGTTTAGAGTCAGAATCTTTTTAATTTTGCAAATGATTCAATGAAGAGAATTCAGAAATGGGGTATAAGAGGAAAATTAATAGAGCTAAAATCTGTGTTACCAGAGAATAGAGGACTTGAAAAAAAATAGGAATCACAATAGGAGGAATAATTGGGGTGGGGCAGTGCATAATGATTTGCTTTTGATTATGCTGATCAATCTCACTACACATTCTGTACTTAAGCTAGTTTATTTTGCTGCACAGGAATGCTATTACATTTCTGCAGAAAATTCCTCTTCAATTCTTCTAGTTGAGTGTCTTTGAAACTGCATATTGCAACCTATTAGTGGGTCATGAAATTATTTAGTGAGTTATTATTCACCTTTTGTTAACAAAATAGAATTGAAGTGAAAGTAAGTGAAGTAAGAATATTGTCTCCTGAAATTCTTAGTTTTTGTGTTTGTGTGTGTGTATGTGTGTGTGTGTGTTCATGTATTTACATCCTGGATAGTGATATTTCTTATTCTATGTTGCTGTCAAAAACATTCAATAGCTATTATCCTAGATAATTATTTTACATTCTCATCTCAGATCTCTAGATCTCCTCCCCCTCCCCACTGTCAATTGATAATCCTCTTATTTCACTGAAAATTTAGAAGTAATCACAGGAGAACTTCACACTTTCTCCTCATTGACTTGATCACATATTTGCATCTGTATTCACATACAAAGCACTTTGTCCTGCTACAATGGTTGAAGCATCTATTTTGCTCTCTAAAACCAACCAATCTCCCACTGTGCCTGAATCCCAACCCTCCCACACACTCAAGGGCAAAAGGACATCACACCTACAATTATTCTCTCACTTGCATCATCGATTCTGCTCTTTCTATTAGTTGGTTCCCATGAGAAACAAAAATCATGTTATTTCTTCTAATTTTTTTTTTTAATGTCACCTTTGGACCTACATTCCCTTCAGCAAACACTAAGTTACCACTCTCTCTTTTACAACAAAAGTTCTTGAAAAAGTTATTTCTACTTCCTGTCTCCAATTTTTCTGTTCTCTCTTGGTCCCTCCTAAGTAAGGCTGTGTTCACTGTTCACCACACCAACCTTGTTATTTTTCTGTCAAGATCATAAGTGACTTCTATAATAATAAATCTAGTGGTCATTTCTCAGCCTTCCTCTTACTCAACCATCTAGCAAGACTTGTTATTTCTTAAAACCCTTGCTTACTATTCTTTATCTCCCTCTCCCTTTCTAATCCCCCTCATCTTCCTGAACTTTAAACATTAAACAATTCAGAATCAGTCCTCACATCTGGATTTCTTCTCTTCTTTGTCTATACTTGTTTTCTAAAGATCTCAGCCAGTCCTGTGACTTTTAACTATATATCTGCTGACAAATAACATGCTTACATAGTTTGCTTGATTTTGCCTCCAGACTTATATATCTAAATATTTATTGATACTTCCCCTCAGATGTTTAATAGACATCTCATATTTAACATGTTCAAAACCATACACTTGATTTCACCATCCTCTACAACCTGTTCAAATTCTTTTGCTTCATAATAAAAGGAAATTCCATTCTACCAGTTTCTAACGCCCTGTCATTCTTGACTACTCTCTTTCTCTTATACTTTATACCAGACCTTCAGTAAAATCCTGAATCTTAACCAGTGTTAACAATCTTCGTCTTTGCCCTTTTGGTACAAACTCCCCTCTTTTTTTCCCCTGCATTATTATATTTTCTGTTACACTTTTGACTGGTCTAAATGCTTCCACATTTGAGCACATGCAATCATTACTCCACAAAGTTGCCAAAGGGTTTCTTTGTAAGTGTAGGTCAGATCTTGTTACTTCTTCATTCAAAATCCTTCAATGGCTTCTCCTCTCATTTGGGGCAAAAGTCAACGTCCTTAACATGTCCCACAAGGCCCTATGTGATTTGAAACCCTGATATCATCTCTATGCGTAACATAGATGTTTTGTGTGTGTGTGTGTGTGTGTGTGTGTAAAAGTGTAAGAAGTGGTATGATTATAAGATACATATTTAAAATGAGGTCAAAGAGGTATCTCTCCCTCTCTCTCCCTCTTCCCCTCAGGCCTATTCCCTCTGCTAGAAAAGAACACTTTGCCCCCAGGTGTGAACATGGTTTGCACTCACACTTCCTTCAGGTTTCTGCTCAAATGGCATTTTATGAAGAGTCTTTACTGATTATCCAATCTAAATTTGTCACCACATTTCCTATCACTCTCCATCTTCTTACTCAGCTTTTCTCCACAGCAATTACCACAACCTGCCACATTTTTGTATTTGCTTATACTTTCTTTTCTCACTAGAATGTAAGTTCTGTGGAGCAGGGACTTTGTTTTATTCACTACCAACTCCACGGCTCTACAGCAGTACTTATCTTTATAGGTTCTCAGTGAATGTAAGTGAATGAATGAGGGAGTGAGTGAGTGAAGACATCCAGAAGCCAGTTGGAAGTACTGGTCTTCATCTTTCAGAAAGTATCAGAGAAGTGAATCTGGAAGTTATTCATATAGAGATCATAAGTAAAACTGAAAAGGCTGAACTGACAAAGTGAGGAGATAAAAGAGAGACAGTAGAGAGGGGTCCAAATATAGACACTTGGAAAATTAGAGGAACTCTATATTTAGGGGCGATTAGATTAAGAAGCCTTGACAGGATACAGAAAAAGAACAAAAAAATAGCAAGACCAAAAAAACAACACTTGCCTTGGAAGCCAGGGAAGGAGAAAGATTTTCCATCAAATGCTGCAGAGCTTAATGAGGTTGTGGATTGAAAGGCCATCAAATTATACTGTATTTAAAGTTATTACAAAATAGTGGCTATATTTCCCTATGCTGTAAAATAAATCCCTGTTGGTTATTTATTTTATACATGGTAGTTTGTGTCTCTTAATCCCATATCCCTATCTTGCCCTTCCCCCCCTCCCCTCTCCCCACTGGTAACCACTAGTTTGCTTTCATCGTAAATCAACAGTACTTCAATTTTTTTAAAAAAACAAGGCCATCAGAGTTGGCAGTTCTGTAACTCATTGGTTATTTCAGAATAGTGGCTTTAGGAGTGGTAGAGACAGAAGACCATATTCATGGGGTTAAGGTAAACAGAGAATATAGAATTCTCATTTGAAAAGTTTTTTTCTATTTTAAGTAATTGAAGATACTAGAGGGTACAGGATGGTTGTGATTGCTTTTGGGACAAGAAAAGAAGTTAGTAAAAAGGAAAGACTTGAAAAACAAGTGATAGAATGAGGTTCCAGTGGAGAATGGAACACAAGGTAAAGAACCTAGGTATGATCTGGAAGGACATGTCCTCTGAAAACAGAATGCATAAAAGAGGAAGAAAGTAACATAAACTTTAAGATGAGAAGAGGGCAAATTGAGGGTACTTACACTGGCTGAGCTCAAACTTCCAAATAAAGTGAGGCAGGAGATAGATAGGCCCCAGGCTGAACAGCTGGAGTTTGTCCCCTGTGGACAGATACTCCAAGATGAAGAGGAGGAGGAGCTAAGCCCTGCCCAGATAAGAGACCACATATTTCTCATTCTCAAAGTCAAGGAGACCTTCCCAACTATACATGCGCAGAAACACTCTTTGGAGGTCTAAAAGGGAGGGGGCGGGCTTTCCTGGTGGCGCAGTGGTTGAGAGTCCACCTGCTGATGCAGGGGACACGGGTTCATGCCCCGGTCTGGGAAGATCCCACATGCCGCGGAGTGGCTGGGCCCGTGAGCCATGGCCGCTGAGCCCGTGCGTCCGGATCCTGTGCTCCGAAACGGGAGAGGCCACAACAGTGAGAGGCCTGTGTACCGCAAAAAAAAAAAAAAGGGATGGGGAGCCACCCCATAGTAAGTGATGTCAACCTACCCAGAGGCCTCTTTGCTAGAATCCATCTTGGCTAAGAGATGCATGCTCACACAGGGGAGGACCCTCAGATATACCAAATATGGACTCAGAACCAGGCAAAGCAAGATGATTGGCCAAAAGAAACCCAGAAGTATTGTCCCATAAAAGTGATTCAAACTGCCACGAGGGCGAAACTCTCTCTCTGAGGCCGCCCGTGTGTCTATCCACACGTACTCTTTTTACTCCTAATAAACACTTTAGTTGTTTCACTGCTTTCCGTCTCTATGTGGAAATTCATTTCTACACAGCTGAAGGGCCAGGGCCTTACCACTGGCCACTGGCCCTGGTGGTCTAGTGGCTAGGACTCAGTGCTGTCACTGCCACAGGCTAACTTCAATGTCTGCCGGGAAGCGAAATCCTGCTTCAAGCCGCTGCAGGCTGAGGCCACCCGAGATCAAAAGTAGCAAATGAGATCATCTATTGATGTACAGCTACTTCTATCTAGAAATATTTTAATTAACTTCATTTATCAGATATTATTACAAAATAGTAAATATAAGTCATTTTACAGATGGGATATAATCTTTACTCTTTGTCTAATATTCATAAAACTACAAATCAAAAAGCATACACCTGGAGTCGAGCCAAGTGGAGACTAGATTTTGAAACAAAAACCTACTTTACAGAAAGAAATGACTCCAAACCCCTAAACATCATGAGACATTGTTCTCCTCTTGAACACAAACACCAAATGATGCCAAGATCCAAGGCCTTCAGACTTGCAGGAAAATACAGCACATTCCCCCTAACATTAGCAGCTACTGAAAATCATCATCTTTCACATTCAACTGTTAACCAGGTTTTGTGCAGTTCATTTAAAAGCTTCCTTGGAGAAGCACTTAGTCTGCATGACAAGATATCTCAGAATAGAGTGTGTGTGTGTGTGTAAATTTCTTACTGAAATTTGACCCAGAGTTCCTGAAGCCAATAAAGCTCACTTGACTTTTTAAAAATTTGAACTTCACCTTTAAGCTTTCCACTCTCAAATAAAAGCATCAGAGAAAACATTCAGCAACACCACTGTAACAAACAAAGGTGAGAGGTGTCCATGGTGGAGGAAAGGGAGCATGAGACACTCCAAGAGTGGTCCAAAAGACACATTCAGGAAGCAGACAACTAGAAAACACGCACAACTGCTAACCAGACCTGACCAGGGTAGTATTTCTTCTCACAACAGACTGTTAAGCATACACTGCCAAGCAGCACTCAGTTTATGAAATCAAGAAGGTGCACAGGCTTTGCCATGGGTTGTTAGTTTTCCTAAACTTCATATTTCTATTGTGCAAGTTTAAGACACTTAATAGGTATATTTGTTTTGGAATGAATAAATGAACAAAATATGTTTGTGTGTGTGTACATGTGTGTGTGTGTGTGGTGTGTGTGTGCATGCTCCCATGCTTGCTGAGTGTCAGACGGAATGCCGATATCCAACAGGGAGAGGGACTGCCTGACAGTCTCAGAGAACAGACCATAGACATGCACTCAGGGTTGGGCTCCTTCCAAGCAACCTGGCCAATTTCCCAGTACAGATGGTGGCCAGTCTCCTGAGAGAGATTATCTAATGCTTTTGGACAAACCTCAGTCTTTCTTAAACCTCCTGAGCACCATATTTTCATAGGCTGAATTAGCAAAAAGAATTTCCTGTACCGTAAAAGGACTGTTGGACTAATAAAATGGTATTGCATGACCTATACACAGATCCTAGATAGTGTAGTCTGGTAATTAACAGCCTGCACTTGAGAATTCAAAATACTTACATGACAATAACTGCTCCACCACATACCAAATGCATGATTTTGGGAAAAGAAGTTAAACTTCTGGAGATAGACTTCCCTCTGCCATAACAACAACCTATCTCAAAGTTTATTGGGGAACTAAATGAAATAAAGAATATAAAGGTCAGCACATTGTCTGGTATGCAGCAAATCCTCAATAAATATTAGCTGCTTAGAATGGGTGTTTTAAAAAGGGAGAAAGTTTTGTCAGTGTGTTTGTGAATATGTTTGCTTGTATATGCAAAGACTACCTCTGAAAGGATAATGTCAGTTGCCCTCAATGAAGAGAACCTGGTAGCTGGGAAAGGGGTGTTAGTAAGTCTTTCATTGTATAACCTTTTGTGTCTCTTGAAATTTTAACCACTTGAAATTATCACCTTTTAAAAAATCATAAAATTTAAATGTAGCAAATAGGAGTTTCTATTAATTTTACTCACTTCTAAGCATAGCACATATGATGCATTTCTGTATAATGTGTCCCACATTAAATTAAGAAGTAATCCAAATACAAAGCTGGAAGAGGACTCATATTTCCCTCTTTTTTTATCTACCTTAATACATTTCCCAAAATTGTTTGTTCCTTTTGCTCTCTGCTTAGCCATTGATTAAATACATAGGTAGTCCTGGCTTCACCTTGTTTCAAATGTATGAATTTCAGTTAATATAGTTTAAATAACAACAGTCCCTCAAAAAAATGGTTCAAATTTTAGTTACTGTGGTACATTTACTGTGAATAAATTGCATGAAGAACAGACTTGCTGCTAGTTCTTTAGTCTACAAATCACTGTATAAATAGCAGCTACACATCATGATCAGTTACCAATCATGTCAACTCTTTTAAAGCCTGTTGGTGATTGGTCATTGTGCATCTGTCATTCACATTACCTTCAAATAGTAAAGCACATAGTTGTGTTGTCTCCTTGTCTCTCAGTGACAAACCCTGTCACATTTTATAATATTGAATAATCTGAAGAGAGAATTGGTCAAAATATGAAAGTGCAAGAAAGAAGTGAAAAGCAATACTACTAGAAGTGAAACTGGATATTATTAGAACTCATTGCCCTACAAAAAAGATTAAGATATCCCAGAGAAGTGACAGCCACAAAAAGTTTCTCATTTAAAGAACTCTTGGAGATATTTCACAACATTCAAAGTGCAAAAGATAGAATTTTGGAAATGAATCCAAATTTTGAAAGGAGTATGACAATTCACTAAGACATGAAAAAAAGATTCTTGTCCCATATGCTGTTACATTATAAGAAGAAAAAGGCAAACACTGATCAAACTACAGTTGACACTTTTTTCAAAGAAATAAAACACTTTAATTCCCAGTGTTTCTAATGTTTTAAATTTCAGAGTATTAAATAAATATTGGTTTTACCATTTTTTTTTCATTTCCCTTTACATTTATAACCAACAGTAAGGGATTAGTTAATGTTTTGCCAAAAAAATGTTTAAAGGTCATATAACAAGTATTTAATTTGGCATGACTGGCCCTGTATAGTCTGCCTTTATAACTTCATGTCCCACATCTTTGCTCTCTCTACCCTAGCTGTACTGGCATTATTTTAGTCTCTATATTCACCATGCACACTCCTGCCACAGACTCTTGCCATGTAGCTCCACTTGCTTCCTTCCCTTTTTCATCTACTTACCTCCTACTTAATCTCCAATTCTGCAACTGTCACTTATGCAAGGAAGAGATCTTCTGTTTGCCCCTCCAGAACTGCATTCTGCTCTTCTCCACCTTTCTCCATTCTAACCTGCAAGGACATAACAATGGGCTCACCTTCCCTGTGGTCCCATCAAGTTATTTGTTCTCCCAGCTCCCTCTTTTCAATGTCACTGCAGGTTTGCAACATTCCTCCTGTGAGGAAGGCAGCTCCCTCTACTTAGCCATCTGTCTCCAGGCTCTAATAAGCCCCTCTATCTCTTGCTGTATTAGGCCTAGGGTGGAAATGTCCAACCCTTGCCCTACCCCCCAACCACTTCTTTATACATAGATGCTTTATTATACTCTCTTCAAATTATCTTATTTGTGCCCTGTGTTTCCTGTCAGAATCCTAACTATGGTCTTGTTCCTGCTTTGTTCTCCAACATCGTCTCTTAAGACTTAGACCTTCATCCCAATCCATACAGCTTACAGTCTCAACTGCAAGATACTGGACTACTTACAGCTCCCTGATGGTGCCCTTTTTACCCTTAAATCTTCTTCCTTATTATTCACCTGCCCCAGTATCCACCCACAATTCAGAAGTATTCTCTTCCTGAAAGCTTTGACATCCTCAGCCTGCAACCTTCTGGTTTGGGTAGTCATTTGAGCTCCCATAACACTCTGTCTATACCATAGCCTTATCACTCTGTGATTGATTATTCGTTTGCCTTTCCTACAAGGCTCTGAACCACTAAGTCTGTAGTTTCTAGTCCCCCAGGGCCTAATAAACTGCCTGGTATATGATAGCTATTCAATAAATGAAAACTACAAAGCTGTATATAAAGTCGAGCTAAAGTAGTTCAGAGCCTTACTATGATACATTAAGGAACAGTAAATTATCAACATGTTTATCTCTTTTCCCAAGACAATTTTTTTCTCCAAATATAGCATCTTAGTAAGAATACAGTTACCATAGCCAAAATACTGCAATAAGTGTACAGCATGATGTAATTTCCTTCATCAGACATTTAGTCCTTCTGAAAATAAAATCTTTACGCTTACTTCTCAATCCTTCTTCACTGAGCATTTTATCCCTTCAGTGTTGTCAAAGAAAATACAGCATATTGAAAAGCAAAGATAACCCCAAAAATTGGGTCAAGAAAGGTTTTGGAAGGTTTTTCTAGGTAAAACATTATGAATTTTTCATAGCATTGCTACTCCCACACCACTTGCAGTATTGATGCACATTTACCACTTGTTTCCATGCTTTTATTAAAACTAGTTTTCTCTTCTCTTGTATGGCTGCCTCTTCCTCTCTCCTTCCCCATTCAACCACATTATTCTTCACCCTATTCTTTAGAGAATGTTATGGTGTGCCAACTAAATTTCCTTACCCCTTTCAGGACTAGAGCACTTATTCCTTCAATTGCTGGGAATGTTGACAGTTGATGCTCACAGCTGAATCCTCCTTTCTAAGGAGTACCTTCAGCTGAGCAGAGCTGTAGCTCTATCACACCTTCTTCCTGGGGGCAGTCCACATCCAACGACTAGTCAGTGTGGAGGGTTAGGAGAGGAAGGCAAATAGAGAATGTAGAGCAAAATGACTCCCTTGTTCCAGTTATGAATGACTATGCAGGGACATCTCAGCTCCAGAGGTCTCCATGGGATCAGCTGAGCTGCTGCTGTGATTGTTTGACAGCCCAGTCCCTCCCTCAGCTTAATCTACTTTCCTTCATTTCCCTCAATGGTTGACCCTGAGAGCACTCCATAAACTTGCTGCATGCCAATCACTATCTGAGTCTGCTTTCTGGGGAAACTATGAGAGCCCTCAAGAAGGAGCTCATGTAAATAAGCTAATATGAATTCTTCCGTGCTCCCTTCCATGAATATTTAATCATATACAAACATATATGGGCATATAAATGTACATATGTATAATAAGTACATGATTTTTGCTTTTTTAAAAATGAGATCTCATGGGGGCTTCCCTGGTGGCGCAGTGGTTGAGAGTCCGCCTGCCGATGCAGGGGACACAGGTTCGTGCCCCGGTCCGGGAAGATCCCACATGCCACAGAGCAGCTAGGCCTGTGAGCCACGGCCGCTGAGCCTGCAGGTCTGGAGCCTGTGCTGAGCAACGGGAGAGGTCCCAGCAGTGAGAGGCCCATGTACCGCAAAAAAAAAAAAAAAAAAAAAAAGAGATCTCATTATAAATTCCTTTATTTTCCCATTCAACAATACCTATATAATTTCCTCTAGACAATTTGTATAGCTCCATAGCTTTAGTTCATTCTTTTAGCAGCTAAATGATATTCCATGGTATAGATATATAATATATTCAATTATTCATCTTTTGATGGGCACTCACCTTCTTACAGTATTATTTTACTTTGGCTTCCATGAACAATGCTGGAATAAATATTATTGTATATATACCCTAATAGACTGGTACCTCTATTTCTGTAGGATAGATTTCTAACGGTGGCACAAAGTTCAGGAGTATGTATATACTTTTTTCAAACATATATTGCCAGATTTATTTTCAAAACTCTATAAAATTCACACTAATGCAGATGATAACTTTTGAACTGATTCTATATATCTCATTTTGATATACTTCTTTCTTGTCCTCTAACATAGCCAAGTTATTTTCTATGAACTTTCTTTTTCAGGGTGAAGATACAGAAGGGTCCCCAAAACACACTTTGACAACTTTTTAACAACTAACAGAACATGGAAAATATATTTTTATTTTTTTAATTTTTATTGGAGTGTAGTTGATTTACAATGTTGTGTTAGTTTCTGCTGTACAGAAAAGTGAATCAGTTATACATATACATCCACTATTTTTTAGATTCTTTTCCCATATGAAAATATCTTTTTAAAAGCAAAAGTACTGCTTTCAATGCGGGGCAAGTCTAGCTTTCTTTTAAGTTAGTGTTAAAACAAAGTTAGAGGGACTTCCCTGGTGATGCAATAGTTAAAAATCCGTCTGCCAGTGCAGGGGACACGGGTTGGATCCCTGGTCCGGGAAGATCCCACATGCCGCGGAGCAACTAAGCCCATGTGCCACAACTACTGAGCCTGCACTCTAGAGCCTGCGAGCCACAACTACTGAAGCCCGCGTGCCTAGAACCTGTGCTCCACAACAAGAGAAGCCACCGCAAAGAGACGCCCACAAGCTGCAACCAAGGGTAGCCCCCTGCTTGCTGCAACTAGAGAAAGCCCATGTACAGTAATGAAGACCCAATGCAGCCAAAAATAAATAAATAAATAAATAAATAAATAAATAAATAACGAAGTTATAGGCTATCAGTCTGCTTAATTTTATCTGAGACAATTTCTTTTTTTAATTCAAATGCTCTAAAAAGCAGTAGAATGCATTCAACCTCTTTGCCCCCAACAATTGGTATTAGAAAGTGGCTATATGTGTTCAAAAGTGAGTGATAACCAGTACAAATTATTAGAACCAGGGATTTCTCAGGATCCTGGAAATAAATGTTGCTTTTTAAAAGCAGAAAACAACATACAACTTACCATAATCAAATTTTAAATGCACTCAAGTGCAAGATTAACTAAACGTGACCATCCATGATTTCAAAAGCAAACCATTATGGAAATTTTAAAAAACATGATAAAAATATTAAGTTCTTAAGTGTATTTCTCATGACAAAATAAAATGTACATTACACAAACCTCAACTATTGTGCCATTTGAAAATTTGTCAAGATTTGCAAGGAAAACAGTTTTCCTCTTTGTTTTAGCTAAATTAGAAGTTAATGAACTGAATATTCCAGTGTAGCATTAATGTAAATAAATACAAATCTATGACAAGAGTTAATCAAATTGAGTTGAACAATACATTTTCCCAAGTACATTTTGCACAAAACCACAAGCTGAGGAGTAATTATTTTTATGCATGGGCACTTGGCATTTTCAACTTGAAAAACATTTTTGTCAAGTAAAGTCAATACTATTTGTAAGCTCAACCTACTGGTTGCTAATGTTAGGACACCATCTTGTGGATAAGGCATCTAATTTGGAAACCTGTCTATGTGAAATCACTTACAAAGCAAAAGGTAAAAAATGTTCTAAGTATCATAGAAACTAATCCATAGCTTCACCTTTATTCTATTAGCATGTCTACATAAGGTAAAGGTTAAGAAAAGAATACTGAATGATTTTTATCAAAAGAGCTTTTTTCCCACTGTGCATCAGCTGCAAACTAAATGCTATATTTCAGAATAGCTATCTGTTAGAAAAGCATTTTAATGAAAAAAATTTCCAGAGAATTAATGAAATCCTTATTAGTGAAAGTAACTTTTCATTTAATACTATAATTTAGTGCCAAACTTTTTTTTAAGTTATAGATTAATTGCCCTGGGTTTCATATGGTCAATATCGATAAGGATGTATGAGCTATATGAGAATCTCAAATATCAAATTGGTTTTCTCTTTAAAATGTATTAATATTTCCATTAGTCTCTTTAAAATTAAAATGTCTTTAATTCTTACAGGAATACTGATATATTGGGGCTTTATAAAAGAGAAATAAATTAGCAGAGCACAGTACAATGTCTGGAGGGCTGGGCACTACCTCTGGAACTAATCAGCCACCCACCTTGGACAGATCAATTCACTTATTATGTCTTAGTTGTCACAGTTGTCAAAAGGAATAATGGCAGCTTAACCCAACAATATTTGCAAAGATATAAAACAGTATGTGTCAAATTTCTGAGTCTACCATAATATAGGAAATGAAAAGAGAAATGGATCTGATTTTATTCCTGGTTCCAGTTCCTGAACTCTGAAACAACTGGTTTCTTTGGCACTTGTTAAAATTTTGCTGATCATCCCTATATGCTCCCAACACATTTTCTTTTTTTCTTTTCATAAGGTTTTTTGAGCGGGGTCTATTACTTGCAATAAACCAGCTTGGCCAAAACACCAGCCATGTGACTTAGGGAAAGAAATTACACCCATTTAATGGAGAAGGGATTAAAAATTCAGGTCTGGGTTTGAAATCTGACGTCTTCACTTACCAGCTGGATTACTTTGGGTAAGTTATTGAGCTTTCTCTCCCTTGGTTTTCTAATTTTCCTGAAAGGGTTCTGAAGAGTGCTACTTTAAAGTGTGTAACACATTTATCACAGTGATTGCAGTGTTTCAAGTAGGATATGGCAAAAAATAATAGTTTCTCATAATTATTATAAATGGATATTATTTAATTTGACCTCCTTCCCAACTTGAAAATAAACCAGAGCATGAAATATCCATCATTCACAATATCTGTAGGAGAAATAATGCTGTTCTGCACTAATGCCCACAAAATATCCGGTGAGAAGAAGACTTAAATGGTACTTTGATGGAGTCTGAATTGATTTTCTCTAAAGGGCTGAAGCTTTAAAACAATTTTTAATTTCCCTACTGTACCACAGTACACAGAAAACAGTACATTCAACTCCTGGAAAGATTTGAATCTCCACAGACCATTAGTCTATAATGAAAATAATTTATGAGAATCTTTGACTTACAAAGGTGACTTACCTTCCCTGTAATGGATTTGAAACTGCTTCAGTTAATATGGGGTCAAGGTTCAGCAAACTGAAGACTGTTCAAATAGCTTAGTCACAGAAGTGATCAGATATCTTGGTGAAGGAAACAGAGCAATATAAAGATAACTCTTAGTCTCTCTCTTACTATACAATCCTTTAAAAAGCAAAAAATCCAATTGGCTATTTTAGAAATTTGATAATACATTGTTTGCAGCCACATATGTGACTATATATTTATTGAACTAAAAATGCAGTTAACTAAAACAAAAGCATTTCATAAATGGACAAAAAGAAGTCTCAGTAAATAAGTCAACATGCCCCTCATCACCTTTTTTTTCTTTTCTAAATCAATTTCTGAACTCCCTTTAAGGGTCAGCTCAATTCTCAACATTTCCCTTAATTCTTCCTTATCCATCACAATTAGTAATGACTGTACTAAGCCATGTTATACTAGATTTGATTCCACGTTTATAAGTTGGGGCCAAATCAAGACACTCCAAGCAAACTAAAAACTTAGGATTCCATCAAATCCATAGCCCTTAAATACAAATTTAGCATTTACCTTGGAGGGAGAAAACCTGATTTTTTCATGTTCATAGAAATATAAACATATTTTTTCATATTCAGACTGAAGGATTTGCTACATGCATAATATTTGAACTCATTTGGATTATATTTCATTTCATATTTTTCTTAGTCACAACTGGATCACATTATTCACACTCAAAAATACTGAAGGTAATATACAGGAATATAGTTCCAAATTCTTTTCCAAAATAGGTGTATTTGAAAAATCAATGAGAAATTCTGTTATGTCCCCACCCTTACCCTTTGAAAATCATTATCCTAGCATGTTAGCACAATGTTGAGTTATAATAGATATTTAATATAGATTTGTGGATTTCATAAGGACTTTCCATGAACCTACTGCTTTCATGACAGTTTTAGATTCCCTTTTTCCTGTGTTAACATATCTCTATACTATGTCTCATAGCAAAATAATCATGTTTTTCAGTAAGTCATATTTTAAGGTAATTCCTAATACACATCTCTCAATAATTTCAAATATTAGCATTTTTGCTGCTTGGTTAAACTACTTTTTAATTATGCTTTTATATGCTCACACTATGCACTTAACTTTTTAATGGAAATCAATAGTGCATTCTATTATGAGCTGATTCACTGGCAGCAAAGATCTGAGAGAAACATTTTGCATATTACATTCTTGCTTACAACTGAATCCAGATTGATCCAGTGCATTTATAGTAAGAATTCTTCATTGAAAGCAATGGATCTGAGCCCAGATTAAGAATGCTCCATTGCTTTCTAAGAAGTACAGTCATAAAACTTATTATATTTAATATCAGGATCGTCTTTCACCTTCCGCCTCCTTACAACTTGTACATTGTCTTTAACCCAAGACAATATAATATCTTTTCTCATTTTCATGAAATATTTCTGAAATGTGTTACACAGAAAGCTAAGTTCTAGTCAAGAGTACCAGATGATGGGAATGTAAATTGATACACCCACTATGGAGAACAGTTTGGAGGTTCCTTAAAAAGCTAAAAATAGAACTACCATACAACCCAGCAATCCCACTACTGGGCATATACCCTGAGAAAACCATAATTCAAAAAGAGTCATGTACCACAGTGTTCATTGCAGCACTATTTACAATAGCCAGGACATGGAAGCAACTGAAGTGTCCATCAACAGAGGGATAAAGAAGATGTGGCACATATATATACAATGAAATATACTCAGCCATAAAAAGAAACGAAATTGAGTTATTTGTAGTGAGGTGGATGGACATAGAGTCTATCATAGAGATTGAAGTAAGTCAGAAAGAGAAAAACAAGTACCGTACGCTAACACATATATATGGAATCTAAAAAAAAAAAAAAAAAAAAGGTTCTGATGAACCTAGGGGCAGAACAGGAATAAAGACACAGACGTAGAGAATGGACTTGAGGACACGGGGAGGGGGAAGGGTAAACTGGGATGAAGTGAGAGAGTAACATTGACATATATATACTACCAAATGTAAAATAGATAGCTAGTGGGAAGCAGCTGCATAGCACAGGGAGATCAGCTCAGTGCTTTATGACTGCCTAGAGGGGTAGGATAGGGAGGGTGGGAGGGAGATGCAAGAGGGAGGAGATATGGGGATATATGTATATATATAACTGATTCACTTTGTTATAAAGCAGAAACTAACACACCATTGTAAAGCAATTATACTCCAATAAAGATGTTAAAATAAATAACTAAATAAAATGGGATTAAAAAAAAAGAGTACCAGATGATTATTGCTATCAATAGTAGTTACAATAAAAGAAATAAATTTAAAATGTCTTCTTGTTGCTGTTTATTTTTTAACTGAGGTTCTTATAATCTGACAATTCTGCCATTTCTCATGTACACCACAATCCGACAGCTGAGATAATATTTTAAGACTATTGTTAGAGAAAAAAAGCAAGTCTAAGTTGCTTTTTCTCCAGTCCTGGTTATGGGTTATGCTGAGTTGTTCACCCACCTGATACTCATTCTCCTCGTGCCAGGATACACACATTGACACATAGAAAGTGGTTGAGGGGCAATATATAATTGGTGAGCAATCAAAGGAGAAAGAAGTTCTCTGCAAAAGTACTTGGTTTACAAAATGTTAAAGTTAATCATTTTGACCTACTTAGCATCACATTTGAACTAAATTAAGAGACAAAGTTGGCTATAATTTATTAAATCAAGCACTCTTTTATGTGTAGGAAGATGCTCATCAGAACAGGGGAAGATAAAAACCCAGCAACATACTGAAGAGTCATAGAGTCACTGACTATTTTAACTGAAAATGTCTTTAAATATCATCATGCCCTAATATGTTAACCACTCAGCTTTTGTTCGAGTGAAATAAAAGAATAAATAAATTCATGGCTGATCAAATTAAGAAGAGTGAGAACTGCTTTCAGACAAGTATGAGAAATAACATTTTTAAACAAGGACTTCATATATTTAATATGTTACAGTATTATTGTTTAAGAAAAAGGATTTTTGAAAATATGTATTGGATTTTCAAGTCAATAATAAGAAACATCAAATCTTTTTTAAATACATAGTTAATAGTTGCAAATATATTAAACTACAACAAGCACAAATGCAATTTTATTAAAATTACTTTCTTCAATTTCAGGCTTCAGTAGATATTATCAGAATTAGTCGTAATTAATTTTAACCCAATCTAAATTTAGAGGCTTAAGAAATCTTGATACTGTGCTTCAGAAACTAAGAGTTTTAAAACCTGATTGCAGTTTTGTAATTACAGGTAGATATGATATCACAACTTGTTATTCCTCTCAAATCTAACAGAAGTAAAGTAAATGTGATCCCTTGACTAGAGAATTTTGGATTCTGATTCATTAGGCAAGCAACCCAAGTCTGACCAAACTTTCAAAGAATCCTCCAAGAGGCCTTATAAAGAAAAAAGTAATGTTAGAGATTCCAGTATTGTCATAAATTGGGAGGGCTTAGTCTTGATGCATCTGGACCCAAATAGTATCACCCAGTGAGGAGGAAGCAACTTAGGCCAGATACAAAAAGAGAGGCTGAGTACAGTTGATAGTATTGGTATTGTTCGCCCAATCTCCATTACAACTCCATTTGTATGCAGCACTATCATTTTGTTTACAGGCTTACTCTATTCCCACTGACTGTGGTTTTGGTAGGATGTCAATTAAGGGGCCCAAAGGGGAGGGGAAAATATAGATTAATCTAGACCATTCAAACATACACAATTACTCTAAGAAATTTAACTCCCTGTAATTGAGCTCAGGATTTCAAGAGAAATGTGCAGCTGATTTCGTCCCCATGGTGATGGAATCCTGAACAAACAGCCCATCATTTCCTGCTGCCTCTAGCCTCAGTATTACCTTTCTAAAGACCTAATCCTGTAGCTTTTTTGTCTATGTGTGAGAAACTCCCATATTCTTCTAATAAATGTTTCTTAGTCTCACTCTTAGATAAGCTCAAATAAGTTTCTGTTACTATTATCCAAATAGCCTAAGTGTTTCACTGAGAAGTTGGCCTGAGTTCAGAACTGACCTCTAAGTAGAGAGAAGAGATGCTGATAGAAAAAGTCAGTGTTCCAAGAGCAGTATCAAAGTGATGAGGCTTCGCCAGTCTTGGTTATGTCAAGGTTTGACATCAAAGGAGATTCACTGCAGGGAAAAATGCACATTAGGAGGAGAACAAATAGCAGGAACTATACTTTTACATAAGCAATCGTATTGTCAGTATGGACCAATCAATCCCTTCAAAATAGTAGGGCATCCAGGAACAAGGATGTTGGGAGTAGGGCCCCTAGCTAGAGGAAGAGACTGGCAGTATATTAGTGATCTCATGGGCAAAAGTTCAGCACAAGGGACCAAAGAAGTGGGTAGAGGTGGTATGTAGCTCAGGTCCCCCTTAACTGTAAGAGCTCACCCTAGTACAGCTGAGCCTGGATTCAGGATTGGTTCCAAACTTCCCCTGTTGTTGGGACCAAAGAAGTCAATAAAACTTTCAACTCTAGTCAGGAATGTACCAAGGGCTGGGCAAAGCTTCACCAGGTCTTTCAGCTGGGGTGACTAGGTAGGGCTGGGAGAAGCTGGCCATAACAGGACACAGATGGTTGGTTAAGAGTGGAAAACGTCAGTGATAAGATTTGTCTTGAGCTGAAAAAAAAAGTTTAAATATATAATCTACCACCCTTCTTGATATTTCCCAATACTAATTTGAATTTGAATACATTCAAATGTATTCTGCATTTGAATACATTCTTCTCTCTTCTTGGGTTGTCCTTTCCTCTATTTTCCATGGTAAGATTGTTTTTTATATATTAGATCCAGCTCAAATGCCATTTATTTTCTAGGAAGTGTTCTTGGCTCTTCAAATGGGTTTATGATACTTTTACATAATTCTAATATCAGTTAAGTATTTATTCCTCCTACAAGAAGGCATGGACAATTTCTAAGTAATATATGGACCTGTACACTGTTCCCTGTACATCTCAGGCATACAGAAGTAGTTGTTGAATGAATGAATGCCAAGTTCATGAAAGTTATAACTCCCTCTCTGACAGGATTATTGAGATCTCTCTTTAATGTTTCAAGTACTTATGAAAAATGCTTCAGTGGAAATTAAACTTCATTAGCAACTGAGACACCATTTGCCCTCCTTTACACACAAAGTTAATTCTATAACTGATGGAGAAATCTCCCCAAATTGAGGAGAAAGGTAAGAAAATGGAGAAGATTAGAGGAGAAAGGAAGTACATGTCTCAAAACTTAGCTGTGAAAATATATTTCCATATTCCTTAGGTACTCCTTTCTGGTGCAGAGATGAAATAGAACAACATGGTATTTTAGTCTGTATTTGGAAAACATGCATAACAAGAACATCAGTTACAATAGAAAAAAAAAGGTGCTCAGGTTGTCTAGATTCTCTGTGGTTGATGAAGGATCATTCTCTGCTTTGTTCAGATGGCTCTTTATTCCAGATCAAAGACTTGAAAGTATTTTTTCTTCTCTGATACCTGAAATGTCAGTTTTTAATGCCCACAGTCATGAGCATTATCTTCTTAGAAAAGAATTCTTCCTGAAGGATACAGAATAATAGGTAGCTTGTAATGCACATACTTGAAAGCTTTCTATTTAGAAGTTACTTCTATTTAAAACATAAAATAAAAATATGTTTAAAAGGAGTGATTTTTGCATCTTTAAGGGGAGTGAATTTTGCATCATTTAACTTTATTTCTTATCCCTATAGAACCAGATTTACCCATAAGGTAACCATGATAGCCTGTTCCCTTATAATATATATAAAGTTCAAGAGACAACAAATAAAATAGTCAAGAGATAATTTGTTTCATAAAATTTCAGATAAACTTGGTGTTAACAATTTAAAGTTCTGAGAAATATGTCAATATATCAAGCACACTTGTGCATCTCCTGGAAGACTGGCCTTTGGAAGAAATCAGACCCTGTTTCTTTTACAAAGATAATCAGGAGTCCAAAAAATTTTCAATGAGCTTATGAACTTTCAGAAGGTTAAAGTCTCTATTCCTGTTTCTCAGGGAGTCTTTCTATAGCTTTAACAAACTCAGCACAAGTTACACCCATCAAATATGTTGGCGTTTACAAGACAACTGTGCCTACAAGAAACTAGGCCTACATTTTCACTTGTCTTACTGGAGTTTGACATTATAAAACAGTGACTCAAATTTTTCTATCAAATAATGCTGCTAGTTTATTTATAAGAGTGAGAGACTTGATTCCAAAACCACAGCAATTTGGAGAACTTCCTTTTTCAAACATCAGGACCTCAAAGCATGAATACATTAGAGCTTATACACTGACAGATAGAACTTCCTTCATAAACTGTCTTCTTTTCATTAAGACTTTGTGATAATTATGTCAAATTAAGTACCAAAGAATGTTTCTTTCTAAAAAGTTGTATCTAAAATGTAAACTGAGTCATCTAACTTTTTTGAAGGAGTGAGTCTAATTAGCTGAGGGCCATCCTAATGATGTAGTAAAATTTTTGTCTGGTTTACTGCTTGTATTTTTATTGGGTCTTTTTAGAGATGCAATACAACATAAATCTTCAGATGGCCCCAAATTCCATGAAGACACATGAAACAAGTGATCATCTTACTGCCTCCTAAAGGGAGAAAGGATAAAAAGCTTCCCAATGTACTGCAAACACTCTCCAAAACTCTCTCCTCAGAAATCCCCTTCTCTTTCTTTCAGGGTTTTTTCTCTTTAGTCCTCAAAACCAGAGTTGCTTCATTAGAGCTTAGATTAAAACTAAGAAATTCTGGCTTGGCTGTCTTTATGGCAATGTAGATGTCCAGGCTGTTGCTGAAGAGGGGCCCATCATCTCCATGGTACACAGGTTAAAAGGAAGTCTCTTCCTCCCAGGAAGCTAAGAAATGCTATCTGATACCTAATTACTTTTCCACATTCTTTTGTCCTGCAGCCCAGGGAAGAGTAGAATCTACAACTCTTCTGGAGCTGGAGGAATCAGTCATTCCAGGGATCTCCCCTCTCTGGGAATGGAGAGAGATGCATTAGGTAGGAAGGACTAGGCCCTTCCACGTCAACCATTGAAACCATGACCAGTTTATGATCAATTTTACGCTTGTACTTTACTGACAACCAGTCCAAAACACTCTCCAAGGGAAGATAATAAAAGAAAAAAGAGGGGCTTCCCTGGTGGCGCAGTGGTTGAGAGTCCGCCTGCCGATGCAGGGGACACGGGTTCATGCCCTGGTCCAAGAAGATCCCACATGCCACGGAGCGGCTGGTCCCATGAGCCATGGCCACTGAGCCTGCGCGTCCGGAGCCTGTGCTCCGCAACGGGAGAGGCCACAGCAGTGAGAGGCCGGCGTACCGAAAAAAAAAAAAAAAAGAAAAGAAAGAAAAAAGAGGCAAAGGATTATGGCTGGAAGTGGAAGGTTTTTTAGTTCCTTTGGTATATAGAGCAGTGAAGTCTCAACGATTCTTCAAGCAAATCAGTACAACAGAGAAGTAAAGTAACAAAACCCGAAAAGAATGGGAGTGTATCAGATAAAGGGAGCATGTTCTTCAGCCTGTGAGGCCATTACACTACCTCTAAAATCACAAGGGGTGATTTGTTTGTACAGTGTGACACAATAAATTGTCAGAGTCACCTGAAAACATACCCAATTCTATCTCTGATGCTGATGTCTTCAATTGTGATCAAAATTGAAGCTATCTTCCTTGAATAATCATTCTTTCCACATTGCAGTTTACACAAGGCAAGAGTGTGTGTATAAACTTTTTAATATTGTCAAAAGGAAAAACATAGAATAACTCAGTTAGCAGTCTCTGTAATTTTGTGAGCTAGTTATAAAAAGAGAACAAGTTAAAATGATGTGGCATAAGTTCAGCCTCGAGTCTGGAGTTTTCCCCAAATTATCAACACTGACCTCCTCCCATTGGTCTGCTGCCCCTCCCTCCATTCAACCTCTGATACCTCAAATCCAGTGTTTCTCAAACTTCAGAAGTGCACTAAACTGTTTCACTGGAAAAAAATCATCTTTGAGGCTTTCTGGTGTTGACAAATTATTTTTATTATTATGGTGGTTAAGTATGTATAAACACAAAACTAAGTATAAACTCCTTATGCTTAGAGCTTTAATTCTACAACCAAAATGAGTTAACAATGTATACAAACAAAATTATGAAAGCAATAAAATTCAAATTAACATTAGTTGTGAAACATGAAGTTATTATACTGCAATGAAATGTAAATATAATACTTAACTGCTTCAGTACAGGTTTGTCACCTTATTTCAGAATGCTTATACTATCCTCTGATATCTGATGACTCAAGTGTTCTAAGATTTTTCTCTGTTAAAACCATTGTGAGCCCCACCTCCCATGATTCAGGCCCCTAAATTCCTCAGAGCTAGAGCAAAGGATCCTCTTTCTTCCAGAAATATGATGGGGAGTGAAGACAAGATAGTGGAGTAAAAGACCTTGAGTTCACCTTCTCCCACAAGAACACCAAAATCACAACTAACTGCTGAACAATCAACAATAAAAAACACCGGAACCTATCAAAAAAGATATTCTACATCCAAAGACAAAGAAGAAATCACAACAAGACAGTAGGAGGGGTGCACTCGTGACATAATCAAATCCCATAACCCCCGGGTGGGTGACCCACAAACTGGAGAATAATTATACTGCAGAAGTTCTCCCATGGGAGTGAGAGTCCTGAGCCCCACGTCAGGCTCCCCAGCTTGGGGGTCTGGCATCGGGTGCAGGAGCCCTCAGAGTATTTGCTTTGAAGGTAAGTGGGTCTTGATCATAGGAGCGCCACAGGACTAGGGGAAACAGAGACTCCATTCCTGGAGGACGTACACAATTGTTATCAGTGAAATTGAATTAGTAATTTAGAAAACTCCCAGCTAATAATAGTCCAGGACCAGATGGCTTCACAGGGGAATTCTACCAAACATACATAGAAGCGCTAATACCTATTCTAAAAAATTGAAGGGGACAGAACACTCCCAAATCCATTCTACAAGGATGGATTGCCAGCATTACCCTCATATCAAAATCAGAAAAAGACTGAAACAGAAGAAAATCACAGGCCAATATCTTTGCTGAATAGAGATGCAAAAATTCTCAACAAAATATTAGCAAATTGAATCCAACAATATATAAAAATAATCATACACTATGGTGAAGTTGGATTTATTCCAGGAACATAAAGATGGTTCAATATTTACAAATCAATCAATGTAATACAGAACATTAGCAAAAGGAAGGATAAAAAATCACATGATCATCTCAATACAGGCAGACAAAGAATTTGACAAAATTCAACATCAATTCATGATAAAAACTGTCATCACAGTGGGTATAGAGGGAAATAACTCAACATAATAAAAGTCATCTATGACAAACCCACAGCCAACATAATTCTCCATGGTGAAAAGCTGAAAGCCTTTCCTCTAAAATCAGGAACAAGACAAAGATGTCACTCTTGCCTTTTCTATTTAACATAGTATTGGAAGTTCTAGCCACAGCGATCAGACAATAAAAAGAAATAAAAGGAATCCAAATTTTAAGGAAAGAGGTAAGAAAGACTTACCTTGTCACTCATTGCAGATGGCATAATACTTTACACAGAAAACCCTAAAGTCCTCACCCCAAAATTATTAGAAATAATAAATGAATTCAGCAAAGTTGCAGGATATAAGATTAATATACAGAAACCTGTTGTTTTTCTATACATTAATAATGAACTATCAGAAAGAGAAAGTTTAAAAATTCCTGTTTAAAATCACATAAAAAGTAATAAAATACCTAGGAATAAACTTAACCAAGAAGGTGAAAGACCTATACTCTGAAAACTATAAAACATTGATGAAGGGAATTGAAGATGATTCAAAGAAATGGAAAGATAACCCATGCTCTTGAATTGAAAGAACTAAAATTATTAAATTGATCATACTACCCAAAGCAATCTACAGATTTAATGCAATTCCAACCAAAATACCCATGACATTTTTCACAGAACTAGAACAAATAATCCCAAAATTCATATGGAACCACAAAAGACTGATTTCTGAAGCTATCTTGTGGAAAAAGAACAAAACTGGAGAAATCACCCTCCCAGACTTCAGACTATACTACAAAGCTTCAGTCATCAAAACAGCATGGTACTGGCACAAAACAGACACATAGATCAATGGAACAGAATAGAGAGCCCAGAAATAAATCCATGCACCTATGGTCAATTAATTTATGACAAAGAGGTAAGAATATGCAATGGAGAAAAGATGGTGTCTTCAATAAGTGGTGCTGGGAAAACTGGAAAGCTACACACACAAAAATAATACTAGAACATTTCCTCACATCACATACAAAAATAAACTCAAAATGGTTTAAAGCCCTAAATGTAAGACCTGAAACCATAAAACTCCAAGGAGAGAATATAGGCAGAACACTCTCTGACAAAAATAATAGCAATTTTTTTTTGGATCTGTCTCCTAAGGCAAAATAAATGAAAGCAAATATAAACAAACAGGACCTAATTAAACTTAAAAGCTTTTGCACATCAAAGGAAACCATCAACAAAAGGAAAAGACAACCTACTGAATGGGAGAAAATATTCTCCCTGAAAACATTCAGGGAGGCCTGAATAGACATTTTTCCAAAGAAGACATACAGTTGGCTAACAGGCACATGAAAAGATGCTCAACATTGTTCATTGTTAATCATCAGAGAAATGCAAATCAAAACCACAGTGAGATATCACCTCACATATGCCAGAATGCTATTGTCAAAAAGTCACCCCTCTGTTTCCCATAAGAATATGGGAGTAAAATCTCTAAGTGGGGAATGAAATAGGAGGGAAAGGGGCAGGGCACAACCTCTAAAAGAATGATATAGCCCTTGAGGATATGACATAAACTGGTTAGAACCAACGAGGTCCAAGATGTTGAAAGATTAGACTTCTAGGGAACCTCATTATAGCCTCATTATACACTCACTGCAATACATTAGCATCTAAATGATATACCTACAGGTGCCATGATACAGTCTGAGGCTAACCATAAAAGGTCAAAAAGTGGACAGTGGACCAATTCCTGGAAATCTCCTCCCCTTGCCCAAAATAGTTGGAATAATCCTCCCCCTTGTTAGCCTATGAAATTACCCAGCCTATAAAAACTAACTACTCCATATTTTGGGGATGCTCTCCTTCTGAGATGGCCTGCACTCTGTCTGTGGAGTGTTTTTCTCCCAGGGCATTCATTCTTGCCTTTTGAGACAGACTGTATTCTGTCTATAGAATGTGTACCTAAATAAATCCACTTCTTACCTAAAAAAAAAAATAAAGGTCTACAATAACAAGTGTTGGCAAGGATGTAGAGAAAAAGGAATGCTTTTACACTGTTGGTGGGAATGTAAATTGTTGCAGCCACTATGGAAAACAGTATGGAGTTTCCTCAAAAAACTAAAAATAGAACTACCATATGATGCAACAATTCCACTCCTGGGTATAAATCCAGAAAAACCAGAAACACTCATTCAAAAAGATACATGCACCACAATGTTCAATAGCAGCACTATTTACCATAGCCAAGATATGGACGCAATCCATGTGTCCATCAACAGACAAATGGATAAAGAAGATGTGGTGTATATATATACACACAATGGAATATTACTCAGCCTTAAAAATGAATGAAATTCTGCCAGTTGCCACAATGTGGATGGACCTAGAGAATATTATGCTCAGTGAAATAAATCAGACAAAGACAAATAATGTATATCAGTGATATGTGGAATCTAAAAAATAAAGTATATAGCAAAACAGAAACATACTCACAGATATAGAAAACAATATAGTGGTTACCAGTGGGGAGAGGGAAGGGAGGAAGGGCAAGATAGGGGTATGGGATTAAGAGGCACAAACTACTATGTATAAAATAGATGAGCAACAAGGATATATTGAATAGCACAGGGAATTATACCCGTCATCCTGTAAAAATTTTAATTGAGTATAATCTGTAAAAAAAAAAAAACTGAATCACTATGCTGTATACCTGAGACTAATGTGATAATTTAAATTAAGTATACTTCAATTAAAAAAAGAAAAGAAAAGAAAAGAAAGTACCTCTTCGCTTAAACACATTGTTAGACACCAATGAACACTGGTCCTCCATTAGGGCAATTTTGCCCTCTAGGGCACATTTGACAACATCTGGAGACATTTTTGATTGTCACAACTAGAAGAGGGGCTACTATCATCTAGACACCAGGGATTCTGGTCCCTGGTGTCTAGATGAACATTGTAAAACACATAGGGGAGATCCACAACAAAGAGCCATCTAGTCCAAAGTGTTGGTAGTGTGGAAGTTGAAAAACCCGCCCAAGGTAAAAGAGAACTGCCAACTGTCACATCTTGTTTCAGGTTATAAGTTGTCCTCTGGATGACCCAAAAAAATTTCCTTACATAATATTATAAAATTCCCACCAAACGCTAGGACTTCTGATTCTTGATCTATTTATTTTTTAGCCTGTATATTTATACACGTATAGAATTACTCTAAAATGTCAGTAAATTGAATCACCATCAGAAAATATTTGCTGGTTACCTAATTGACTATGATACCATACAAAAGACACATAAAATTTACTGCAGAATCAATGTTGTATTCTAACCTAAGATCTGGATATACGCTCCCACAAAGCAGTAATGAGAATGAGATAGTCTGTAAACCGGAATCAGTTTAAATTAATTAGTTTAAAATGAGATAGCAATTTAGAATCGAATACCATCCTCGGTCTACCATAAAATCATTTATTGTACACCTGTTATGTGGCATGATTTTTTTTAAATTTTATTTATTTATTTTTGGCTGCATTGGGTCTTCATTGCTGTGCTTGGGCTTTCTCTAGTTGTGGCGTGGGGGCTACTCTTTGTTGCGGTGCGTGGGCTTCTCATTGTGGTGGCTTCTCTTGTTGTGGAGCACGGGCTCTAGGCACATGGGCTTCAGTAGCTGTGGCACGTGGGGTTAGTAGTTGTGGCTCGTGGGCTCTAGAGCGCAGGCACAGTAGTTGTGGTGCACAGGCTTAGTTGCTCCACGGCATGTGGAATCTTCCTGGACCAGGACACCTGCATTGGCAGGTGGATTCTTAACCACTGTGTCACCAGTGAAGCCCTGGCATGGTCTTTATAAAGTTCTATCTTGGGTTAAGTACAATGTGTGCTTTTTCTCCCTACCAGTATACAGGTTTAATGGGCTCCAGCCAGATTCTCTGGAAAGTAAACTTTTGCCAAGAGTGAAGAAACAAGAATGATTTTAAAGCCAAATTCTAGTTTGCTACAACAGAAAATTAAGTTTCAAAATAGTTCGCATTTCAGTTTCTTTTTAACCTCTTCTAATTAGTTCCTGCAAATGTGGATCATCTTTAATGTATGCACTTGTACATCCACCTTTCTCTAAGAGTATTGATTAAGACACCAACCTAGAATCAAGTTTTCCTTTGACTCCATGTTGCCTTGAAAACTAGTTGTGTTCCCTTGGGCAAATTATCTATCCTCCCTATAACCCATTTCCTCATTTGCACAATAGAGATAAAAATAATAGTTCTATTAGCTTTTTGATGGGTAAATGAGGTAATATGGAGAGAGCTTAGAGCAATACCTGGCACTTGGTAAGTTCTCAGTTAGTTTTTGCCATAATTATTTGTTAATTTGACACATTATAATGAGGAAAAATTAAATGATTATAAAAACAACAGATGAAGATTACTGAAGCCACATTTTTAAAACATTACTGGATATCTGAAATGAGAGGCATTATTCTGCCAGAAGTAAACCATTTTCTTAATTATCTCTTGGCAATAATTCAGCTGAAAATATGTCCATTTATTATTTTTAATACATTTTTCCATTAATTTAAACAAACACTCACTGAGCACATGCTATGATCCAGAGCCAATGGAGTCAAGGGTAGAAATTCAAAGATAAATAAGGCAGAGGCTCTGCCCTCAAAAAGTTACTGGTCTAAAAAAAAAAAAAAGTTACTTGTATAGAGAAAAATTGATATTGGCACAGAACCAAATTACACACCAAAAAATTGCTTTAGCCCCCTATCTGATTCACAGGCTTACTTTAAAAATGTGTCAGTGAACAGCCCATAGTCAATGACAATGCAGAGAAAACAAAGAGCAAAATAATTGTATTTTTCACGCATTTGTGTGTCAAGAACTCTCTTTATGAAGAGAGATGTTGATAATAGACCTGGGGAAATCATTGCAAGCTTCCTATATGGGTTCATAACACACACACACACACACAGACACACACACACTACACTTAAAACGTACAGTATTTTCTTTTAATCCTCACCTAATGTACAATGAAATACTTGGCAAAGTTTCACTTCAGTAAGGATGCCAGTGAAATAGGTGATGGAAATCCACCCCAGTACAGAAAAGACAAAACAGAGGACTGAAATTTTAAGCCTTGCATTTAGAACACTCTAGCTATTTGCTTGATTCCCCACAGGGTTGTGAACGAGGCTTGGTCTGCAAATAGTCTGTATTTATAGTCCTACCTAGCTCCTGTAATGCTAGGCTTTGTCTGCTAAGACTCTCAAAAGGAATAACACTGTGGAGAGGTGAAAATGATAAAGTAGATCTCTGTGTAGAAGGCTAAGAGCCTAAAAGTTTAACTAAATGAAAAACAGCAACAACAACAAAACATGCAATTATCCTATTATAATATTTCTTTGGGGAATATTTCTACCTACAGCTTTCAAGTCATTATCCTTGCTTTTGTTATATTTATAATAATAACAGTAACAAGGCTGTATGACTTTTGGAAAAAAAGAAACAATTTGGTATCATCACTGATAAATAGTTAAGGATGGTCCACTTTTTAGTGTCACTTGATTCTAAATATAATAGGAAATCACCCTCTTGTATCTGTTAAGAACTGTGAAGGGCTTGAGATTTTTACCTTACTTGCAAGCTTACAAGTTAGCCTGCCATAGTTTCATGGGCAGAGTTTCAAGACACTATGCTCCTGAGTCAGAAACAAAGCACAATTTGTTACTCATAGTACTAGCAGTAGCCAGAATATCATCATTTTTGCTCCAGTTCTCTGAGCCCAAATTCCCATGAGTCACTGCAAAGAGGGCTGCATATACCTGTACACAGAGCAGGGTACATTACAGGAAAGGAACTCTGGAATTAGGAAACCCAAATATCTTGTAATGGGCAGTAAACTTGCTTGAACTTTGCCCCAGAAGCAGATGTTATCTTTATTATAGTGAACAGTAAACCAAACTGCCCTTTGCTCTGGAGCAAGACATAGTTCTCCTTTTCCAAGGATGTTTGCTATACAAACATCCTTAAACAGATAGTCTAAAATAAGGCAGACAGTGACTTGTTTCATAAGACATGTAGAAATGCATGAGACCCACAGAAAATTGTTGAAATAAAAAACGTGAAGCATCCAAACCCAAAATGAGCTAAGCTATGACTATAGTTCATGTTCTTTGAGGCCAATTCAACCACAAATATTCATTCCCACTATCTCATTAATTGAAATCATAAGAAACTTCAACGGGGGCTTCCCTGGTGGCGCAGTGGTTGAGAGTCCGCCTGCCCATGCAGGGGACACGGGTTCGTGCCCCGGTCCGTGAAGATCCCACATGCCGCGGAGAGGCTGGGCCTGTGAGCCATGGCTGCTGGGCCTGTGCGTCCGGAGCCTGTGCTCTGCGACGGGAGAGGCCACAACAGTGAGAGGTCCTCGTACCGCAAAAAAAAAAACGAAAAAAAACCCCAAAAAAACCATCAACGGATGTTTCCTTTATTTCCAGTAGATCTTATTTTGACTTGGGTAGTACCTAGGATTTCATAAATCCTTTAGTTGAATTTGTAGTTGGGAGGAAGAACATACATTCTTCTTTTCATATTCCTTCCCACTCCAATGATAATGCTAGAACGGAAATAGCTTTGGTCAAAAGCATACATATACACACATATACATATGCATACATATATACATATTACATATATACATATACACATATACATAGACACATATAAGCATATACATGCATATATATACATATAAGCATATATATATAAATGTGTGTGTATATATATACATATATATAAAGCCATTTTTGTATGGGTTTATGTGTGTATGTGTGTGTGAGATAAGGAATAAAAGCTCTAAAATACTGAAAACTATCAGAACTCATAACTCTTCCCTACTCAGATAAACTAACTTATTTTCCACACAGTCCACTATGCAAGAATTAATTATTGTATTTCTATCATGCTGAAGTCCACTACAGAGTAAGTACCTAATGTCATGCAATAGGAAGCTAGTCAAGGAAGAACTCAAAGATTCTTTTTGAGAAAAACTAAATGGATTTCCAATTTCTAATTAAGTATTACCTTTACTAGACAACCAGGACTTCATTTTCTTTCTCTTTGTATTTCAAGTTCCTAACAAAATTTTGAAATATAAGTGCTCAAGGCAGTGTTGTTGAATAAAATGAAATTTAAAAGATGATCTGTAGGGCTTCCCTGGTGGCGCAGTTGTTGAGAGTCCGCCTGCTGATGCAGGGGACACGGGTTCGTGCCCCGGTCCGGGAAGATCTCACATGCTGCTGAGCGGCTGGGCCCGTGAGCCATGGCCGCTGAGCCTGCACGTCCGGAGCCTGTGCTCCGCAATAGGAGAGGCCACGGCAGTGAGAGGCCCACGTACCGCAAAAAAAAAAAAGATGCCCTGTAAATATTTACATGACCGTGTTGACATAAGTCCAAGTGACTTAACATATTAATAAAAATGCTTTTTTACCTGGGATAACAGTTGCACTATTGAGATAGATTTCACACTATTTTGAACTTATTAAATGACAAAAAGGTGGTGATTCTGTGTAGAGGCTGCCTGGATTCAAAAATGAGAGATTCAATCCCTGTCTTCCAACAACTAGCATGGCAGAAGGCTGGGAAGAATATAGCAAGTATACACAAACCATAATAACAGGGAGAAAAAGAGAACTATTGTACAATAAGAGATAAATAAAGTTTTATATAAAGCATCAATTTCATCAAATTAGAGCAGGCCGATTTTAGTAAATGTTTGCTTCATGGACTTTGTTAAAGATTAATGATTGATTTTCTGCTCCATAACGGCTAACAGACACAAAAACTTACTTATGCACCCTCCTAAAATCCTCAAAAGTATGGAGAAATATAAAACTAAGGTCATGTAGCAAGGAACTTGAGTCAGAGTAGTCAGAATACAATTTTGATTTATTGTTATTCTTTTTCAAAATAGGCTGCCATTTGAAAGATTCTAGCCACTTCTATTCTACCAGTGCAGACAATAAATCATCTTAAATTAGGAAAAAAACATTTGACTATAAGCAATGACAAAAGTAGCACCTGACAGTACTGACAAAATTAGAAATTTCTCTTCTTTTCAGCCCAGACCTTAGAATATTTCTTTTCTTTTACAGTAAGTTGGAAAGTTCAGGGTAACAAAAGATAGAGAGGAGACACACAAAAGAACTTATACTATACATTTATTTCCTATCCAAGACAATGCCAAGGAACATTCTGTCTATTCTTTCTGCTGCCATCTTTCTTCTAAAGTTGAGAGTTTTCAACCAGAGTTATCTAGGACTCTTGCCTAGCTCACTGGGGTCATAGGAGCAACACAGAGAGGTCTGCCAACAACCCCTAGCCAGGCTCTATGTTCAAGTTCAGTGGCTGCTTTAAAAGTAGAAAGTATTTCCAAACGTTTTTATTAACTCCCTGGTAGAGATTGCATGATCTTGGTGACAATTCAATTATAACCCTCTTAAATCATTTCAGGTAGGTTCAATGGTCTTACCTCATTTAGAACACTGAGGGGAAAGACCATGTCTCTTCTATAATAGAAATTAAATAGCAAGCTGGCATAACTTCTGCACAATAAAATACTTCTCAAAAAATTTTACAAACATTACCTGTTAAATCCTCTTGTTGCAGTATGTATAATAATTCCATCTCTGGAACGACACATAGCAGGTTTTACCCAGGAAAGATAGTATGGTAAACTCATTTGTTTCCTATGAAAAAAATGAACTGACATGTCATATTGTTAAAGAGCCCAGAGATTTTTCTGAAGGTCTCATATAGAGCTATAGACCATTACAAATATTATGCAAGATACTAATTTGCTGAAGAACACAGTGAAGGAGAAACAGTTCTTCATTCCTATTCCAGCTGCCCAGTTCAGGCCATAAAGCTTCATGATTGCACAATCTCAATAGCCTCCGAACTACTCTGATGGCTTTCAATTATTCTTCACAGGCCAGTAATCACCCACACTATTGCCACCATCTTATTTCTAAAAATGCAGCTCTAGGAGTATTATTAATCCACTTAGACTTTTTTCAACTACTCCCTACTACTTATGGGATGAATTTCAACTCCTTAGCATGATACTTTAGACCCTTGTACGACCTAGGTCTAATTCACCATTCCAGTTATATTCTCTTTCATTCTCCACCAAACTTGTCAAGCTGAACAACTCACACTTCTCTGAAAAAAAATTCATTTTCAAGTCTCTATTCCTTTTATAATACACTTATTTGGAAATTATGGGGTTTGTGCTAGAGAGAGTTTATCAAATCATGTGACTTTTGGCCATAAAATAAGTATAGAATGCAGGTACAAACAAATAATATGTTTGGATATTGACAAAGCAGGAACACCAAAAGTTTATAAGAGTGAGAGAATATGATCCAGTTGCTAGAAGAGTCTATGGGGAATAGAGACACAGGTGAAATCTAGAAATACCTGGAGGACTAGGAGATTAGTAATGCAGTGAAGCAACTGATGGTCAGGCCAAGGAAAAGAACAAGTTCTGTGGCAGAAATGAAAGAATGAAAGTTTGAGATCAAAGACACGAGATCTTTCAAGTTGAGCAGTTGTAGGTGATGAAAAGTTTCAAATGTTGAGTGGGAATTGATGAACTTGATCAGATTTCTAAGATTTTTAAACTAAAGTCAAAGGACCATAAGGCTAGGGTTTTGAGAAGGTGAAACATATCAAATAACCCAAGCAAAGGCAGAGGATGGAATGAAAAGGAAAATCTTGTCTTAACTGCCAAAATCTTTCCTGAATATGGAGGAGTGTCCTGAAGGAGGTGAGGATGATGGTTTTGAAAAAGAATAAATTATGATACAACTACATGACATGGACCTCAGCTCACTGAATGACGTGAAACCAATCTGAAATTTATCTAATTTAATTCCTTTAAATAAAATATAGCTTAACATAATTACTATTCAAAAACAATTCCTCAGAAGTGTATTCACAGAGTTAATTTGTATTTTTATTGTTTTTTTTGTGGAATCATTTTATTTATTTTTTAACATCTTTTTTGGAGTATAATTGTTTTACAATGGTGTGTTAGTTTCTGCTTTATAACAAAGTGAATCGGCTATATATATACATACATCCCCATATCTCCTCCCTCTTGCGTCTCCCTCCCACCCTCCCTATCCCACCCCTCTAGGTGGTCACAAAGCACCCAGCTGATCTCCCTGTGCTATGCGACTGCTTCCCACTAGCTATCTATTTTACAGTTGGCAGTATATATATGTTAATGCTACTCTCTCACTTCGTACCAGCTTCCCCTTCCCCCCACCCCGTGTCCTCAAGTCCATTCTCTACGTCTGCATCTTTACTCTTGTCTGGCCACTAGGTTCATCAAAACCGTTTTTTTTTTTTGTACATTCCATATATATGTATTAGCATACAGTATTTGTTATTTGCTTTCTGACTTACTTCACTCTGTATGACAGACTCTAGATCCATCCGCGTCACTACAAATAACTCAATTTCATTTCTTTTTATGGCTGAGTAATATTCCATTGTATATATGTGCCACATCTTCTTTATCCATTCATCTATTGTTGGACACGTAGGTTGCTTCCATGTCCTGGCTATTGTAAATAGTGCTGCAATGAACATTGTGGTACATGTCTCTTTTTGAATTAAGGTTTCCTCAGGGTATATACCCAGTAGTGGGATTGCTGGGTCATATGGTAGTTCCATTTCTAGTTTTTAAAAAACCTCCATACTGTTCTCCACAGTGGCTGTATCAATTTTCATTCTCACCAACAGTGCAAGAGGGTGTCCTTTTCTCCACACCCTTTCCAGCATTTATTATGTGTAGATTTTTTGATGATGGCCATTCTGACTGGTGTGAGGTGACACCTCATTGTAGTTTTGATTTACATTTCTCTAATGATTAGTGATGTTGAGCGTCCTTTCATGTGTTTGTTGGCAATCTGTATATGTTCTTTGGAGAAATATCTATTTAGTTCTGCCCATTTTGGATTGGGTTGTTTGTTTTTTCATATTGAGCTGCATGAGCTGCTTGCATTTTTTGGAGATTAATCTTTTGTCAGCTGCTTCAGTTGCAAATATTTTCTCCCATTCTGAAGGTTATCTTTTCGTCTTGTTTATGGAGTCCTTCGCTGTGCAAAACCTTTTAAGTTTCACTAGGTCCCATTTGTTTATTTTTGTTCTCATTTCTATATCTCTAGCAGGTGGGTCAAAACGGATCTTGCTGTGATTTATGTCATACAGTGTTCTGCCTATGTTTTCCTCTAAGAGTTTTATAGTGCCTGTCCTTACATTTAGGTATTTTATCCATTTGGAGTTTATTTTTGTATATGGTGTTAGGGAGTGTTCTAAGTTCATTCTTTTACATGTAGCTGTCTAGTTTCCCAGCACTACTTATTGAAGAGGCTGCCTTTTCTCCATTTTATATTCTTGCCCCCTTTATCAAAGATAAGGTGACCATATGTTCATGAGTTGATGTCTGGGCTTTCTATCCTGTTCCATTGATCTGTATTTCTGTTTTTGTGCCAGTACCATTCTGTCTTGATTACTGTAGCTTTGTAGTATAGTCTGAAGTTAGGGAGCCTGATTTCTGCAGCTCTCTTTTTCTTTCTCAAGATTGCTTTGACTATTCGGGGTCTCTTGTGTTTCCATACAAATTGTGAAATATTTTGTTCTAGTTCTGTGAAAAACGCCATTGGTAATTTGATAGGGATTGCATTGAATCTGTAGATTGCTTTGGGTAGTACAGTCATTTTCACAATGTTGATTCTTCTAATCCAAGAACATGGTATATCTCTCCATCTGTTTCTATCATCTCTAATTTCTTTCATCAGTGTCTTACAGTTTTCTGCATACAGGTCTTTTGTCTCCTTAGGTAGGTTTGTCCCTAGGTATTTTATTCTTTTTGTTGCAATGGTAAATGGGAGTGTTTCCTTAATTTCACTTTCATATTTTTCATCATTGGTGTATAGGAATGCAAGAGATTTCTAGGCATTAATTTTGTATACTGCTACTTTACCAAATTCATTCATTAGCCCTAGTAGTTTTCTGGTAGCATCTTTAGGATTCTCTATGTATAGTATCTTGTCATCTGCAAACAGTGACAGCTTTATTTCTTCTTTTCCTATTTGGATTCCTTTTCTTTCTTTTTCTTCTCTGACTGCTGTGGCTAAAACTTCCAAAGCTATGTTGAATAATAGTGGTGAGAGTGGGCAACTTTGTCTTGTTCTTGATCTTAGAGGAAATGGTTTCAGTTTTTCACCATTGAGAACGATGTTGGCTGTGGGTTTGTCATATATGGCCTTTATTATTTTGAGGTAGGGTCCCTCTATGCCTACTTTCTGGAGACTTTTTATCATGAACTGGTGTTAAATTTTGTCGAAAGCTTTGTCTGCGTCTATGGAGATGATCATATGCTTTTTACCCTTCGATTTGTTAAAATGGTGTATCACATTGATTGATTTGTGTATATTGAAGAATCCTTGCATTCTTTAGATAAACCCCACTTGAACATGGTGTATGATCATTTTAATGTGCTGTTGGATTCTGTTTGCTAGTATTTTGTTGAGGATTTTTGTGTCTATGATCATCAGTGATATTGGCCTGTAGTTTTCTATTTTTGTGACATCTTTGTCTGGTTTTGGTATCAGGGTGATGGTGGCCTCGTAGAATGAGTTTGGGGGTGTTCCTCCCTCTGCTATATTTTGGAAGAGTTTGAGAAGGATAGATGTTAGCTCTTCTCTAAATGTTGGATGGAATTCGCCTGTGAAGCCATCTGGTCCTGAGCTTCTGTTTGTTGGAAGATTTTTAATTAAAAAAACTTAAATCAGTTTCAATTTAAGTGCTTGTGATTGGTCTGTGTTTAGTTTTCTATTTCTTCCTGGTTCAGTCCCGGAAGGTTTTACTTTTCTAAGAATGTGTCCATTTCTTCCAGGTTTGTCCATTTTATTGGCATAGAGTTGCTTGTAGTAATCTCTCATGATCCTTTGTATTTCTGCAGTGTCAGTTAGTTCTCCTTTTTCATTTCTAATTCTGTTGATTCGAATCTTCTCCCTTTTTTTCTTAATGAGTCTAGCTAATGGTTTATCAATTTTGTTTATATTCTAAAAGAACCAGTTTTTAGTTGTATTGATCTTTGCTGTCATTTCCTTCATTTTTTTCATTTATTTCTGATCTCATGCAATTTTTATTTGTACTTTAAGAGATAGTATTATTATCCACAGATGATTAGAGTCCCCTTTGTGCACGAGGTTTATCTTATTGCTGCTTCACAATAACTCTCAGAGAAAGACATGAGACATGAAGCAAATTTCTGGTCTTAGAGGGAATCATGAAAAAAAAGTAGTGGTTCCACCACTCATTGTGAAATTTACGGCAAGGGTCCTAAACTCTTAGAGACTCTGTTAGTTTTTTGTAACGCTTACCTCCTAAGTTTGTGAATAGTAAATGAGATATAGTTTGTTAAAATTAAAGTGCTAGTGTCTGACTTTGAGAAAGTGCCCACTAAATGACAGTTTATATTACTGTTATTATGTAAATAAAACTAACAAGTGAGACAGAACGGGCGGAAATGGACATAAAATAGAATGTATCAGGGATAAATGTCAGCAATAGATATAACAAGTGTTGCAGGAGTTCATGGTAGGGAGACAAGCCAGTAACAAGTCAATTCCCCAGAGATGTTTTCCTTGAGATCCTGCTTTTTGGTTGGGTTTCAAAGGCACAGGAAAACACACAATACAGACGAGGGATGTAAAGTATACCAGACATGATGAAGGTTCCTGGAGCACGTGTATATGGTGTGTTTGGGAACTCCCTCAGTGTGGCAAGAAGAATTCTCTTGGGGAATATTTTGGGATCTGCAATCGAAGCACAATGCAGATATAAGATAGGAGGAAGCTGTAAATGTCAAAACAAGGTGTTTGGATATATTCAGCCAATGAGAAGTGAATGAAGTTTCCTAAAGTCAGAATTTTTGTACAGGTGTATTTATGAACACTGCTAAGTTAATTAACACACGTTGTCAAAAGTTATTTAGTGAGATTTCTCAGATTGGTTCTATATTAAAAGTTGAAAGCATAAGAAAAAGCTTACCCTTCCTGGCTCTTAAACTAGCAATTAATGTAGTCCACAAAGCCCAGCACATAGTAAATATTCAACACATGGTTCTTAAATTTTAAATGAATTTTGGTTATTTATAATAATGGAAAATAAGTATGTATGTATAAAAATTTACCTTATAACCCTAAGCATTATGTTGTCCAATGGTTTAACTTTCCTTATTCTAGTAGCCAACAAGGATGAACGGTTAGAATTCATCTTCTCTTTCTTCTTCTATGGGGCATACTAATGAGCAGAGAAATAGCAAAAAAGTGGGATGATGGGCCAGAAGAGAAGTCAGTAAATGATAAAGAAGCAAGTCACAAGAATGGATAATCACTCCCTTAGTAATATAAGTTGATTATTAAGTATTATGGATAATTATACTTTCAAAAGCATTTTAACAGTGAAAATCATTTGCAATCAGCTACCACTTGCATAGTCCTAAGGGCTCACATCCTAAGTGTCCCTAATTGTAATTGTTACTGCCAAACTAATGCATGTATTACACAGGGCTGGGGTCTTCCCTTAATGTCAAGGATATGACTGGGGCTCATGACAGTCCATATAGTGTTAAATACTATTGAGAGGCAATAAAAAGTGGATAAATATATAGACACAGGAGCCAGACATCCTGCCTCAAAGCCTGACTCTACCAGTGACTAGCTGTCTGAACTTAGGCAGAGTTTCTTAACCACTCTTGCCTGAGTTTCTCATCTGTAAAATGTGGATAATAATAGTGCCCTCCCATAAAGTGTGCATAAATTTATACATGTTAAACACTTGTGGGAGTATCAAAAACATGATAAAATCAACAAAAGTTAACAATTAGAATTAGCTGCCTTAACAAATGATAAAGGATTTCCAGAGCAGGAAGTAATCACCTCTCTGTAGAGCAAGGGGTGGGAGTCAGGAAAAACTTTGAAGCAGATATAATTGTTAGGTCTGAAGTTATGCTATTAAATAAAATGGAGAAAGGGCAATTAAGGAAGGGAAAAGCAGAACAAACAAGATCACGGGACATGAAGGTGCTTGGTGTACTCCAAGGGTGGGGAGTAGACCTGTCATGGTGCAGAATGAACCCAGAACCTTGGAGGTTGGGATTCAGAGGAGTAAGGACCTCAAATGCCACCAAACTTCAGACAGTTTGGGCTCTTGAAGGTTTTTTAAGTTTGAGAGAGACTTGGCTAGACATATTATATAGAAAGAACTTGGGCAGCATTATAAAGGCTACTCAAGGTAAAGATGAGATAATTGTAGCAGCCAAATTCATTGAAAGATGGTAAGCTATCGTTGCTAGCCATTTAAGGCTTATTATGTATCAAACACTGAGCTAGGATTATACAAAACAGTTCTAAATTTCCTAGCATGAGTAATGAACTTCTGGATGAAAAAAGGGTGTTTAATGAGAAAGATAACAAGAAAGTTAGTTTGGAGATTTGGTGGGTCTGAAGTGCATGTGAGACATACATTTGGAAAGATCCAACTGGCATGTAGAAATAGAGCTTGAAGCTTAGCAAAGCGATTAACCTGAAGAGAGACTTTTGAGATATCGAGCTTTGGGTGACAGTTGAGCATAAGGAAAGAAAGGTTTGCACAGGGAAAACATGTAAAGGAGTAAGGGAAAGAGAAGGAAGAGCTTCTGTTAGAGATATTGGATTAAGTCTTTAGTCCTTGAAAAACAACAATTTTAATCCATGTAACAGTTACTCTACTGTGCCAACTACTGTAGTGTCATAATATCCATTAATGACAGATATTTTTCAGTCCTTGACTATATTCTCAGTAGTGAAATGCATTGAAAACATGCAAAGCATTGTCTAAATTTACCAAACACCCTCTTAAAGAATTCTTTGATGTTCAAAATCTCTCTTTAAGAAAAAGGAAAGAATAGCAATACCAGCCATAGATTAAAAATTTGTGATGCAAAATAGGAGCTCTGCAAAGTTACTGGTAAAGCTGAACATAGATTCAGCTCTCCTGATTCCCACTCCAGAGCATTAGTCAGTGAAGTGACTGCCTCTGTTGACACAGTGTACATCTGCCCCTCCTTGGGACTGAATAGAAACCAAATCAGTTCACACTGTTGTCTTAATAGCTCTAAAATTATAATTGCTATTTAATCACTACTAAATTGGACTTGGCCTTGATTTCCTGGCAAGTTTTATTTAATTAGCAATTAACTAAATTTCTTTCTTATTTTCTTACCTTTTACCAAACATCTCTTTCTAAAATGACAACATACAAAGTATCATTTTCTTTAATAAGATTATGACTACAGCATAAGGCAAATAAGATTATGGTTAAGTACCTTTTAAAAAAATTTTTATTGGAGTATAGTTGCTTTAAAATGTTGTGTTAGTTTCTACTGTACAGCAAAGTGAGTCAGCTATACGTGTACATATATCCCCTCTTTTTTGGATTTCCTTCCCATTTAGGTCACCACAGAGCATTGAGTGGAGTTCCCTGTTAAGTACTTTTTTCATTTAACTAAAGAATGCTATCATTAAGTATCATAAACATATAAGTCAAGTGTAATACTAGTGAAAGTCTTTTCCGAGCACAAATTCCCTTTTGTATGGCAAACCAACTTCACTAATACGTAAATTATGAAACTAAAATTTATCTCACATTTGTGCTTAAATTATATAAAATTTCTGCTTTAAAAAACACATTATGTTGCTTCTTTGATAATTACATTCTTATACCAGGTGCAGAGAAAGCATTGCCAATAGTCTAATAAGAAAAAAATAAAAATTGTGGTTTGATTGTGCTTTTTTGATACTTATATAGGAATAGCGAATCACGCATGCATGTTAATTTATTTTAGAATAAAGAGAGCTTTTAATGTCATTAAAGCATAAAGAATTAAACTGTAATCTTGACTGAATCACTCCAACTTCTAGCCCTCAATTTTCTCAACTATAAAATTAGTTACTCTAAAATAATTTTGAAGCCCTTTCTAAATCTAATATTTCAATATGACATAGCAGTGCCAAGGCCTAGTATGGGAGAAGTTTTAAACCAAATTTGCAATAGGACTCAAGACTACTCCCAAATGAACCGACCAATGAAGTAAAATCGGTGGTCTACTATGCAAGTGCAATATGATGGCAAGTCATAACACACCCACCCAGCAAGATTGCTGGCCCCAAGCTTCTCTGAAGTAGACATTCTAGAGCTGAACTGCTCACACTCTTTATTCTTTAGTTCCAATAATTATTATATATATTGATTGACAAAACTTGTACCAGAACAAGTATTTGTCGATCAAGGAATATTTTAAAGCACACCTTTCTAATTATAAAAGGTAAAAGAGCATTTTATCTTCTTTTCTATATTCTGAGACAACTAAAAGAAATGTTATAATTTTCTTTCCACTATGCACATTTTGGATTTTCTTCACTCTAAAACTATACCCACAGCTGTGGTTTAAAAGTTTTTGGTATGTTTCCCAGGAGGAGACTGGAGTTCTGCTAATAAAACTTTCCTTTCAAGGTCACTAACACATGCAATTGAAGCACTTGGGAGATAATTCTGTGTTTGATTTAAGAGACAGAAGTTGAACTAAAATAAGCATGTTAAGAAGCACTAGATGCTAAATTTGCTCACGTTCTGTAACTAGAAAACTGGAATTAGCTGGTGCCCTGAGCACTGATACATCAAAGTTTTAATATAAAAGTTCTGCTTATGACTTTGCCCTGATGACTTCTTGTCACTCATATGCCAAAAACGGCCATATGGAAAAGCACACCAGGGCATGGGCAGTAAGTAATTAACCACCTCACTTAAAATCTTTTATCATACAAGGCAGAAACTCTGTCTCCCAATGACATTAACTTACTTAAAATGAATAATACATGGCAAGGAATGGGTCTCTAAAGTTCAGAAAGGGGATTTGACTCTCTTTTAGTGCATTGTGCAGACAAGGCAAGAGCAATTCTCATTAAAGGGCTGAGCACATAGTCGTAGATTGATGAGGCACAGAATAATTACACATAATTCCCAAAAGATAAAGGACATTAATAATGTTACCTCATACATACCTCAAGGAACAGGACTGAAAGAAGTGATTACAGCATATAGCAATTGTCTCTAAATGTTCCTGCCATGGATATGATTAAATTTTTATGATATTCTGCAAGATTCTTTCCATTCATATATTTGGAGAAAACACTGACTATATAATGGGCTTATGGGAAGATGAAAATAAAGGGGGGGAATAATTTTTATTCCTTTCTATTAAATAATTCCATTGATTTATTAAGTATCTAATATATTTATTTCATCATTAAATATCTAATATATTCATTTAAATAATATCAAGATATATTTTTTAATGGGAAGCTACTAAACAAAATCAAACTGAATACTAAATTCAGTTATAAGGTAACCAATCTGTTTTCTTTGAATACTGCATTGGCAAATTTAAGCATATCTTAGACAAGGTGTTAAAGATTTCTGCTGTGAATATTTTATAATGCTCACTTTCATGTTTTAGCATATCTAAATGGTTTACAACATAACTGTTTTTCACTGAGGTTTTGAACAATTATGAGCAGTTAAAATAGATCTTGTATTAAAAGCAGCCATTTATTAGAAATTCACATATATTTTAAAAGGAAAAATATTTTTCTGTTTTGGATAATGTTCTAATATAAAAATTAATGTACATGAAAAAATAATAAAAAGAAATCCACAAGAATATATTTTTAATTCAAATATTATTCTAATGAAAAAACTTTCTTAAGTATTCTTTGTTGTTTTACTGTCTTTTCTTCTTAAAGAGGATCATCTGAAATTTGTCATAACAGTAATATATCATTCAATCAATAATCTCAATGAGATACCTAAAACTTAAAAATATAACTTTATTACTTTTTATGAAATCAAAAGTGATTAAGGCATAAATTTTTCATATTACCTCCAAGGGCAAAGACTTCCTACAGTTCTCCATAGCAGTTATACAAGTAAAGATATTCAATGTCAATTTGTAATATGAATGGCCACATTTTTTAAGAGATGACAATTTAATTTTTATAAAAAATATATTTTACAAAAGGAACCGAGGGCTCTAATTTAAGTAAATATATAGGTAGACATAGGTGTATGTGTTTGTGTCTGTGCATGTTGTGGGTTTTAAATCTACAGTTTAGAAGTTTCTTCCTTGTGTGCTTGAATTAAATTACTTTCATTAGATTACTTTTACTTTTTTTTTCAATCCAGAGACCAAATGAAGGGGTTGCTAAACCAAATGCAGAAAATTACTTTAGCACATTCTGTAAATTGCTGGTCAAGGCATTCATGTTCACCTAACCATACCTCCTAGCTATCTTCTTATCCTCATGTATAAGCTAAGTTCAGTGCAAGAGAGAAGACTTTCTCTCTCAGCTTCATACCATCCAATGCTTCAAGGACAGTTCAACCCAGGTGGTTATAGAATAAACAAGTTAACAGTATTTATAGATAGAATGAATTTATTACATTATTTTGTCCTGGAGAATGGTATTCTAGCACAGGACATGAGACAGCAAAGAGGGAACCCAGGTATGTGGTCTACAGAGCAGCTTATTGATATCATACAGCACCCAGCACCAAGGTTAATACCTGTTACTTTGTCATCAGTAGAAACCACCATCAGAAATTCTAATATTTACTTAGAAAACTGTTTTCTTGTTTCTTTTTTAAATTTTAAAGGAAAAACAGAGAGAATGGTTGTGCTTCCCTGTCACCAGGTATATTGTTTGAATGTAAAAATATTGAAGCACTGGTAGACAACTCATTAAACACCAATATGTGAAAAGAAACCTTGATTAGTTATTAGAAAGATATATGTTTTGTGTGATCATATTCTCCCAGTCTAAACTGGCATTGTTTTAATAGAGACTGAGAAATGACAAGTGATAATTGTTTCCTTTTGAACATCTGGACATATATCACATCCAGCTTTGATTCATTATGACTGAGTTTTAGTACAACTACCTAATTCATTTGCTCCTTTATCTGAAAAATAAAGGTACAGAATGAGTCTTTAGTCAAACAAAACAGTTTGGGGTTAGATAAACAATTTCCATTTTAAATTGGATCAATGAAATGCCTGAAAAGGTCTTACTCTTATAAGCTCAGTTATACAGATATCTGCACAGGTGTTGAAATACTCATCTATCTTTAGAGACAGCTATCCTACATCTCAGGTAAGATAGTCTCCTTTCTCTGTACAAAAAGCATGTCGAGTGTATCTTTATGTAGCTTTGAACATTAGGTAAAGCCAGTCTGGTGTATTACCAGCAGAGGGTTAATCTAAAAAACTTAAAAGAGATTAATCTCAAATATCTAAAACTCTCCTAGAGAGCTGGTTACAAGGACAGTTTTCTGGGTTTTACCCTGAGAGATTCTGATTCAGTAGATGTGGGGTTGGATTCAGGAATTTGCTTTTAATAAGTCCTTCAAGTTGCTGTTGACTTGGGGGTCATACTTTGAGAAGTACTTTTATAAAAAGCTGGAATCAACACCTGGATAACTCATACAATATTAATCTATTTATATTACACACACAATTGCTTAGATTAAGACTTTTTGAAGTATATTAAAATTATGAAAAACTTTTGTAGAAAGCATGATAACCTATTCAATGTTTACTGTCAAATTGATTAGTTTGTCAGAGGCTTCAGGCTTTCTTTCTTGTTTCTCTCTCTTCCTATGTGTGTGTGAGTGTGTGTGTGTGCACACTATTTATTTGTTAGTTTATTTATTTAGTTATTATTCCATTTAAAATTTTTAAAAATCATAAGTCACAACTTTCAAAATTACTGATATGGGGCTTTGTGCTGTAAGAGGAGCAGCTGGCTTTGTGAGGCATTTGAGTAGCTGACTTCCTTTCTATTAATCCCAATTGAAGTAAACCAGAAAGTATAAAATGTAAAAATATGCATTGGAAAGTAGGAAAAAGTACTTACCAAATCTGAAAACTTCAAAAAGCCTTTATTAGATAGTGGGAAGATGGAAACAGGCAAAGGATTTTATGTCCAAAACATGACAATTTAAGTGAAATGAATAAATTCATGGAAATAGAACTTACAAAGATTGGCTTAAGAAAAAAATAGAAATTCTAAATAGTCCTATATCTATCAAAAAATTGAATGTATAATTAAACACTTTAAACAAAGAAAATTTCAGGCACAAAATACATTACCAATTAATTCTAAGAAATATTTTAAGAAGAAATCAAATATATTTTATACAATCACTTTCAGAACAGAAAATGAGACTGCTTGGATTCACAATACTAGCATAACTTGGATAGCAATCATTGAAAGCCACACCAAAAAAAGAAATTTATAGGCAAGACTCTCCCAAGAACACAGGTACAAACTTCTTAAACAGTGTATTAGCAAACTGATTCTAGTAAGATGTAAAATGGGGAAAAAATGACAATGTTGCATTTATTTCAGGAATGCAAGGTTATTTTAATTTGAAAATCAATCTTTTTCATAACATTAATATTCTAAAGGGAAAAAATTACATGATGATCCTAATTTAATATCCATTCATAATAAAAATTAGTGAAATTAAGAGGAGAAAGACCATTGTTAATATAATGAGAATCCTTTGTAAAAAAAAAAAAAAGTCTACACTGTACTTAAAGGGAAAATATTGAAAACTTTCCCTCATGAAATTGGCAATGAGTGTGATTATAGTTCTTTCTAGACTGTAATGAAGATCCCAGCCAGTGCCACAAGATAAGAAAAATAAATGATTGGAAAAGGATTAATCTGTAGTTGTTCACAGATAGATCCAAAAGTTGATTGTGCACATAGAAAATCTAAAAGAACTCACAGAACAACTATGAGGCATAATATGTAAATTTATTGTGGCTATGGATTAGAAGGTCAATGTTCAAAAAATTAATTTATTTCTTAATAATGGCAACAAACAATGAATATTTTAAAAATTTTTAAATGTTACTTTTACAGTAACATCAAAAATAACAAATATCGGGACTTCCCTGGTGGCGCAGTGGTTGAGAGTCCGCCTGCCGATGCAGGGGACACAGGTTCGTGCCCCGGTCCAGGAGGATCCCACCTGCCGCAGAGCAGCTGGACTCCTGAGCCATGGCCACTGAGCCTGCGCGTCTGGAGCCTGTGCTCCGCAACGGGAGATGCCACAACAGTGAGAGGCCCACGTACCGCAAAAAAAAAAAAAAAAAAAAAAAAAAAAAATCTATGAACAAATCTAACAAAATATGAACCATATCTCTATAAAGCATTAATGAGAGAAAGTAAAGAAGACCTAAATAAGTGGAGCAATATATCAAATTAATGAATTCAGACTTAATATTGTAAAGATTTTGGTTTTCTCCAAATTGAGGTATAGATTAAATTCTGTCCTCATAAAATTCCCAATAAAATTTTTGTGGAAATATTACAAGCTTATTTTAAATTCTACACAAATATGCAAGGAACCATAAGTAGCTCTCCAGGATTTCTCAACCAGAGTTTTAAGAGAGGATTAAACTCTAATGCCCTAAAAGTTCCATTTCATGAGCTAACGTCTCTTCTGTGCATCTAGAATGGTAGCATACTTGAAAGAATTTAGAAAATTATCACTCAAGTCATTTTTTTATTTTCTCTGTTCAGATGAGAACATCAGTTGAGAAAGGCTGGCAGAAGATTTTGAAGAAACAGAACAAAGAATGATATCACCAGATAATAAGATTAGTTATGAAACCACAGTAATTAAGTCAGGGGGTTATTGCAGGGAGAGACTAAACAGACTAATAGAATGGAACAGAATGCCCTGAAACAAGCCTGCACATTTATTGACCATTAATGTATGACAAAGATGACATTGCAGAATAGTAAGAAAGAATAATCTTCAATAAATTCCACTGGGTTAATTGGATGTCTATCTATGTCTTGTCTAAGGAAAGTTATAGAAAGAGAGATGGTGATGAGGAGGAGGAGGAGGAGGATGATGGATAGATGGATGACAGATTGATAGACAGATAGATAATTTCACCCCTATTTTTCTCTATTGACCAAAATCAATTCCACATGGTGTGTAGATCTAAATGTAAAAGATCAAATAATAGTAACTTTAAGAGCATACCATAATTAACTTGGAACAGACAGTTTTTAACAGAACTCATAATTAACATGAATGAAAATTTTAATAAATTAAGCTATATTAAAATTAGATACTCATGTTCATCAAAAAATACCACTAAAATTGTGAAAATACTGAGAGGATAAAATATCTGCAATATATATAACTACAAACGGGTTCTGTAACACATGCAGAGATGTATATCCCCTTTAAGAAAGGACTCACCTCATTACTAGGAGTACGGTTAGCTGTCAGCCTCCAGCTATTAACACCTTCAGAGTCTCCTTCAGCTTTTGAGCTAAAGTCATGCTATTTTTAGGGTGATACTTATCAAAAAAGTAGTAGCCCAGGTCACATTCTTCTTGGTGAGGCTCCTACCTAGTGACTTTACAAAGTGTTACTCCTTAATAAAATTTTACATTTTTCACTCTCAGTATCTGCTTCCCTAGAACATAAGCTGTGACAGGTTCATGTACAAAACTACACAAGGAACTTCTAAAACTCAATAAGAAAAGGACAACTCATTTTTTAATGGGCAAAACTCATTTTTAAATGGGCAAAAACATGAATAGGCATTATTTCATGCAGTGGAGAAAAGGAACCCTTGCACACTGTTGGTGGGAATGTAAATTGGTACAGCCACTGTGAAAAACAGTATGGAGGTTTCTCAAAAAACTAAAAATAGAACTACCATATGACCCAGCAATTCCACTCCTGGGTATTAATCTAAAAAAAACAAAAACACTAATTCAAAAAGATACATGAACCCCCATGTTCATGGCAGCATTATTTGCAATTGCCAAGATATGGAAGCAACCTAAGTGTCCATCAGCAGATGAATGGATTAAAAAAATGGTATATATATATATATACAATGGAATACCTCCCCACCCCCCCAAAAACCCCAAAAAACCAAAATTTTGCCACTTGCAGCAACATGGATGAACTTGGAGAGTATTATGCTAAGTGAAATAAATCAGACAGAGAAAGGCAAATACTGTATTATATCACTCATATGTGGAGTCTAAAAAATACAAGAAACTAGTGAATATAACAAAAAAGAAGACGACTCATAAATATAGAGAGCAAACTAGTGGTTCCCACTGTGTGGCGGGGGATATGAGGGTAGGGGAGTTGGAGGTACAAATTATTGGATATAAGATAGGCTACAAGGATGTATTGTACAGCATGGGGAATACAGCTAATATTTTGTAATAACTGTAAATGGAGTGTAACCTTTAAAACTGTATAAAAATAGAAATAAATCAATATAAAAAAGAGCATATGTGATCAGAAAACTAGTTTGACTGTAAAATTATTTTAAAGCATGAAAATGGCAACTTACACATGTAAGTAAAATTTTTAAAAATATTTTCATTGGTCTTGGCCAATTATCAGTGCCTACTCCTTCATGGTCACCCTCCTCAATAGTCAACCATAGAATTATTTCATTTTCTTCTAAAGGATTTTGATCAGCATGAGTAATAGGGGAAGAAAGCAACTTTATGATTATAAGGAATCAAAAAAATCTGGATTTCAGTGCCATCTTTTACATTAGAAAAATATGTGACCTCAAGCAATTCACTAGCCTCCTAAAGTATTCATATTTCTCATCTGTAAAAATGTGGTCTAAACTATACTTTGTTAAATGCTAATATTTCTAGGTTTTAAAACACTCTATCTTAATCATTAGTAATGATTAACGAAATCATATCTTATCTAAAGAATCTTCTATAGTCTGTAGGAGATAAACCAGCTATTAATAATCCCTGATAGTAGAGAAACTAGAAGAGAAATAAATGAAATAGAAATTATCAGAAAAATGAGTTTACTGCTTAATAGATTCATCTGAACCTCTCAGAAATTTAATTTTTGTCAAATTTCCTAAGGATTCTGTAAATAACTTGAAAATGCAGGCATTTATACCATTTACTGATAACGCTATTTATTCTAATATAGTATCATACCTAGCAAAGCTGTAGTGACTTTAAAATAGCTTGCAAAGACTGCCCCAATTTTGTTTTACAGCTTTTTAAACTAGAGGTTTCATAAATACTAGATAATATTTTTTTTTTTTTTTTTTTTTTTTTTTTTTTGCGGTACATGGGCCTCTCACTGTTGTGGCCTCTCCCGTTACGGAGCACAGGCTCCGGACGCGCAGGCCCAGCGGCCATGGCTCACAGGCCCAGCCGCTCCACGGCACGTGGGCTCCTCCTGGACCGGGGCACGAACCCGTGTCCCCTGCACCGGCAGGAGGACTCCCAACCACTGCACCACCAGCGAAGCCCGATAATAAATACTTTTGATGAGAATCTACTCTTCCTTAATAAAACAAGACACTATAGTAAAATAATACTATGCTGTACATTTTAATGTTACACAAAATTAAATTAAAAGATTTTTTTCTTCCAATTACATAGGAATAATCTGACATTATCAACAACAAAATTTAAATAAAGGGTAGACATATGCATTTTTGAAGTTGAAAGTCATATTTCACTAGGTCATTTGAAATGTTTCAATTCCTTAGAAATAAAGGAGGAAAATGTCTGTCAGATTTAAATGCAAATATAGAACATTATGTTTGAAAGTTCCCTGAACATCCTCCTACCACTGCTACACTCCTTACAAAAATACTAGAAGATAAATGTATACACCTCTCTTCCATTAGCATCAATTAAATTCCCAGGCTATTTAGTTGACAACTTAAGAAATGTCAGGGCTTCCCTGGTGGCGCAGTGGTTGAGAGTCCGCCTGCCGATGCAGGGGACACGGGTTCTTGCCCCAGTCCGGGAAGATCCCCCATGCCGCGGAGTGGCTGGACCCGTGAGCCATGGCCGCTGAGCCATAAATAAAAAAAAAGAAATGTCAGAATTGTTGAAAATAGAAAACCCAAGAAAAATAAATTTTGAAAATCAATAAGTCTGAGAATATAAACATCTAGGTATCCTGGGCCAGGAGGAAGTGGTATATAATTATGTCAATAAAGTTATAATCAGAGATTATATTACATATATAATTATATATTATATATTACATACTATATATAGTGATATTTAAGAGACTAGGATTTTCCAAAGAATCAAGAAGAGGTTGGTTGGCATTCTAGGCCAAGGCAAAACATGTGCAAATATATGGCATACTCTAGAAAATCTATGCAATCCCAGATTGCTGCATTAAGTCTGGGATGGTATTTGGTTTTTCTAGGAAGAAGTAAGTACAGTGCTGGTGAAAGAGCTGTTCATGTGTTTAACTGTGAGTGCTGGACTGGCTAGGAAAACAATGGACATCAGAAAAGAGCTGTTGAAGTGTGAGATAATGGACAACTAGATAACTGAATCTGAGCGTTAACATATCAGGTTTAGGTTTGGTTGAATCTGGAGAAATAAATTAATATTAGCTTAAACAAAATAGAGTTATTTCCTTCTCTCATGTAAAACAAGTCTAGAAATACATAGCCCAGAGCTGATAAGAGCACTCTATAGAATCAGGGATCCAGTCTCCTTCTTTCTTGTCCTTTATCATCTTCAGCTCATGCTTTCCTTCTCATGGTTCAAAATGGCTACTGGAGCTCCAGGCATCACATTTGTTGTCAAGCCAACAAGAAGTAGGAAACAGGGCAATCTCTTGCCCCAACTCCCTTTAAGGACAGTTTTACACAAACTTTTGCTTATGTCTTATTGACCAGAACTAAGTAATTTGGCTAAGACTAGCTGTAAGAGAACCTGGAAAATATATATATTTTTTTCTGGATAGTCATGTTTACCACAAAGCATGGGTTTTATGCTTAAGGTGAAGGAGAAAAAACATTGAACATAGGTAACTAGCAACCTTCACCATAGTTCTGTTCGTATTTAGCATTTTAGAGATAGAGCAGTTCTGGATGATAACGTTCAGGAGTATTAATCTGCTAAAGTGTAGAGAACATAAAAGACATTGATGCTGAGGAGCTTGGAAATACTTGAGGTGAGGAAGTTGGATGGATTATGCACATGGACATTGAAAGTACTTAGGATAATAGTAGGATTTGCAAAGAATAGATACTGAACCCATTTCAATATCCTCACTGAATTTTAGGAGAAAATTGAAAGTCAGTCAATAACTATATAATCATAGACTGAATATTCATTGGTAGAGTGATTTTGTGACAGGATATGAGAATCATGGTATAAAGTTAGCAGACTTTTAACTTCACCCCTCCAAGTCAGGGATGCAGAAGTTAAGGGTGAATTAAGAGCTGTGAGCAATACTCGTAGTGAAAGAGCATAGTTCCACAGATTTGGGGTTTAATTACAACTTTGTCATTCACAAGTTTTGTGATCATTGGCAAGGAACAAAACCAGCTTGTTTCCCCATTTATGAATTGAGAATAATTCCTAACTCAAAAGTGTATGGTAAAGCTTAAACAAAATAACATTAAAACATTGCTGAACTTAGTAGATTCTCAAAAATATTTAACCACATGCTCTCCTCCATCCTACATTCCCCAATCTTTCTGTAACAATAGTTTTTTTTTATTTTTGAGATTATAGTCTTTTCTAGAAAACTTTTGGACAGAAAAAAAGAGTATGATGGATTGAAAAATGAATAAATAACCTTCAATTATAAAGGTTCATATTAGACATAATTTAGGATGAATGGGGACCCTGTGTTAGGTCATAAATACAGCCACTTGTTTTTCTTAGTACTCTCTATGAGACATTAGAAGAGAGGGTACTGCGAGTCTCAATGCCATGTACGAAGAATAAGCAAATATCCTCCCAGGGTGCCACTTTGCTAAAAGCCTACCATATGTCCACAACACAGTGAAGCATTAACAGCACATCTCATTTTATATCCCCACTTGACAAGCACAGTGTAAAAGCAAGGATGAGCTTGCACTACATGTGCTTATCTAATTCACATTACTGCTAATTATGTGCACACAGCAGGAAGACCACAGCTCTTCAGAATATGACTTACTTTTTAAGAGATTATGAAAGTCAGTAAACTTTCAAAATAGTAAATGATTTCTTACATTTATTAGCACTTTATGTAACTGTCGATATATTATCTTATAAACTTAACTCTTACTCAGCTGTGGCCGTATAACCCATATGTACTTTCAAAAAACAACATCATCTATAATCTATTGCCTGGCAAGACCTGGAGACAATTTGTCTTCATAAAGAACCCTCCATTTTCTGAATTGCAGAGTAGAAAAATTGTCTCAAGGCTAAGATGTCCCAGTGAAATGAATGAAATACATTAAAAAAAACCCATTCTATATGTTTTTATTTGAATTCTACTAAACTAGAGCATTTCATTTTTAAAAAGAGATAAGGAAACTTTAAACAGTTTTCCAGGTGATTTTCTATTTTGATCTTTCTGTTTATACAAGGAAGTATTTATGAAATTCTTCAGCCATAACAGCACAATACATGACGTTATAGGGTACACTACAAACACATTTCTCTGTGCAATTTCCCCCAGGAATTTATAATGCAAACAAAAGAATCTAACAAATTTTTCCAGGCTTTCATCCTGGATTACATACTTTTAAAGTGTTTAAGAGTTTAGAGCACTGGAGAGAAAGTGTATTTTGATAAGATGTGAGAACACATTGTCAAAACTGCAGAGCTTCACATCATCCTTATAAATTGAGCATATTCTTGCACCAAAATCTGTCTATATTTTAGAGAAACCCATTTTCCTGTGGAATATCTAATAGTAAAATAAAATTTCCTCCCACACTGCAATACAGAGAGCAAAATAAGCCAAAATCCAATACTTGGAGATATATGGAATTTAAATTTACCTCTTTACCCCTAGTTAACTGAATACATCATTTTATTGTTATCCAAGTCCCAATTCAACTCGCAATCTCTGAAAATTGCTTAACGGTACAATGCTTCTTGCCAAATGATCTTTCAGCAGATTTCTAGTCCATGGAAATTCTTGAAGTTTCATATTTTGAGCCTATCCTTTTTAAATTGTATCATCAGGAGTGTTTGAAGGATTTTAATGGAAGGAAAACTCTGTCTACCAAATGTTGCCTTTAAAGTAAATTTTCATAAGGTTGTGTCCTCAATCAAGTGAAGCAGCATGATTACTACACTCAGTTCACAGAGAAGGTAAATAAGTGCCGCAGGGGAAAGAGGAGAGACACAAGTTCAAGTTCATGCACAGTATGGATTGAACAACCTTTCTTTTTAACCTTGTCCTATTCTCTTCAAATTATACATGATTTCATCTCTGTCATCCTCAAAATGGAAAAATAGCAAAGACAAAAACACATGCTTTGTCTTATTTAGCTGGTTAAGTCTTTCTACTGCTGTCAACAAGCGACAGTATGGAAATCTCAATTCAAAAGTAGGTTTATTATGAATATAAAACTGACTCCAAAACTCCAATTAATTATAGCAGTTGTACTTTTTCTTTGAAAGATTCAGAAGATGCACTCCTAAATACTGAGAGAGCATCAATGATTATTTGGCCCCCCATGTCCACCCCAAGTGAGCTCCAGAAGCTGCTCCAAGCTAAAACGAAAATAATTTAATTTTGTATGGGACAGACACATAGATATCTTGGATAAAGAAAAAAGTGTATTTTCTGGATCAGTGTTAGGACTATTCCTAAAACTGATCAGCAGAGCATTTTCCCATCTAATAGCCTAGAGTCAATTCACTAAGCTGCTTCCACATTTGAAGATAAAATGTGAATGCAGATTGAGTGAAAATGTTGACTTTCTCCACACTGCAGGGTAAGCAGAATAAGAGTTCCAAGAATGAACAAATAAAAAGCAATTGTGGACTAGCAAGACATTCTTCTTAAATTGTATAAGTGCAAAATAAAAATTTTTTAAAGAGGACTGGAATTGGTTCAACCTGGCTGGTTATTCCACACAAAATTGGAATTAGTTGATGTTTCTTTTTAAATGAATTAAATAAACCCTTATTAATTGTTGGGTTTACAAATTAAACTTCTGGAAAGAGAGTAAACAAGCCACTATAAATGTGTGTGAAGATGTCCCTCATTAAAGGGACAGCCAAGCTATCTGGCTCTACCCTAGCCCTTTGACTCATACTATTGAACCATCTGCCAGTCTCTCCCTGGAGGATAGCCATTAGGCTGCTGGCTAAGTGGCAGGAATTACAATATAAACAACCTTTTCTACATATTTCTTCCCTGTCTCTTTAACAACCTTAGAGTGCTAATAGTTTTGGGAAACAAGAAAAAAAGGGAAAAAGGTTAAAAAATTAATGTGATTTCTAAACAAAGATAATTTATATTCCATTCATATAAGCAGATTTGCAGAAAAAAACTAGACTTTCCCCCCTTACATTTGTTATTGATTGAAATTTGTCACATAAATTTACTCATTTTATCTATGTGTTAGATGTTACTGTTTCCTTTAAAAAAAAAAAGCATTTACTAGCTGAAGTTCACAAACTCCATTAATGTCTCAGCAAAAATTCATCCTTTTTTGTGTGCCCCATAATTCTGATTCTGGCATTAAACAACCATCTAAATTCAAAGCCTGGAAGTCACATTTTTTGCCATTCCATTCACACTTACATCTAACCTCAACCTTCCTTCCTTTTCCACTGGAGTTACTCTCATTCACCTGAGAGCACTCTGGCTCTCAGGTCCAGTAACACCTCCAACTGCAACTCTGATTCTCATAAATGCATTGTGCACATTCATGAGAAAGTAACCTTTTCATGTCCTGCTTCTGGTTATACCCCCTGCTCAAATGACTTCAACAATTCCTGAACACCTACAAAATAAAGTCCAAGTACCTTGGTAAGTATTCAGTGAAGGCATTCAAGTCCACACTCAGATCTGACCCTAACTTCTCCCATACTTTTTTCCCACTGCTTCCTTCAAATCATGTTATGATCCCAACAATTAAATGCTCTCTTGGATCTGTCCTGCAAACCTCTCCTTCTCTTGCTGAGTCCACTGTATACACTGCCCAAGGTTCTTTTCCTGTGGTTGGCCTCCTCAACAATACCATAAACTAATCCCTTGCCAATTCCACTTATCCTCCTTTGGGTCTCTGCTCAGGTTCATCTCCCCAGGAAAGACTTTGTTAAAAACCTAGAGTAGGTTAGGTCTTCTGTTTCATACTCTCCTGACATTGTGTTTCTCCTTTGTAGTGTTCATAGTATGTATGATTAAATATTTGCATAATTACTTGTCTACTTCTGTTTCTGCTACAAGACAGTAAGCTCCATAAAGGCAAAGACTGGTATCTATTTTTTCTCTGTATTACCAGGACCTGTAGCAATCATTCCCCCTTCTTACCTCCTATGTGCAAAGTTTCTAGAGGAGTTCTCAAACAGAATGTGCACTGCAGTAATATGAAATGATGATGTGTGTATGCATCTTATCTGCAGCCTTCTTGTTCTGTTCACCTTTGTCTCCCTGACAGCACCTTGCACAAATCTGTGCAGCTAGTGTTCAGTTAATCTTTGTTCAATCTAGTTGAGTGGAAAAATCATTAAATGAATGCTTTTTTCACACTGTAAAACCCACATGTAGGAATTGACCTTTGGAAGGTTGGGATTATTAGCTCTGACTTCAGATAATCAGTATAAATTCTTGTCTAAGTGAGAATAAATGAAGTTTACATTTTCTGCCATTTCATTAAAGTGAAGGTCTTAAACCCTAACTTAATCATTTCTAAATAAATTCATTTTGATTTTATTGTGTTTACCCTGCAAATAGAGTTTATTTCACGTTTGTATAGTTCAAGTTCCTTTCAAAGTCTGTTAAACTTTTTCGCATGTAAATATACTAGACTTCTTCTCACAGAAATATGTCAGTTTGCTAAAAGGCCAATTTTTTTTTCAGCAACATGAAATATTTGCTAGATATATGGGTCTCCTCATGTCAAATCAGTCCAGCTTTTCTTGAGGGCTGACAATGTGCCAGCAGCTCTAGAATTTCCACAGAAGCTCACAAACTTCTATACGGAAGTATAACAACATGGTTGAATATAGCTACAGGACTTGTCTTAAAGGTATGATTTCATAATAAGTGTGTTATTTTTATTTAAACTCTATGTCCATTTGGAGTGGCTTGGATGGAAGCTGATGTAGATTGTGGGGAGCATACTCTCACTCCAACAACTGATGGCACCGCCAGTCAGGTCAAGAAAGACCTAGTATTACACTTAGGGACAATTTTTTCACATTGCTTTAGAAGCAAAAATTAGGCAATCATTTTTCCCCAACTTTATTCAGGAATAATTCACAGATATAATTGTACATATTTAAAGTAGACAGCGTGGTGATTTGATATACATTGTGAAATGACTACCCATATTGAGATAATTAACACATTTAGCACTTCACATAGTCAACTTGTGTGTGTGTGTCTGTGTGTCTGTGTGTGTGTGTGTCTGTGTGTGGTGAGAATGCTTAAGATCTACTCTCAGCAACTCTCAAGTATGCAATACCATATTATTAACTATAGTCACCATGCTATACATTAGATCCTCAGAACTTATTCTTATAATTGGAAGTTTGTACGCTTTGACTACATCTCCCCTTTTCACCCTCCTCCCAGCTTCTGGCAGCTACCATTCTATTCTCTGTTTCTATGAAGCTAGCTTTTTTTTTTTTTAAGATTACACATATAAGTGATACCATACAGTATTGTCTCTGTCTTATTTCAATTAGCATAATGCCCTCCAAGTTCATCCATATTATCAAAAATGATGGCAGAATTTTCTTCTTTATAATGGCTTGCTAATATTCCATTATATATATATATATATATATATATATATATATATATATATATATATATACACATATACATCACATTTTTTTTTACCCATTCATCTGTCGAAAGACATTTAGGTTGTATCCATATACTGACTACTGTGAATAGTGCTGCAATGAACATGCATGTGCAGATATTTCTTCAAGATATTGATTTCATTTCCTTCAAAGGCAATCATTCTTCATTCTTGTAAATGGGGTAGTATATTTACTAATAAGGAATTGGTTGCTCTATTACACGTTGGGTCAAACTGCTTACACAAAGTTCAAATTTAAAATAATTTTTATTAACAACAACTGTTTGAGAACTATCCAAGTGTGAAACGGGATCTATTGCAGGTATAATTTCATGATAACTGTCTTCTCTTACAAATAAATGAAAGTCTACTTCTTTTATTTGGAGAGGCAGTGCTTTCCTGATCTGCATGAACAAATAATATATAGGAAATCACCTTATAAAATGCATGGTTTCTCTCATTCTTATCCACCTAATAAAATCCTTTGTAAAAGAAAAAGGAAACTTAATCAGTGCTGTTTCCATTCACTAAAGACTACTGAACCAAATTTAAATAAAAGAAAGAGAAGAGAGCTGTGCAGAAATGTAGGGTGTGTTGCACCCCTAGTGATTATCTTTCCAGTCCTTCCATCCTTCACAACCAATTGCCCAAAGAAGTGTTTCCCAATTAGGGTATGTGAGTTCTATTCAAGTTAATTTTTTAATTTGATATGTTTATTCTTCCAATAATCTAAAATTTTATACATAAGCATACTCTGTATATCTGCCTTATACTTGAGTACAGCCGTATCATTTCAGCACCTGTTGAATTTTCTGTACTATCAAAATGAAACTAAACAGTGTGCTTTATTTGTTGAAGCTAATGACAAAAGCACAGATGTGGACTTAATATACAAATAATATTTTCATGACAAATGAAGGTTAGATGGATATCACTAACCACTCTCAAAACAATGCTTATGAAGCTGTTTCAATGAAGAAAAGTGAAGGAAATTTTGAGGTATCCCTGAGCATATGGTGATATAGGCAGGTCAAGTTTAATAGAACCTGCCTGTGTAGCAGCTGGTTTCATATTTATATTTTGAGCAATGATTCTGTTTCAGCAAAAAACATCATCTGTCATAGTAAAGCAATGTTTTAAAATAAAATTTTATGTTCTCTTTTAGTTCTGTTTGCATTTGATTGGTAAGATTATGTGGAAGATTATGTGGAAGAGTTGTATGGAGATTGTGGGGAATTACTCTCCACCCTCGGCTACCAGTTGACAGCCCCATTGGGTAGAAAACCAGAAACACAGTATTACTGTACTATTACATGTAATTTCCCATGTTGTTTTAAACCAAGAAACAAAAAATAGTGATCATGTTTTTATTCTTCCCCATTCAACAAACTTATAAAAGAAGGTAGTATATTTCTTAATAAGCACAAAATGCTTGAACTTTTTAAAATATTGAAAATAGTGATGAATAAAAATAATTTTAAACTGCACTGAGGAGGGCTGTGATCATTTCTTTTTCATCTAAAAGAGGCCATGCATGTCTCAGCTTTGAGAAACACTGTTCTTAGATACCCAGCATCTTTTATCCTACCTTTAGTAATAGCATCCCACTCTTCCCTTGGAAAACTATTCCTCTATTACATGTGGTTCTAGTAGAACTATAAATCATGCTGCTACTTTTTCCCTTATCCAAGGTATGGACACATAACTCACATTAGAATAATCAAAATTCTCTCTCCTAGGAATGTGACTATTGGATGGAGCCATATAAAAAGTAGAAGACAGATAGGACTGAGTTATGTCCAAGGAAAATGATTATGGGTCCTCACTACTGAGATCCCTGGAGCAACAGTGGGTTTCTGTTCTTTCCTGAAGCCTATGTTGTTGAACCTACCATTTTCTATTATGAGTAATACATTATGCTTCCTTTAAATTCTTTTTTCTTTTTTGCTTAAGTTAATCAAAGTCAGTTTCTATTGGTCACCGCCAAGAATCCTAACTGATACACTAACCTAAACAAAACAAATCCAAACACACAAACATCAAAGGAGAAGACCAAAAAGCACTCAAGAGTTGAGAAAAGGATAGAAAAGAGTAAAACAAGACTGTGCATAACATTTTATTCCTTTCTCTGACTGACTTTGGATTCACTTACTAATACATTTTAAAATTGGCATGTATTCAGCTCTATAATATATCACACATGACTAAACGTTTCTTGAAAGCAAGAATGAAATTTTAGTCATATGGTATCTCTAGCCTCTCACAAAATGCTTGGCATACATAGCAGGTAGTCAATAAATATGTTTTGAACTGACAAATATTCACAGATATAAGAATATGTCAACAAACAAAGACCTTTTAAGATTCATTGAGTTCATTGTAAAGAGAGATACAGGTTAATTTTCCAGTTATTGGAGAATGTTCTTTAGAAAAGTAATTATTGCTATCATGAACATCCTTCACACTATAGTAAGCTCCTTTAAGTAAGCTCCTTTATAGTAAGCTCCAAAAATAGAAAACCGTTTCTATTCTTGTATTTCCAGAACTCTAAAAGTGTCTGGTACATAGCTGTCATTCAATAACTATTTGTTTAGTAAATTAATGTATATTGAAACTAGATACAGCACCCTAGAATTTTCATCATATAAATTAATGTGACTTGATTTTGTAGACACTCTTTGTATCCTACTCTAGTTCACACCTAACGTTCTGCCCAAACTATCTGTATTACTTACCAAACTTTCTCCTTAAGGCTATCAGGTATGTCATACAGTAACACCAGTTCTTCCAATTCTCTAACAGTATACTAGGTCTATTGAGGTCTAAGGTGAGAACCATGGAGCATTGAATATTAAATTAATTAGTAGTACTGATTTCTGTCAGAAGTACTGCCATTATCAACAGCTTTATTAAGATATTCTCAGTCCTTTTTGCTGAAGCACATGATCCAGAAATCACTATAACATATGTAAAGTTTCTGTGACCTAGGTTATTCTGTCACAGAGCTTTAAGAACCAGGTAGCCTTACACTCACCTCTACTCCATCCCTATCTCACCATCCTGATCCAAATGGATCACTTTCATGAGACGCTCAGCAGAGTTGAGGCATGGTCTTATGTATATTACGTTTCAGTTAAAAATGGATGTTGGTATCACTAATTATTAAAGAAACGCAAATCAAAACTACAATGAGGTATCACCTCAAACCAAGCAGAATGACCATCATCAAAAAGTTTACAAATAATAAATGCTGGAGAGGGTGTGAAGAAAAGGGAACACTCCTACACTGTTGGTGGGAATGTAAATTGGTATAGCCGCTATGGAGAACAATATGGAGGTTGTTTAAAAAACTAAAAATAAAGTTACCATATGACCCAGCAATCCCACTCCTGGGCATATATCTGGAGAAAACTATAATTTGAAAAGACACATGCACCCCAATGTACATTGTAGCACTATTTACAATAGCCAAGACGTGGAAGCAACCTAAGTGTCCATTGACAGAGGAATGGATAAAGAAGATGTGGTACATATATACAATGGAATATTACTCAGCCATAAAAAATGAAATAATGGCATTTGTAGCCACATGGATGGACCTAGAGATTATCATACTGAGTGCAGTAAGCCAGACAGAGAAAAACAAATATCATATAACATCTCTTATATGTGGAATCTAAAAAAATGATACAAATGGACTTATTTACAAAACAGAAATAGACACACATAGAAAATAAACTTATGGTTACCAAAAGGGAAGAGGGTAGAGGGATAAATTAGGAGTTTGGGTTAACATATACACACTACTATATATAAAGTAGATAACCAACAAGGACCTACTGTATAGCATAGGAAACTCTACATCTTATAATAATTATAAGGGAAAATAATCTGGAAAAGAATATATATATATATATATATATATATATATATAACTGAATCACTTTGTTGTACACCTGAAACTAACACACCATTGTAAATCAACTACACTTCAATTAAAAAAAGAAGAAAAAAATTAAAAAGTAGTTAGTAGTAATAACAAAAAAAAGAAAAAGAAAGAAGGTTGATTAGTGTTTGCTTAGGCCTGAGGGGAATGGGAGGGATAGGGGAGTGATAGCTAAAAGGGGTGTGGTTTCTATTTGAGGTAATGAAAATGTTTTAAAATTGACTGTAGAGACAGTTGCACATATGTGTGACTACATTAAAAACCATCAAATTGTACATATGAAATAGGTGAATTCTATATATGTTAATTATATCTCAATAAAACTGTCATTTAGAAAATGGATGTTGGTGAGAAAGTTATAACGGAAGTGGTCCCCAAAACTGAACAAAGATGTGGCAAGTATACTGTACTTCTGAACTTAGTGAAGTCACTCTACTCCTTGGAGCTGTGGGATTTGTAATTCAAAGTAGAAATTAAAGACTCCATGGGGCTTCCCTGGTGGTGCAGTGGTTAAGAATCTGCCTGCCAATGCAGGGGACATGGGTTCGAGCCCTTGTCCAGGAAGATCCCACATGCCATGGAGCAACCGTACACCACAACTACTGATCCTGCATGCCACAGCTACTGAAGCCCGAGGGCCTAGAGCTCATGCTCCGCAACAAGAGAAGCCACCGCAATGAGAAGCCTGTGCACCACAACAAAGAGTAGCCCCCGCTTTACCACAACTAGAGAAAGCCTGCACGCAGCAACAAAGACCCAACGCAGCCAAAAAAAAAATAATAAAATAAATTAAAAAATAAAATAAAGAGTTTCTGTTAAAAAAAAAGAAATTAAAGACTCCTTACCCTGAGGCATCTGATTATCAAGACAAACAAAAAAACTTTGTTCTAGTTCTTTCTTTGCCATTAACTCTATTTATGACCTTGATCAAGTTATTTAATATCTCTGAATTTCAGCTGCCATGCCTATCCACCTATCCATTTTTACACTTTAAGAAGAAACTTTCTTTGGCCATATCATGCTTTCTCTGGCCTTCATACTTCTGTACATGCTGAAAATGTTCTTGCCTCCTGATGATTGCCTGGTTAACTTTTTATTTAATTAGCCCATATTCAATCAACACTCATCCTAGAAGCCTCCCAGACTGCCCTAGTTCCCCTTCCCATGCTCGCATAGCATCCTGGACGTGTCTCTCTCACAACTCTTATCATACTACATCATCAGTGCTCTTGTTGATCTATCCATCTCTTCTTTTGGATTAAGAGCTCTTTGAGTGTCTGGACTGTGTCTTATCCCTAATGCTATTCTTATTAATTTACACAGTGCCTGTGCATATTAGATGCTCAATATGTGAATTAATGAATGGATAGATGGATGAATGGATGGATGGATGGATGGATGGATGAATAAAATAACAGATTGTTCTAATACTGGTGGCTTTTTATTGACCAAATGGCATATTTGATAAATATTATTCTACAGATATAAAAACCTCTGGAATAATGCTTGGTCTCATTACAATACAAAATGTAAGTGAAGGAAAGAAATCCAGTTGCATCCCTTCCTGACAAAAAAGGACTACACGCAGGATCTATTGTTTCTGTGGTCCTTAGATCAGCTTAATTATAATGGAGGTATTTACATAAACACGATTATGCTATCTGCAGTCAATTCACTATAAATACTTTCTTTTGATGAATGCAGAAGTTAACAGAAAAAATGAATATCATCACCATCACAGCAATTTTTATAAGGAGTTTTGAATAATAAATTAGCAGTGTACAACAGTAAAATTTAAGAGCCATTTAGGAGGCATATTGTTTCATATTTTTTCATTGTTTTATCAATAAAAACAGTGCTTAATGTCACATAACAGAAAAATGCCAATGTTAACAATATCACTAACATTCTAGTTTTGGAACATATTTTAATAGAATTCCATTTCAAGTTTTCTTTAGTATAAATGTAGTAAAATCAAGTATATTTTATTTGAAGCCTAAAAAGAAATCACTTACTAAAGTTTCAAATATTTGTTATTGGTTGGAATTTTACCATAACAAATAAGGCATACCATTCACATTGATGTTTGTTTTTATCATTCCTCTATATTTTACTATTGGAAGAAAATATGCTTCATGGTCTAAGCCTGCATTGCATTGTTTCCAATATCTCAAAAACTTACGCATCTGGAAACCAAGAGTGTGTTGACAAGATGCTATTTTATTTTTGACAATGATTATAAATAGAAGAAAAAGGATAGCTGAAAATTTGAGAATCAAAAATTTTTCTTCCTTATCAAAGCAGCAAAGGTGATGACCACTGTCCTAAAATTTCAGTAGATTTTATAAATTTCCAAAAGAGCAATGCAAAAGCAGATAATAAGGGAGAAGATACACACCCAAAAAGCTTATTTCTTACAGTCATTACAGTTTTTCTGGAAAAGCTGAGTAATGATATAGATGCTTTTGGAAAACCTCTAAAAGGCAGTCAACGTAAAGAAGTTTTCAATAACAATTTATTCTTTGGCCTTGTATATTGTTCATATTTGTGTTTATTTTCGATTTTCATATTTGTTTCTTAAAATATATCAGCAAATGAGTTGATTTAGGGATTACATATATTTTTCTCTAACACTTGGGACAGCTCGGGGCAACTGTAAGTTTGAGGAGAGGTGTGAAGGCAGCAAATCTGATTGTACAGATTATACAAAAAGAAAATGTCATGAATGAACAAGTAAGAGTACAATGAGTCACTACTTTATACAGAATTTAATTGACAATTGCAGTTCAAAACGACACTGGGTTCTTACCTAAAGAAATTCATGGTCATTGATTTAAAAATAAAAATTTTTACCTCTTCTCAACAATCTTCAAAGGATATTGATAAGTTACAAATATTACATTGTCACCATTTGGCTTTCACAGCTCTGATAGTTATCCTTTTGGCTCCCCACAAGGAGAGTTTGTTTACATGATAATTGAATGTTTTAGACAGATTGTTAATGAAGTCTTTTTCAATATGGTAATAATAATATTAACTAGAAATCGCTCTTTAATTACTTACATACAAATTTTATGTTTTCTTGAATCATGTCATCAGTTTTAGTTTACTTCATTTTAACTATTTATTCTTATATTATTATTTAAAATAGTAGCTTTTTGTGGAGTGCTTACTCTGTCCCTAGGACTATACCAAGAATTTTTTGCAGATTATCTCATTTAATCTCTACAAAAAACAGATCAAACAGGTGCTCTTATTAACTTCATTTTAAAGATGAGATAACTCAGGCTTAGAAAGGATTTCTTGATCTGGTTAGCGGCAGAAACTGAGCCCGTCCCAGATCTGTCTGATTTCTGAACTTACGCTCTTAGTCACAAACTCAACTGCTTGAAGAGAGAACATGATCGTACCATTCAAAGTCTCACTTTAGTCACTTGTTATTCATAAAATGTTCGTTTTATTTTAAGTTAGACTATAAACAGGATTTTATTTTAAGTTAGACTATAAACAGTAAAATGAAATTCTGAAATGCAGAAAGAAGACGGAGCAAAACTGCTGTTAAATCTTGATCTTTTCAGAGTATTACAGTTAGCAATTTATACCAGATTCATAAACATCGTGTACCACAGGTCAGAGCAAGTTTTTCAGTCCAACTCAGCTTATTCCATAGAAATAGATGCCTTATTAAAATACACATGCATAATAATTACTAAACATTAATTTCTAAATTACAGACACCAATACATTATTTAGAGCAGAAGAGAGAATCTCAATCTCATAAGATCAAATCTCAGCAAAAACACATTTCAAACATTACATAGTTCTGCATAGTATTCTCTAAACTTGATAATGTCTAATACATCCTAAATTTCTTAAATCATACACAATATTTCCCATGGGCTTCCCTTGATTCTCTAATTTACAATTTTTTTAATCTGCTTTACATCAAAAACGTTTTCAGTTATCTTCCTGAGAACTTCTGAATTCTATCTAACTATATACTTAGAACTTATCAAAGAATGCAACCTCAGTTATTAATTAGGTATCATTAGTTTATTTATTTATTTACTTACTTGCTTATTTATTTTTACATGTTTATTGGAGTATAATTGCTTCACAATGTTGTGTTAGTTTCTGCTGTAAAACAAAGTGAATCAGCTATATGTATACATATATCCCCATATCTCCTCCCTCTTGAGCCTCCCGCCCACCCTCCCTATCCCGCCCCTTTAGGTGGTCACAAAGCACTGAGCTGCTCTCCCTGTGCTGTGCAGCTGCTTCCCACTAGCTATCTATTTTACATTTGGTAATGTATATATGTCAATGCCACTCCCTCCCTTCGTCCCAGCTTACAATTCGCCCTCCCGGTTTCCTCAAGTCCATTCTCTATGTCTGCGTCTTTATTCCTGTCCTGCCCCTAGGTTCTTGAGAACCTTTTTTTTTTTTTGATTCCATATATATGTGTTAGCATGCGGTATTTGTTTTTCTCTTTCTGACTTACTTCACTCTGTATGACAGACTCTAAGTCCATCCACTTCACTACAAATAACTCAATTCCATTTCTCTTTATGATTAATATTCCATTGTATATATGTGCCACTTCTTCATCATCCATTCATCTGTCGACAGACACTTAGGTTGCTTCCATGTCCTGGCTATTGTAAATAGTGCTGCAATAAACACTGTGGTACATGTCTCTTTCTTTTTGAGTTATGGTTTTCTCAGGGTATATGCCCAGTAGTGGGAATGTTGGGTCATATGATAGTTAGATTTTTAGTTTTTTAAGGAACCTCCATACTGTTCTCCATAGTGGCTGTATTAATTTACATTCCCACCAACAGTGCAAGAGGGTTCCCTTTTCTGCACACTCTCTCCAGCATTTATTGTTTCTGGACTTTTTGATGATGGCCATTCTGACTGGTGTGAGGTGATACCTCATTGTAGTTTTGATTTGCATTTCCCTAATGATTAGTGACGTTGAGCATCCTTTCATGTGTTTGTTGATATCTTTAACAATCTGTACATCTTCTTTGGAGAAATGTCTATTTAGGTTTTCTGCCCATTTTTGGATAGGGTTATTTGTCTTTTTGATACTGATCTGCATGAACTGCTTGTATAGTTTGGAGATTAATCCTTTGTCAGTTGCTTCATTTGCAAATATTTTCTCCCATTCTGAGCATTGTCTTTTCATCTTGTTTATGGTTTCCTTTGCTGTGCAAAAGCTTTTAAGTTTCATTAGGTCCCATTTGTTTATTTTTGTTTTTATTTCCATTTCTCTAGGAGGTGGGTCAAAAAGGATCTTGCTGTGATTTATGTCATAGAGTGTTCTGCCTATGTTTTCCTCTAAGAGTTTTAGAGTGCCTGGCTTTACATTTAGGTCTTTAATCCATTTTGAGTTTATTTTTGTGTATGGTGTTAGGGAGTGTTCTAATTTCATTCTTTTACATGTAGCTGTCTAGTTTTCCCAGCACTACTTATTGAAGAGGCCTGTCTTTTCTCCATTGTATATTCTTGCCTCCTTTATCAAAGGTAAGGTAACCATATGTGCATGGGTTGATATCTGAGCTTTCTATCCTGTTCCACTGTTTCTTTTTTTGTGCCAGTACCATACTGTCTTGATTACTGTAGCTTTGCAGTATAGTCTGAAGTCAAGGAGCCTGATTCCTCCAGCTCCATTTTTCTTTCTCAAGATTGCTTTGGCTATTTGGGGTCTTTTGTGTTTCCATACAAACTGTGAATTTTTTTTGTTTTTCTGTGAAAAATGCCATTGGTAGTTTGATAGGGATTGCATTGAATCTGTAGAATGCTTTGGGTAGTATAGTCATTTTAAATTGAAATCATGTCTAGTATCTTTTCCAACTACAATGCAATGAGTCTAGATATCAATTACAGGAAAAAATCTGTAAAAAATACAAACACATGGAGCCTACACAATATACTACTAAATAACCAATAGATCACTGAAGAAAACAAAGAGGTAATCAAAAAATACCTAGAAACAAATGACAATGAAAACACAATGACCCAAAATCTATGGAATGCAGTAAAAGCACTTTTAAGAGTGAAGTTTATAGCAATACAATCTTATCTCAAGAAACAAGCAAAATTTCAAATTAACAGCCTAACTTACACCTAAAGCAATTAGAGAAAGAAGAACAAAAAAACCCCAAAGTTAGCAGAAGGAAGGAAATCATAAAGATCAGATCAGAAATAAATCAAAAGGAAATGAAGGAAACAATAGCAAAGATCAACAAAACTAAAAGGTGGTTCTCTGAGAAGATAAACAAAATTGATAAACCGTTAGCCAGACTAATCAAGGAAAAAAAGAGAGAAGACTCTAATCAATAGAATTAGAAATGAAAAAGGAGAAGTAACAACTGACACTGCAGAAATACAAAGGATCATGAGAAATTACTACAAGCAACTCTATGCCAATAAAATGGACAACCTGGAAGAAATGGACAAATTCTTAGAAAAGTACAACCTTCCGAGACTGAACCAGGAAGAAATAGAAAATATGAACAGACCAATCAAAAGCACTGAAACTGAAACTGTGATTGAAAATCTTCCAACAAACAAAAGCCCTGGACCAGATGGCTTCATAGGTGAATTCTATCAAACATTTAGAGAAGAGTTAACACCTATCCTTCTCAAACTCTTCCAAAATATAGCAGAGGGAAGAACACTCCCAAACTCATTTTATGAGGCCACCATCACCCTGATACCAAAACCAGACTAAGATGTCATGAAAAAAGAATACTACATGCCAGTATCACTGATGAACAAAGATGCAAAAATCCTCAATAAAATACTAGCAAACAGAATCCAGCAGCACATTATTCTTGTGTTTGTTTCTTTTGCTTTAGGAAGCACAACCAAAAAAATATGTTGTTACAATTTATGTCAGAGTGTTTTGCCTATGTTCTCTTCTAGGAATTTTATGGTTTCAGGTTTTACATTTAGGTCTTTAATCAATTTTGAGTTTATTTTTGTATAAGGTATGAGCTAATGTTCTAAACTCATCCTTTTACATGAGGCTGTCCAGTTTTCCCAGCACCATTTATTGAAGAGGCTGTCTTTTCTTCATTGTATATTCTTGTTTCCTTTGTCATAGATCAATTGACCATAAGTGTGTGGGTTTATTTCTGGGCTCTCTATCCTGTTCCATTGATCTATGAGTCTGTTTTTGTGCCAGTACCATGCTGTTATGATTACTGTAGTTTGGTAGTATAGTCTGAGGTTACAGAGCATGATACTTCCAGCTCTGTTCTTTCTCAAAATTGTTTTGACTATTTGACATCCTTTGTGTTTCCATACAAATTTTAGAATTATTTATTCTAGTTCTATGAAAAATGATATTGGTATTTTGATAGGGATTGTATTGAATCTGTAGATTGACTTTTGTAGTATGGTAATTTTACACTTTAACTCTTCCAATCCATGAATTCAGTATATCTTTCCATCTGTTTGTGTCACCTTCAATTTCTTTCATCAGTGTTTTATAGTTTTCTGAGTACAGGTCTTTTACCTACTTAGCTAGATTTATTACTAGGTATTTAATTCTTTTTGATGCAATTGTAAATGGGATTATTCTCTTAATTTCTCATTTGGATTGTTCATTATAAGTGTATAGAAAAGCAACAGATTTCTGTGTATTAATTTTGTATCCTGCAAATTTACCAAATTCTTTGTTGAGCTTCAGTATTTTTTTGGTGGCATCTTTAGGATTTTCTATGTATAATATCATGTCATCTGTAAACAGCAACAATTTTACTATTTTCTTCTCAATTTGGATTCCTTTTATTTCTCTTTCTTCTCTGATTTCTGTGGCTAGGACTTCCAATATTATTTTGAATAGAAGTGGTGAGAGTGGACATTCTTTTCTTGTTCCTGATCTTGGAGGCAATAATTTCAGCCTTGCACCGTTGGGTATGAAATTAGCTGTCGGATGATCATAAACAGACTTTATTATGTTGAGATATCATCCCTCTATACCCACATATGAGAGTTTTTATCATAAATGGATGTTGAATTTTGGCAGAATTGGCCTGTGAAACCCTCTGATCCTGGGCTTTTGTTGGTTGAAAGTTTTTTGATTACTGATTCAGTTTCATTACTAGTTATTGGTCTGTTAAGTTTTCTATTTCTTCCTGATTCAGTCTTGGAAGATTGTATGTTCCTAGAAATTTATCCTTTTCTTCTAGGGTGTCCAATTTGTTGGTGCATAATTGGTCATGGTAATCTCATAATGTTTTTATTTCTGTGGTATTGGTTGTAACTTCTCTTCTTTCATTTCTGATTTTCTTTATTTGAGCCCTTTTTTTCTTAATGAATCTGGTTAAAGGTCTGTAAATTTTCTTTATCTTTTCAAAGAACTATCTCTTAGTTTCATTGATTTTTTTGTCTCTATCTTATTTAATTCTACTGTGATCTTTATTATGTCCTTCCTTCTACTAATTATAGGCTTTTAAAAAATCTTTTTCTAGTTTCTGTAGGTGTAAAGTTAGATTGTTTATTTGAGATTTTTCTTATTTTTTGAAGTAGGCCTGCATTGCTATGAACTTCTTAGAACTGCTTTTGCTACATCCCATAAATTTTGGAAAGTTGTTTGTCCATTTTCATTTGTCTCAAGGTAGTTTTTGATTTCTTCATTGACCCATGGCTATTTAGTAGCATGTTGTTCAGTCTCCACATATTTGTGATTTTTCTCCAGTTTTCTACTTGTAATAGATTTCTAGTATCATACTGTTGTGATTAGAAAAGATACTTGATATGCTCTCCATCTTAAATTTACTGAGACTTGATTTATGGCCTAACATGTGAGCTATTATGGACAATGTTCCATGTACACTTCAAAAAATGTATATTCTGCTTTTTTTTTTGGATGAAATGTCCTGTAGATATCTATTTAGTCCAGTTGATCTATTGTTTTATTTTAGACCAGTGTTAACTTTTTGATTTTCTGTCTGGATGATCTGTCCATTGATATAAGAGGGGTGTTAAAGTCCCTTACCATTATTGTATTACTGTCAATTTTCCCCTTTATGTCTGATAGTATTTGCTTTATATATTTAGGTGTTCCTTTATTGAGTGCATATATGTTAGTGAGTGTTATATTCTCTTCTTTTATTGATCCCTTTATCACTATTTAATGCCCTTCTTTGTCTTTTTTATAATTTTGTCTGATATGAGTATTGCTATCTTCCCTTTCTTGTCATTTTCATTCACATTACTATCTTTCTCCATCTGTTTACTTTCAGTCTGTGTGTGTTTCTTTGTAAAGTGAGTCTCTTTTAAGTAGCATATACATGAGTTGTTTTTGTTTTGTTTTGTTTTGTTTTTTATCCAATCAGCCACCCTATGTTTTTTTTTTTTTGATTAGAGGATTTAGTCTATTGACATTTAAAGTAATTATTGATAAGTATGTACTTATTGCCATTTTAGTACTTATTTTCCAGCTGTTTTTAAAGTTCTCTTCATCTCATTTTTGTTTCTTCCCTCGTGGTTTGATAATTTTCTCTAGTCCTATGCTTGCATTCCTTTCTCTCTAATTTTTGCCCATCTATTGTATGATAGGTTTGTGATTTGTGGTTAACATGGGGTTCTTAAATGTTGACCTATATCTACTTGTTTTAAGTAGGTTTTCCTTTAAGTTCAAATTCATTCTAAAAGTTCTACATTTTCATTCCTCTCCCCCACATTTTGGTTTTTGATGTCATATTTTAAATCTTCATGTTTATTCCTTAACTGTTTATTGTAGTCATTGTTGCTTTTACAATTTTTTGTCTTTTAATCTTCATACCAGCTTATTTAAGTGGTTTATCCTTAGCATTTACTACATATTTACCTTTACTAGTGGGATTTTTCCTTTCCTCTAGTTTCTTACCTCTTTTTATTGCCTTCTTTTTTTCCACTTCAAGAAGATCCATTATCATTTCTTTTTGGTTTAGTATTGATGAACTCTTTTAGTTTTTACTTGACTAAGAAGTTCCTTCTCTCTCCTTCAATTCTAAATATAATCCTGGGTAGAGTATCCTATGTTGCAGGTTTTTCTCTTTCAGCAGTTTGAATATATTATACCATTCCCTTTGGACCTGCAAAATTTCTGCAGAGAAATTAGCTGGTGGCCTTATAGGGAGTCCCTTGCATATGATTCTTTGTTTTCTTCTTGCTGCCTTTAGAATTCTCTTTACCCTTAACTTTTGTCTAATTATGATATATCTTGATGTGGGTCTGTGTTCACCTTGTCTGGGACCCTCTGCTTCTTGTACCTGGATATCTGTTTCCTTCTTCAGGTTTGAGAAGATTTTAGTCATAATTTTATCAAATACATTTTCAACCCTCTCCTCTCCCTCTTTTTCTGGTACCCTTATAATGGGAATGTTGGTATGCTTGAAGTTATCCCAGAGAACCCTTAAACTCTTTTTATTATTTTTTTTTCTTTTTTCTGTTCTGATTGGGTGATTTCCATTATTCTATATTCCAGATCATTTATGTGTTCTTACGTATTACCTAGTCTGCTATTAATTCCTCCTAGTGTGTTTTTTCATTTCAGTAATTTTACTCTTCAGTTTTGACTGCTTTTTTAATATTTTCTAGTTTCTTATTAAAATTTTCATTATTTTCATCTATTTTTTCCTAATTCAGTTAGCATTCTTATTACTAATGCTTTGAATTCTTTATCTGGTAAATTATTTCTTTCTGTTTCATTAGCTGTTTTTTCAGGGGTTTTCTCTTGTTCTTTCTATTGAAAGAAACCTTCCTACCTATTGAAAGAAATTCCTTTGTCTTGTCATTTTGCTTAACTTTTTCTGTATCTATGAAATTAAGTTAAACAGTTATCTCTGGTGGTCTTGAATGGGCTTCCTCATGTGGCAGCATCCCTGTATAGTCTGCATATGCCCAGTGCTTTGGTGGGAGAACTGGAATTGATGTGAACACAAGTCACATCTTTCCTCTGGGTGTGCTGCCAGCTATCACTTGGTGAGAGGTGGGGCTGGAAATGGAGGGACTAACACTGGAGCCAGCTATGAGCTGGGGTTACCCATTGGATCCATTGCTGTCACCACCTTATCAGGGGCAGAGGCAGGTCCCAACTTGCATGAGTAGAAGCCCTGAGGGTCATGTCCAAGCTGGCTCCATTCTCTTTAGGTGTGTGCTCTCCCCACTCCTAGCACCTGCATCCTCACCCAGAAGGAGAACAGTGCTGGAGCAAAAGTGTGTGGTGTGGTCATTTGGTGTGTGTCCAGGCACAGGCTGCAGCAGTCCAGACTGGGTCTCGATCTGGACTACTTCTGATGCACTGCTCGTGTAAGTGCCAGTAATGGCTGCCCCACCCTGCTGAGATGCTTTGGCTCTGAGCTGCCTCTGTGTCTCACAGCCAAGCCCTTGCCCCAGTGTGGAGTTGTTTCGTGAAGCTTCAGGCTGGACCATTTGCTTGGCTCAGGCTGTGGCACACACTAGGGCAATCATAGGTAATTTTCCAGCCACTGGTGCAGTTTTCAATCCAACCTCTCTGCCCTGTTTTGGGAGCAAGAAAATGTGTCCTCCTTATTAGCAGAGTTCAGGCTTCCCACAGCCCTCCTGTTAGTCTCATCAGCCTTCCAAACAACGAAGGGGGCTTGTATTCCTTGTGTTGGGCCCCAGAGATTGGACACCCAATATGTGGCTTGAACCACCCACTCCCCAGGGAGGAGCTCCACCTGTGTAATCTCCCTTTTCCTCTGAGTCCCCTCACAGGGGCAAAGGTCCCGACATGATTGCTTCTCTTCTCTTCCTACCCAAATCCACATGGATCTTTCTTACAGCCTTTGTTGTACAGGAGTCTTTCTGCAAGTCTCCTGTTAGTCTTCAGTGAGAATTGTTCCACATATAGATGTACGTTTCATGTGTTCCTGGAGTGAGGTGAGTTTTACATCCTCCTACTCTGCCATCTTAATCTCCTCCAGAACATTCCATCTTCCCAGTTTCTAGAGGCTGCCTGAATTTCTTGGCACCTAGCACCCTTCTCCCCACTCTTATGCTCTTAACATTTGCCATTTTAATTATGGTATATCTTGATGTGGATCTCTTTGGATTCATCTTGTTTGGGACTTTCTGTTCTTCCTACACCTAGATATCTGTTTCCTTCCCCAGATTAGGGAAGTTTTCAGCCATTATTTATTTAAATAATTTTTCTGCCCCTTTCTCTCTCTCTCTCTTCTTCTGGGACCCCTATAATGCAAATGTTGATATGTTTCATGTTATCCCAGAGCTCCCTTAAACTATCCTCATTTTTAAAATTCTTATTTCTTTTTGCTGTTATGATTGGGTGATTTCCATTATTCTGTCTTCTAGATCACTTATCTGTTCTTATCATCTAATCTGCTGTTGATTCCTTCTCGTGTATTTTTCATTGCAGTTATAGTCTTCATCTCTGATTAGTTCTTTCTCATATTTTCTAACGCTTTGCTGACATTCTCACTGTGTTCCTCCATTCTTCTCCTGTGTTTGATAAGCTTCTTTATGATCATTACCTTGAACTCTCAATCAGATAAATTACTTATCTCCATTTCATCAGTGTTTTTTCTGTGATCGTATCTTGTTCTTTTGTTTTGAATGTATTCTATTTTGAATGTATTTATTATGTCTATTTTGTTTCACTTTCTGTGTTTGTTTCTATGACTTAAGCAAAACAGGTACCTTACCTGGTCTTAAAGATGGGGCTTAGAGTAAGAGCATCCCATGTGTAGACTGCATGTACCAAGAGGCTTTGGCAGGCCAGCTGGGGCTGCAGCAAGTGTGGGCCAAGGGTGTCCCAGGGCATGCGGCACCAGAGCCAACCCAGTGGGACAGCTTGAGCTGGAGCAGGTGTGTGCCAGGAGGTCCTGCAGCCTTGTGCTCCAAGGCCACCCTGGTGGGATGGCTGTAGCTGGAGCAGGCACAGGCTGAGGGTGTCCCAGGGTGCTCTGCACGAAGGCCACCTCAGGATGACTGGGGTTGGAGCAGGCATGGGCTGGGGTGGCCTTGGGTTGTGGGGATGTGGCTGGAGCTGGTGTAAGCAGGGGGCCTGGGATGTGATGGGGCAGTTCTAGCAGGCTGGCTAGAGTGCATGGACCATGTTCCTAGCTGCACTATCAAGGTGGATGGGGAGTGCAAAAAATGGCACTCTTGGTGCCTCAGACCCTGGAGAGAGTTCCAATAGTTCCTGGCTCATTTGCAAGACTCTCTAGGGTCAGTTAATGGATTCCCTTCACGTGTAGTTTGCTGCCCTTTAAACCACTGTTTTTTTCACTGTGCCCCAGAACAGGCAAGTCTGCAGGTAGGCCCCTTACTATTACCTCCTCTTACTCCAGGTCACTACATCAGGAGTGGGGGTTCCCATCAATTCCATGTTTCCATCTCTTCTATCTGTCTCTATGTGGTCCCTCTATCATTTGTTCAGAAGCTGTTCAATCAGCCTTCATTTATTCTTTATGAGGAATTGCTTTATATGTAGGTGTAGATTAGGTGTGTCCATAAGAAGTGAGTTGCAGGTCTTCCTATATGACCATCTTTGACACCAGATAAAACATTAAATATTTCTAAATGTTTATTTTTAAAATGGTTAAAACATTCTAGCAGAAACACTTCTGCCTTTCTTCCCAGGACAGGAGAAAAAATAAACGATTGTACTGAAAACAACAATATTGATGGGAGAGACACACACATGCAAAAGTAAATCCTAGAATCTTAATCCAGGAAAGAGTTCAAACTCTCACAGAAAAGATATGATAAAAACAATAGTGCACATGATTATTAAAATAACCTCCTAACAGGCACAGATTCTTTGCAGTTTTTCTTCAGCTAGTATAAAGAAGACCTTTGCCTGTGAAATACTGATCAACCAGGAAATAATTATTTCTGACTCAAACGTTATTCTTAAAAAGGTTTAGACTAAGTTTTTAACTGTCCTTTTAAAAATGTTTAAAGCCAGAACCGCTTTTCTGCTCTACATTAATTTATCATTTTAAGCTTGGCTACTTCTAACAATACAGTCATACTGTATATGATACTATGATTGAAATAAGGACTCTAGTGATATTGTATTTTCTTTTATTTTAATAGAAAGAAGTAATTGAGTAGAAATAAAATTGTACTCAACTTACACAGCTAAATTGAAACCACCACTTACCTGAGTCTTTCAAACACTCATTTAATCAATGTGTGCTTTTAATTGTAACAGTTACATGCTTACTGAGAGAGCTTAAGAAATACAATGATGAAATTAGTAAAGGTACTAAAGGAAGCCATCTGGATATTTAGTCCCTCATCCCACAGACTATCTGTATTCATTTTATGTTTTTAAAATGCATTTAGGAACAATTTAGTGAGCAATATAGCAATACCAGATGTACTTGAGAAGCTTATTATGAAGCAGATGGTTTTACGATCACACTTGTGTTTTGAAAGGTGTTATTCTATTATATAAGGTTCACATTTATGACACATGCTTCTTGTTTAGTATTGTGGACAGTGTCATCCTGTCAGAGCATCTCACACATTTCTATTTCTTTGCATCTGTTCTGTAAGTATGCTTACTGATTCCCTTAGCAGGAGGGATAAATCATCCAATTACATTGTTGAAAGTATGGTATATTACACAGTCTTAATTTTCTGATTAACATGATGACATCAGTATAACTTACACTATAGGCAACCACGGAAAATCAACAAGATGTATAAAGCCAAGTCAGATTGCAACCTGTTTATTAAATGCCTGATCCATGTAACCTAAGAAGATTTGATGTGAACATTTTATTCGTTAATGATGTTTTTCTGCTATATATGATATAGTCTTGCTTAACCCAGCTCAAAGGTAAAAAGCAGTCTGGAAGTAATTCTATATTAAGAGGCTATAACCATAGTTATTCTAGATATACTAATCTAATAATAAAAACATTAGTCTCTACTTAGCCATAATAGAAAGTAAATGTGACAACAGTGATAAGCATGGCTTTCTGAAGAAAGCAATTAAGCATTATGCCTTTTGTTCATGCAATAAATTTCAATTTTGTCACTTCTTTAGGATGTAATGAAATGTAAGAAAAGCGGTTCAAGAGAGAGCCCAACTTGTCTATGAACTCAGTCTTAAGTGTCCTGATATCTTGGCAATGTTCCCTGCCTGATTTGTCAAGATAACCTAATTCTGGATTTGAGTGATCCAGTGGGATTTATCCTATTATCTTAACTGACTAGATTGGTATTACTGTGAGGAGAGACCTTCATTCATTCAACTAGCATTTATTTACCACCTACTAAATTTTCCTGGGCTAGCCAATACAAATATAAGTGGATCATTGTGCACGCCCTCAGGGAGATCACAGTTCAGTGGTAAAGCAGGAGCAGGATGCAAATAATTACATGTGTGTGTGAATCACTATTATTGTAAACAAATATTAAACTATAGTTAATGATATTTATTCTAAGGTACTAAAGTAGTTTTACTCATGTCTGCAATTTACTTTGAAATGCACTTAAAATAAGATGAAATAATGATGGAGAGAGGGATGGATAGATAGATAGATAGATAGATAATGTTGTAAAGCAAATACAGTAAAATATTAATGATAGAATCTAGGTGGTGGGTATACAGATATTTACTGTAAAAATTCTTTCAGCTTTTCTGTATGTTTGAAAACTTTTTATAATAAAACGCTGGAAAGGAAAAGAAAGCAGTATACTTAAACATGAAATGATAGAGGAAGAAGTACAATTGTTGGTTATGACTAGTTTAGAGTAAGAACGTGAGAGTTGCCTGTTTTAAGATGAAAAATATGGTTAATAAAGGAAAGTCAAAGAATTGAGAGACCAGGACAAGGAAGTGGAAGGTCCATCTACTTGAATCTATGTGTATACTGAAATCATCAAATTTTGTGTTTGTTGTACTGGAGTGTGACAGTGAACCAGTACATAAGTATTCAAGAAATGGGAGAGACTGGCCTGTGTGTAGCTAACAGAAATAATAACGAGTGACACAGTCTGATGGCAGAAGCTTCAATGCTGGAGGCTTTTTGGAAAGAGGGAAAGACAGTGTTCTGAATACAACAGAGAGAAACAAAAAGGCCATTTATTTCAATTTCAGGCTCAGAGTCACAAGGGCCATAGGAGAAGAAAAATAACCAGTACCTGAAAAACATACATGAAAAATAGTGTAGTGGTTATGAGAGTCTGGGGCTTCCAGTGGAGATTGGAATACACAAAAATCAAAGTTGCGGTGGGAATAGTCTTGGTGGTCTCAAAGACTAACTGAGCTGATAAAGTTCTGAATGATGGAAAGAGAGAAGGAATTGTAGGTATATTGCCAAAAAGCATGTAGAAAGAGTAGATATTTATTAGGCAGACAGGTGAGGAAGGGATTTCCAAGCAGTGGGAACAGCCTGAGCAAAGACTCAGAGCTTTGTGAGTCTCAGATGTTCCAGGTTCCAGGGATTACAATTAGTTGAGCATTTGTGGTATATTACAAGTGCAAAGGTGGGAGTCCGAAAAGTTAAAGCTGCAGAGAAAGGCAAGATGTTATATGCTATGTGGAAAGGGTTTAAAATTTATTCTGTAAGCAGTGGGGAACCACTGAAAAATTGTACAGAGGGAAGTGATATGATAACATATCCTCGCTACAAAGATTACTCTGGATGCAGGATAGAGCTTTGGATTGGATGGCATTATTCCAGAAACAGAAAGGCCAGCTAAGAGGATTGCTTCAAGGGCAGGTGACAGATGATTAATGCCTGAGCTAGAAATGTGGCAGTAGGGATGGAGAAGCATGGAGAGAAATGAGATGTGTTTAAGAAAAAGGACCAACAGGCTGCAGCAACTGATGTAAAAAGCAAGATAAATAGAAAAATTCACAACAGTTTCAGGTTTCTGGGATGATCCTGGAGCCAGTCACTATTCAGGAAGTAATGAAAGTTGAGGATTTAATGGAAGTTGAGATGGCTTGGAATAAGGGAAATATAATGGATTGCTTTTGTAACATGAGGCTGAATACAAATGTAAACTTGTATGGTGACAATTTGGATTTTAGAATCAGGGAATGTGTGTGGATTGCTAAGTAGCTTTTAAATATTGAACTAAAATCTGATCATTCCCTGCCTGTCTACTGCTAGCCCAAACATTAAAATCAAAGAATGCAAATTACCAGGAGGGAAGCATGGAAATCAAGAGAGATATACAAGATTAATACATTATAAGACACTCACTTGAAAAAAAATGTAGTATTCAATAAGTTAAAATATGCAAATAGCTAGAAAAGAGTAGTTCTGATGTATTATCTCAATATTTTTGATAATTTTAAGAGCCATAACATTGTAATTATGAGCCTATTACTATTATGTACCCTGATATATTATGGAGTCAACAAAACTGGAAGCAAAGTCTTCACTTTCTTAGAATAGCTGCAGAGTTGAACTGAACAAAACTTAATGTTATTCCAATACCTTTGTTTGCATTAACCTAGGTACTCACATGGCTCCTTTACTCTACAAGCAGTAATGACCCAAATTTTTGGCTATGGCATCAGAGGGGTGCTATCCTGAAAATCTCAATGCAAAGCCAATGAAGAATGGGCTTAAGCCCTAGTAAATATACTAAATATGCCTGACCATAGGAAACTGTTGCTCAAATAAAGAATTAAGAACCATTTCATAAATGCGTTTTTATTTTTGGTATCATGTTCCAATACATTTAGGGTATAAAATTTCTCTGATCAGTGGACCCATGTAGAGATAACTTTTCGTTAAGAATATAAAATCATACAACACTGCAATTGATTCCTACATTTAAAAATATTAATATTATGAGGTTTTCTTGTTTTAAATATGAAAAATGAAAATTTAAAGTTCACTTCTTGAAAACTGAAAAAGAAAAGTCACATCTCTCCTAAAGGGAAATGTCATTTCTTTACTTTGTTATGGAAGCTATCTTGCAAAAATCTTAACTACAAGGTAAAATCAAAATCTATAACTATAGCTTTGGGCTTCTTTTTTGACACAAAAATATTACAGATGAATGATTCATCATTCTGCCAAGTTCATGAGTCCATTTTTCTCATTTCTGTTTAGATACAGTATTCTATGCTGGATGGACATAAAATCATTTAAGGCTAGAAAATTGTCAAAATTCTAATCAAAATTGACATGTTTTAAACTACTTCTGTCAGTACTTAGATTTGACCTACTACTAGCAGCAGACACATTTAGCATTCTCACATAAAATAAAATTTATTTTAAAACCTTTGCATGATTCTTAATTATCTCATTTTGTTCTACCTGTTCAAACTTGCTGACCTGTCTCCACTGAAAGAACACTATTTATACTATTGCTCTTTAAGATAATCAAATACTTGAAAAGGAAAGTTTCTCTTTATAGAAGTAAGAAAACTCCTAAATAAACAAACGATGGAATTAAAATATCACCATTTTGGAGCCATTAAGAAATGAATTGAGCTAAACAATGATGACAATAGCTACATTATGTCACAGGAGTCAAATATCTATGCCTTCTCATGGAGGTACACATTATTACAAATGAAGTGTCTTTAATTTTTTAAAAAAATCAAAATCCTATTTAGCCTCCAGATCTAAGTACTAAATCACAAAAAATATAGGGGTTAGGGGACAGATTAAATGATTCTATGGCATTTAGAGGTGGGTTTAGTACTTAAAAAAAACAATAAAATAATTTAAAAACTCAAAATATTCATAACATAAAATATATCTTGTTGTTTAGAAGTATAATTAATACTGACTGAGAGCATAGAATAATATCTTTTCTTTTTTGAATTTTTGAATTTTATTTTATTTATTTTTTTATACAGCAGGTTCTTTTAGTTATCCATTTTATACATATTTGTGTATACATGTCAATCCCAATCTCCCAATTCATCACACCACCCCACCACCACCACTTTCCCCCCTTGGTGTCCATACGTTTGTTCTCTACATCTGTGTCTCAATTTCTGCCCTGCAAACTGGTTCATCTGTACCATTTTTCTAGGTTCCACATATATGTGTTAATATATGATATTTGTTTTTCTCTTTCTGACTTACTTCACTCTGTATGACACTCTCTGGATTCACCCACCTCTCTACAAATGACCCAATTTCATTCCTTTTTATGGCTGAGTAATATTCCATTTTAGAAGAACATCTTAAATAGGTCTATATTCATTTGTTTGCTTTCTTTCAGTGATTACAGGCCTGTGCTGCCTATTGTCCAATTACATACAGTTCCATACATTTCATACAGTTTTCTAGTTGTTTACAGCAGAAAGTAACCCCAGATCCTGTTAGTCTCTCAAGGTTGGGAGATGAACCATCCTGCCCTCCACTTTTTTTTTTTTTTAACTTGATCTTCAATATTTTGAAACAACACTTTGGTGAATCAAAACTTTGGATGCCCTCCAGTTGTAGAACACAAAATATAAGCATTCTTTTAAGGACAGATAAATAGTAAACAACAGGAAAAGTGACAGTGTTGACTATAAACATTTTCACAATGTCTTCATTGACATGATGGCTTCAGGGAGGAGGATATAGTTGAGGTTGGTTCTCTGTGATCTTAGTATCAGTGTTAATTATCCTTCTAAACAACCAGAAATATGTTATGTTATGGACTTTTAAAGCATCAAAATTACTGTATTTCTCCCTGTATATTAGCAGTATAATTTTAGATTTTAACTCATGGCTCATCCCTAAAAAACATATAGGAGCTTGTGGCATCCATTTTGTATATTAACCCTTGTTCTGCTTCCATCTTATTTTCCTGCATAGAGGCAAGGTTTCTTTTCACATTAAAAATCAAACCTCAGAGTCCAGGTCTCTCATATACGTTTGTAGAGGCTTTCAATCGTCCTGAGCCGTCAGAAAGAGGGCTGCCTTTAAAGGATGTATTGGATGGAGGTGTGACACTGGCACAGTCAAGTTTTAATTGAAACCTAATATTCCATAGGCAAAAACTAGCTTTTGGTAATCAAGAAATACAGTTTTCTGAAACTTTGGCAGAGGTTCTTAGTTTCTCCAGCACATTCTCTTTTACCCCATGGTTCTCTCAACTTTTTCCCTCCTCTGCCCGTGCACTCTGCTCAGTTTATCTAAGCAAGAAAATTAACATGGAGTGTGCATATTCTAAGATTTCTAAATTCTGCTTTGGCCAGTGGCTGTTTTTTTTAATTCTTCTGTTTGTTTGTTTGTTTTCTTAATACTTTCTGTAGTCTTTATGCTTTGCTCTGGGTAATTTTTGTCCTTTTGACTGGGAAGGGAAGAAGCTTTCAGGGTTCAGATGAAAGTATTATGGGAGACGGGGAAAGGAGGCAGATATTCTTTTTTTTATATTATGTAATTTTGATGTTTTATAATATTATCCCACCACACTGCACTGAGTTCTTTTGAATAGATAGATAATTGTATGGGAAGGAAAGTGACAAGTGGGTAGCTAAATCAAATGAAATTTTAAAAAATACAGTTACCATTATTATTATATCAGAGAAAATTAAGTTCACCCCAATGTTACAAAACATCCAAATTTAAGTGGCTCAAGCACACAAGTTTTGTTTTATATTTCTTTTCACCCAAGGAATAGCCCAGTCTTGGTATGACAGTTCAGTTAAGTAATCAGGGACCCAAACTCCTTCCAAATTTTGACTTCATCATTATTTTATGTAGTCTTCATCTGTATGTTCTTAAATATTGCTGGAGCTCCTACCATTACGTCAACATTCCAGCCAGTGGTAAGGAGGCACAGCAAGAGGCACATTCACTTTAACATAAGCTACCAACAACTTTCATTTATAACCCTTTGGTCAGAAATTGATAAGGTGGCTAGCTTATCTGTAAAGGAGGCTAACACAGAATCTATACTCTGGGTGGCTGAATATATTTTTAGTTGTCCCAGCTTTAAAAAAATCAATGATTCTTTTACAATATCAGATGAGGAAAAGAAGTAATAGAAGAAACTCTTAATCTCTGTCACAGTTATTATAGAATTAGTAATAAATAATTTCAATAAATATTTACTGAATGAATTTTAGGGCACAGACCATATATGATGACAGTTAGGACTAGATGTGAAGTGAGATCTAAAGCTAAGATATACCAAATTGTCAAGGGCCTTAAATAGCAGCATAGGTACTTATACCATGCATAAGAAAATGTATAGACATAGTGAGCCATTTAAGGTTGTAAAATGGAGGAAGGACATGATCTTATTTATGTTTCGGGAAGAAACATTTGATAATAGTGAGAGGATAGCATGATTAGCTATAAAACTAGAATCAGGAACATCTGTTTGCTAGCAATTGCAACTCTTCAGGTAAGAGATAATAAGGGTCTGAATCTAGATATTGAGATAAGAGGTGCAGGAATAACTTTGAAAGGCATTTCATGGATAATTAGGAGTAAAATTCATGATTAGTAATCCTCTAAAATGTCAGGAGTACAAGAGATGAGAGATGAATGTTAACCATATGCTTCTTATTTGGATGACTAAGGTTATGCCAGTAAATAATACAAAACAAAGAACAAGTACTGTAATGGATCTAAGGAAGGACAAAACAGCTCTTGATATTGGAGACCTGTTCTAATACACACCTATTCTCAATGTTATTACAAGTCCTTCTGATGCTAAAAGTTAAGCCATGTTGTTCTGCTCTTGGACATAAACAACCTCACCAAACATGAATATCAAACACAATAACTCAGTAACCATGACTAAATAAGATAAAAAGATGAATTGGGAAATTCACAAAATACCAAATATTCCCCTCCCTCAGCTAAAATAAATGACTGTTACTTCTTTACCAATTACAGCTTTATTCTCACTCTGGCCAGCCCTCCTACACATAAAATTTATTGAGATATTCAATAATAGATTTGCTCTCTGTTTCTGATAGCGCCCAATCTAGAGCTAGTCCCTGCTTCCTTAGATCCTCTCCAAAATTACTCAAACTAAAGTCTTACAGTAAGTCCTTTCTAACATCCTCTTTGTGAGACACCCTAAATTTTGCTATGTTGTGCATTTTCCCTAACTGTAACCAGTAATAAATTCAACTTGTTTAACTATAAGTGTATGTTGGTGGTCTTTGGCTTCAGGTCATTGATACATCAACAGGCCTAATATTGGACTATATAATCTTGAAGTACCTCTGGGTATGTAAGAGACAGTTGGAAATTCAGTCTTGGAGTCCAGATAACAGGAGGGACTGGATACATATATTGGAAAGTCATCAACTTTTATGCCAATATTTCCCAAACTAGTATACACAGTTTCAGTAGATTTGATAAATGCACCATGACGTGATCTATACTCCAATGGTATTGGAAAGGATTAGTTTAAAAATGGTTGAGAAGGTTCATTACTTCAGAATTATCATAGGATTTAGTTTATATTATGAATGTTACTTTACATCATGAATCACACAGAAAATTCTAAATGTATTTGAATATAGAACTACTTTTCTAGCTAGACCTAATGCCGTGAGATATTGCATAGAACATTACTTGGGAAATGTTTCAAAAGAAAGGTGAAACATTAGGGGTAAATAAGATTCCTCAAAGAGTAAACATACACCAAAAGAGGAAAAAAAAACAAGAATATAATCTGTTGCAAAACATAACCATTATTGGAACTTACCCGCTGGCGCAGTGGTTAAGAATCTGCCGGCCAATGAAGGGGTCATGGGTTCGATCCCTGGTCCAGGAAGATCCCACATGCCACATAGCAACTAAGCCCATGCGCTCTAGAGCCTGCAAGCCATGACTACTGAGCCTGTGCACCTAGAGCCGGTGCTCTGCAACAAAAGAAGCCACTGCAGTGAGAAGCTCACGTACCGCAACTAGAGAAAGCCCATGGGCAGCAATGAAGACCCAACGCAGCCAAAAATAAGTAAATTTAAAAAAAACCATTATTAAAATTTATCTAAATTTATAATTAAACTACATTAGAAACAAAGGTGATACTCAAAACTCATCTCTTCCTAATTTTTTTTACTACATCATACTTTTTTTAAAAATTAATTAATTAATTAATTTATATTTGTCTATGTTGGGTCTTCGTTGCTACGCACGGGCTTTCTCTGGTTGCAGCAAGCGGGGGCTAATCTTCGTTGCAGTGCACGGGCTTCTCACTGTGATGGCTTCTCTGGTTGCGGAGCATGGGCTCTAGGCATGCGGGCTTCAGTTGTTGTGGCACATGGGCTCAGTAGTTGTAGCTCATGGGTTCTAGAGCGCAGGCTCAGTAGTTGTGTTGCAAGGGCTAAGCTGCTCCACAGCACGTGGGATCCTCCTGGACCAGGGATTGAAGCTGTGTCCCCTGCATTGGCAGGCAGAGTCTTAACTAGTGTACCACCAGGGAAGTCCAAACATCATACTATTATCTATGTTTTTGAGCTTCTGACTGTTTGATCTGTATGGTGGAATGTGAAGATTTTAAAACAGAATTAGGTAATACACATTTTGTAAAGACACCTGACCCCTCAAAAAAGATACATATTAAATACAATAGAATAGTTACTTACCAGGGTGGAGGGTGGAAATAGGAGTGGATAAAGGAAATACATAACTAAAATAAGAAAGGAATATTGTCCTGACCAATGATGAAAATGTATACTAACTGAGAAATATGACTAAACCTAACCTGAGATTACAACAGTTTCTGGTGGGAAAATGGCATCAGAGTTAAGTAATCCAGACTGATAAACATAGAAGTAGATAAATGGACCCCTGGGCAAGCGTGAGAAGTGAAATGTTAAGTGTTTTGGGCCAATAATCCATATCTACAATGACATATCCAACATAAAATGTTAAAAGAAATGCAAATTTGGGGGTACATTTTATAACTATAAAGTTTTAGCAGGGAATATACCTGTAGATGTCATCATGGACCAAATCATAAAGAATCTGATATACCATACCAAGAAGTTTGGTTTTTATCGTAAAAGCAATGAAAACCCAGTGAAAATTTTATGGAAGGAATGATGTGATTAGTTATCTAGAAAACATCCCTGGCAATGTGAGGAAAGGATAGATAGTGGTAAATGTGAAGGTAGGGAGACAACTTGGGAAACTACTACATAATCCACGAGAGAAAAAGGTAGGGCCTAACTGAAATCAGCAGCTGTGTGAATAGAAATGAAGAGATTCAGGAGAGAGATGAAAGAAGGAGAAGCTAAACAATGTTATTATTGACTATTTATGTGGGAGTGAGGACTGAATGAAGGAAGAAGTCAAGGATGATGGTGTGAATGATAATGCCCTTTACTGGAATTAGGAGTTCTTATTGCTTGCTTTTTAAACATAACTTCATGAAGGGTAAGTAGTGAATTTATCAATAGTTTCAGACATATCAACTTCAAGTACCTCTCAGATATTAGAACATCAATGGCATAACCTATTGTACATCCAGAACAAATCATTTTTAATATTACCATTCTCTATACAAAAAAATTATTTTCAGAAAAAGTTGTAAAAAGAAACAACAAATTATGGCCAGAAGAGAAAGCACACAGTGAAATTATTTTTTATGGAATTTTGTATATAAAATCATGTAGTAAAAATATTAAAACTGAAAATATTAATTAAATGCTGGAATATAAGAATATAAAAGAAAACATACTAATGTTTTTTAATTATATTTTAACACATTTTTGACCAGAGATGCATTACGGGCATTAGTTTCTGCAAAAATCCCCCAGTCGATAATGTGTTAAAAGGGTAAAATTTATTCCTACATATTGGTCTGTCACAGCATTCAATAATAACATAATTGTTTTTGTTTTCAAGCCCAAACTTCTGCATATTTGTCAAAAACTTCATCGAAAATTGATCTTCTTCACATATTCATATTTACAAGATAGTATAGCCAGATTTGTCAATTTCTCTTCACTTAGAATTGAAGAGCACTTTAAACTAATTTTAACATTTATGTTTCTTTCACACAAAGCAACATATATGCAACTAGTGAAAAAAACCTTATACTTTATAATAATCTGATTCACAATAAATTGCAAAGATTGTTACACTATCCACGTCTTTGTTTCTTCAGAATGTATGCTGGTGGTTTCGAATGGCTCTTCAGTCAAAAATACTTCCACTACAATATTTTCACCATAAAATGCATCATAAATTTCTATAACACTGGTTATAACTACAAATTTTTTCTTCTTTTGCAAAAGTGAAAGAAAATGGCCGAATGATAACAAACATGGACATTATTTGATCCATTGCTTTAGAACAAGTGTCCATTCTTCATGGAAACAATTAAGGCATTCACATGTTGCTATTTTTAATGGCAATGTAATACTAGCATCTTCTGTTGTTTCTCCTGGCATTCTTCTCTGAAATTTGACTCTTTTTTCTATATGAATGTCAATTTTCTTACTTTGTTGGTCATTGTTGTTAAATAGTTAATATCCTTTCCCACAATTTTCTGTACGCCTCTCTTTAAGAAATGATTTTAAAGCTTGGTGTTTCACTGTACAGTGCTCCAGGATAATTCCAGCTGTTTGTGATTTTTTTTTTTTTTTTGGTCAGATTAACCTCATCTAAAACCTCACACTAGAAAAAGCAAGATAACTCAAAAAAAATCACACACATCTATCATTGTTTATTTTGAATCACTGTTAAATGCAGGAATTTGTCCTATCACAGAGATTGCAAATGAACTGTGTCAATAAGTGAGCTCAGTTGATTCCAAACAATTACAAACTTATTACTGAATAGGTGTCCCTAGGTCTACATGTGTCAGGGGCCTACTGCATAACTGGAAGTTTTCCAAACTTACTTTCATATAGAATACAATGTTTATTAAAGTTAATAAAACTTTACTAATTTCGAAGCTTACATATATAATTTTAAAACTTAACAGTAAATCTGAACTAGCTATTTATACTTAGACTGATAAAATATTTGTTCAGGGAGGAGAATTTCTATCACTGAATTTTTTTTTAGAATTTCTAATGCATGGTGATAATAAAAACAGATTGACTTTTAGTCAGGATTATAGCTGGTTTAAAATTCTACACAGGGACTTCCCTGGTGGTTCAGTGGTTAAGACTTCACCTTCCAATGCAGGGGATGTGGGTTTGATCCCTGGTCAGGGAGCTAAGATCCCACATGCCTCATGGCCAAAAAACCAAAAAAACATAAACCAGAAGCAATATTGTACCAAATTCAGTAAAGACTTTTAAAATGGTCCACATGAAAAAAAAAATTCTATACAGACTAATCCCTGCACCCTCCCTCATTTCTTGTGCCCAGACCTGACCTCTCCCACAGCCTGGCCCTTGGTAATTCACTGCACTATAAAATGGATTGTTACAGACATGAACATAGATTAGCAGCTCTCAATCTCAGCACTAGTGACATTTGGGCTGGGTAATTCTTTGTTGAATCAATAGTGTTCATATGGCTAGGGTCAGGTATAAAAAAGTCTGGTATGAAGTGCCACTATATAGGTAAATCTATCTGGCAAGATTTCTAGCTTGGACAATGATATATGTGGGGAGATGAAAGAGGAAAGGAGTCACTGGCTCAGCCAACACATTCAGATGAGTCAATACTGGCAAAGAAAAGAAGTGATATCTTGTACCCCAAGGTCAGTTGAGTACCTGGGAGGTTACTGGTGACTCTGACCAGCAGAGCTTCAGTGGGGTTTTAAAAGGGGATTCCAAAACTATGCAACAGCTAAAAAGTGAAGAAGCAGAGACAGCACTTTCAAGAACCTTGAGTATGAGTTGGGGAAAATAATGGAATTTCTTTCTTTAAACTTAATCCTTGCCAGAGAAAAGGCATTGAATTCCTTCAAGGAGAAGCTATATGACCTGCTAAATTTAACTCCCAAGCTACATATTTTCTCTCTCTCTTGGTCTTGATGGACATGCAACCAGAAATATTTGCTATAAATTCCTTGCTCTTGATGGTACGTTCAATTAAAAACGTTTTCTCTGAACTGGCTTTTACACCATTCACTTCATTCTATCTTGAATTTCCATCTTTATGTTTAAATATAACTGCAGCAAAATTCCCTTTAAATATTACTCATTTACAAATCTGCAAATTCCCAGTCTATTATGATTCATGAAGTTTGGTTTTTGCCTCAAAAGATTTTGCTTCACTTTTTAAAAATTTCAATAATTTAAGAGAGCTTTCTTTTTCAGAGGTATGTGTAGGGGAGATATATTTAAGAAATTTAAAAGGTTTTAATTTCTATGTCTGTCTAACAATGTTTTTGGAAACTTTAAATAAGAGTATATAAAAAAACTTTTAGATGCTTTACATTATTTATGAAATAGGGTGCCTTTTATTACCTTGCTTTTATTTAACTAATTTCCTCTGCTGAGGAATTTTCTCCCTATTCTATATCTGCCTATTGAAGTCCCACCCTTCTTTCAAAATAGAACTCAAAACCCACCTCCTCTAGGAAACCTTCTAATCAAATTGCTCTCACTTCCCTGTAATATTCTTTCTCTGGCACTTAATATATTGAGTTGGCCTTGGTGTTAGGATTATTAAAGTTATTACTCTGTAAGTCTATGGTGAACGTGGACAAGGACAAGGACAATGCCTTAATCATTTTTCAAAATCTCCTACTGAACCTAGCACCATGCTTTGCAAAACAGATGGTCAAAAATGTTGATTTAAGTGAATCAAAGCCAATCACTTTATTGAAAATGAATCCAAATTGGGCTTTAATAATGTTTTCTGAACTTAGCTTTAAAATATTATAGGCTTTGTTGCATAATCTTGAGCCTATCTTGGGCTAATTGGCAAATAATTAAAAAATAAATCATATATATGTTAAGATTTATAGTTTATAAAGTGCCTTAGCTCATTAATTGCTGAACAATCAATAAATAATTAGGTGCATGGGAAAGAATAGTGGTCATAAATTATTAATGTAATTTAAACATTTATATCATAGAGTTGTTGTAAAACTGCCACCAGTGATTCTATGTCAAGATACTTGGATTGCCCTCTTATTACCTCTGTGATCTCAGGTGTATTTGTTGTTCGTAAGACATGCATCCTTCATATGTACCATGCCTATCTCCCAAAGTTACTGTCAAGATCAAATTAGATAATGGAAAATAATAGCAGATTAAATTATTGAGAGGTAAACATTCAAGAACTCTACATTGTGTTTTCATTTAATCATCACAACAATCCTATCAGGGATTACCATTCCCATTTTTATAAAAAAAAGAAGCCTTGTCACAGAGAGTTAATATAATTTGCCCAAGGGCACATATTTATTAAAAGATAGAATTAGAATTTGATATCCGTCTGATTCCACAGCCAGAGCTCTAGGCCAAAATGCTAAATTGCTAAGTGTCAGCTCCATCCCTTCAGATTTTATAAAACTTGACTATGTAATATTAACTAGCTATTTCAAAATTTTTTAAGATCTAAAATTCCTACAAGAGAAACTTTTCTTTAAATTTCCTAGAGATATAAAGTAACAAATCTAACCAAAACACTCCATAAACATTGACATGAAATTTAGGCAAAAAATAATCTGTTAGAAGATTCATTTAGGAAACATATTAGCCTAGTAACTTGCCAACTACTTGTCTCCTATACAGTAACTAGTTACACTCTTCGGTATGTTATATATATAAAACATTGAATCTTACATAAATCCATTAGTAGCTCAATTAGAGGGTTTATTATTGCCTAGGAGTTCACTTCAAGTCAAAAATTGAAACCAGAGGAGTTAATCTTAGACATTAAAAATATAAAGTCTGTACACTGATGTGTATAAAATTGATGACTAAAAGAACCTGCTGTATAAAAAAAAAGATAAAATTCAAAAATAAAAAAAAACTAATACTTAACTTTCTTTGGGTTATTTGTATGGAAATATGCTAATATAAATGTTTCAGACATTACATGAAATTCCTAAAAATCTTATACGTTCTGGTGTAATAAGTCATAATTCTAGTTATTACTTTAAAATGTATATCTCAGAAATAACTAAATTTCCTTGTCAATTGCATTATTATGAACTTTCATCAAATCTTTAACCGTGGTCATTTTCAAGTCTTTTGTCATTTACAGACAGTTCTGGGTGTACTCTGATGCTTTTGCAAAAATGTTCCTATAAAAGGGTTTCATTTTCAAGGAATTCATGGAAAAGACTCTGACAAGTACAGGTTTCTGGTAACTGACTATACTGCTGAACTGAATGAATAAGCATTTTCAGAACTCTAATGGAAAAGTGATGAATTCATAAAAGTGCTAATAAAAGATGAAAAAAAATAATTACATGGGACTGAGTGGACTGATGAGGATGATTATAATTTTTGTGACTTTCTGTTTGAATAAAAATATATATATATAAAGTCTGATAGATCCATCTATTTCCTTCTAATTCAAAAATGCTATTATAAGCCATTCATTCAGATTGATTTCTTTAAGATGCCAAGTTTCAACTGTAATGTGAAATGTGGAGAACACTGCCATCCAGGGGATAGAGGATTGAAAATGCAGAGCCAATGTATGGACACCAAGAAGGGAAAGGGGGGGGTGGGGGGTGGGGCCGCGGGCAGGGAGTGATGAATTGGGAGATTGGGACTGACATATATACACTAATATGTATAAAATGGATAACTAATAAGAACCTGCTGTATAAAAAAAATAAATAAAATAAAATTCAAAAAAGTATATATATAATTAAAAAGAAAATGCAGAGCCAGAAAAACCGAGAAACTTAATGCAGTGGTTCTAAGCTGGGATTGAAATAGTTGTGTTGGAATCTGTTGTGAGGTGAATTACTAATAATAGCTCAAGTACTAAAGATTGTAAATGACATACTGAAAAAAATGACAGGTTCGCCAATAATAATTTCTCTTTACCACTTATTCAAGTAAGAGAAAGGCATAACATTTCAGTTTTCTTAAACCCCATAGCTTTTTTAAAAAAACATTTTATTGTGGTATAATTGACATACAAAAAGCTGTAAATAATTAATATTTTCAACTTGATGACTTTGGAGATAAGCATACACTGTGAAACCATCACCACAATCTGTGCCATTAGCATATCCATCACCTCCAAAAGTTTCTTCCTGCCCCCTCTATCATTATTTGTGTGATGATAAAAACACTTAAATGCTTTTAAGATTTGTCCTCTTAGCAAATTTTTAAGTATACAATATTGTTAACTATGAGAACTATGCTGTACAGTAAATCCACAGCACTTAATTATTTTGTATAACTAAAACTTTGTGCCTTTTGACTAATACTTTCCCATTTTCCCCTCCCTCAGGCCTCTGACAACCACCATTCTGTTCTTTGCTTCTATGAGTTTGACAGCTTTTGATTCCTGATACAAGTGGTATCATGTATTTGTCTGTCTGTGTCTGGCTTATTTCACTTAGCATAATGTCCTTCAGGTTCATTCATGTAGTTACAAATGGCAGAATTTCCTTCTTTTTAAAAGTTGAATAACAATCTATTTTTTGTGTATAACACATTTTCTTTATCCAGTCATCCACAGATGAACATTTAGATTGCTTCAATGTCTTGGATACTGTGAATAATGCTGCAGTGGGCTCAGTTACCAGGTGATCCTACCATTCTATATTCCCACAAATGATGCTTGAGAGTTCCAGTTGTTCCACATCCTCACTAGCACTTGTTATGCTCACTTTTTAACTATTCTAATAGGTGTGTAATTGTATCATATTGCGGTTTTAACTTGCTTTTCCCTGATGATGTTGAACATACTTTCATGTGCTTATTTGCTATCTACATATCTTTTTTTTAAATATACCATTTTAGCCATTTTAAACATTTATTTATTTATTTATATTTGGCTGCATTTGGGTCTTCATTGCTGCATGCAGGCTATCTCTACTTGCGGTGAGCAGGGGCTACTCTTTGTTGTGGTGCGTGGGCTTCTCATTGCAGTGGCTCCTCTTGTTGTGGAGCACAGGCTCTAGGCGTGCGGGCTTCAGTAGTTGTGGCATGCAGTCTCAGTAGTTGTGGCTCACAGGCTCTAGAGTGCAGGCTCAGTTGTTGTGGTGCACAGACTTAGTTGCTCAGCAGTATGTGGGATCTTCCTGGACCAGGGCTCAAACCCTTGTCCCCTGCATTGGCAGGCAGATTCTTAACCACTGCACCACCAGGGAAGTCCCACATATCTTTTTAAGTGTATTTTCTGTCCAGATCTTTTAGCCACTTATTTTATTGGGTTCTTTTTATCCTTATTGAGTTTGGAGAGTTCTTTACATATTCTAAATAAAAGTCCTTTATAAAATATGTTAGTTGCAAAATTTTCCTCTCCATATAGAGCTTATCTTTTTACTATCTTAACAGTACATTTTGAAGAAAAGTTTTAATGTTGATTCAGTCCAGTTTATCAGTGCATTTTTATATGGATTCTGCATTTGTTCTGATATCCAAGAAATCTTTGCCTAACCCTAGGTCACAATGTCTTTGTCCTATCTTTTATTCTAGAAGTTTTACAGTTTTGTGCTTTACATTTAGGTGTGTAATACATTTTAAGGTTTTTTTTTTGTATTTGGTGTGAGATGTGGGTCAAAGTTAATTTTTTACATGAGTATCCAATTGTTTCAGCACAGTTTTTGAAAAGGCTACCTTTCCTCCACTGAATTATCTTTACAACTTTGTTGAAAATCAGTTGTCCATATATGCATGGGTCTATTCCTCAACTCTATTCTGAATGCTCAACATCCATGAGTTTAGTTGTAATCTAGAAATGTATGATTACAATTTTTGAAAGTGCAAAATGATAGAAATGTCAGTCATCAGGCATGTTAGATAAGGAGAATATTACTTTTGAGGTAATTTCCTTTTTTCAAAGAACGTGGGTGTTATAGACTGAATTGTGTCTCCATATATTGAAACTCTAATCCCCGATATAATGATGTTTGGAGATAAAGTCTTTAGGGAGTCAGTTAAGGTGAAATGAGGTCATAAGGGTGGAGCCCTAATACAATAGGATTGACATCCTTATAAGAAGAGGGAAAGACATCAGAGAAGGCTCTTCCGGGTATGCACATTGGAAAGGCCATGTGAGGACACAGCAAGAAGGCTGTTTCTGCAAGCCAGGAAGAGAACTCTCAGGAGAAACAACCATGATAGCACCTTGATCTTGGACTTCTAGCCTCCAGAATTGTATGAAAATAAATTTCTGTTGTTTAAGCCACCCATTCTGTGGTATTTTGTTGTAGCCTGAGTAGACAAATACAGTGGGATTTGAGAAAGTCTTAAGAAGTTTGAATTTGGAAAACTTGAGTCCCCATTGTATATGCTTGCGAATCCTTACTTCCACTAAATGTAACACTGCAATAAAGAGGAAAAAGATCTTATACCAGTTGCTTTTAATGATAATAGTTTTGTTTTTTTCATATCTCTGACAGCATTTAAATGATCCAGGACCAGCCCTTCAGGAATAAAAGGGGCAGGTGTTGCTTTCTAGAGAAACTTGTAGCCTGATGAACGCAAATGCATTATTATTACTAGAGGACATGTGTATAGCTTAATGAAAGCAGATTAGTTAGTAGAATCGCCTCTGTAAAGAATCAAAATGATTTTTGAGGTTGTCACATCAAAAGACAGAGATGGATTGATATTTAAGTGATACATCAGGTACAATGAAAAACTACGAGTCACTTTAAAAATGAATATCTAAGGTTGCTGAGAGCTTATCATGTAAAAGAGTAGACAGTACATAAGAAATTTCAAATTAAAGTAGAATATTGTAAATAATATAAGAATGAACTGCTGATGAGAAAAATTAACTTCTGTTGGGGGCTCTGAAGACAACTCTTAAAAAAGGATGTATAGAATGTGAACCTGTCTTGAAAAGTAGCACTTGAGAAAGCCGATCTGGCAGAAGGAGCATCATAAGCAAAGGAGAGAGCTTCTGCTAAGAAAAGGTAGAGCCTGAAGAGACTGTGCTGGCTAGAGAAATGAGATGTTGGAGAACAAGAGGAGTGGTCAAGTGAAAACACTACAGAGACTTTAAGAGCTACAGACAAATTTCATATTAATACATTTTTTGAAGCATTATGGAATAATACTAACACCTTTCTCCTAAATTAGAAGACACATTTTCCATAAAGCTCTGCATTTATCTTTAAAACAACCTTTCCTGAGTATTTATGTATGAAGTGCATACTAGCCACCTGGGGTGAAAAACCCCTGCACTCCAGGAGATCAGTTTTAATGAGGAGAAGTAGCTGAATAAGGAGACAATTAAAATTCAGCGTATGATTTATGAATGCAAAAACTACCTTTATGCAACGCTAGTCAAAAAGGAAGTCACACATTAATCCGATTGTGTCCAAATCACACACTGAAGAATACCAATCCAAACACAAGACTGAGTTATTGTAAATTGAGTACAGAATCAGGAGTCAAGAGCATTGGCCCTGCACAGGACTGTCTTCCTGGACAGAAGCTCAGAAGTGGGCCTGGCTTAAATTTACCTTCAACACAGTCGTGAAATACTTAATAAGTTTATCTGTGAATTTGAGTTCTGTAAGTGAAATCCAGTGGGACAATGAAACATATGTCAACGGCTTAGTCTCAGGTCAAGTGTGGTCTTACCTGCCACATACTTCCATTCGGGTTCTCTGGCTTCCTACTTCCCTGTCTCTGCCCAGCAACTACTGCCATCTTGGTCCAGTACAGGTACTCCTCCCTGAGTCCTCAAGCATGGGTCCCAGGCACCTGTGAAGATGTGCACTCGCCCCATGGCATCCCTGTGCTTGAGGGAGCATCACATTAAATACCAAATAGAAAGCACATGACAGGTCAAAAGACACCACGGAAGAAAAGAAGAAACTTTTTCCTACTTTTTGAATGGGGAGGGGGTGTCCTGCATTTTCATTTTGCACTGGGCCCCTTAGATTATGTAACCAGCCCTGGAATCCTGTAGCAGTGGTCGGCTCCAGCTGGGCAACTCTTGACAAGACACTTGGTTCCTCGAAAGTTAGTTTCCAAACCTGTAAAATAAGAATAATATTTCCTATCTCGTTGGATTTGACTATTTTGGAGATAATTCACGCAAAGGGTTGGTCTCAGCGCTTGACCCATTTTAAAGCTCTATACCACCAGCTGTTAACTATTAATATGTTATTTAACTCCGACTCAGTCCCTCATGTGTCCTCTACACGCAGCCTAATACTTCAAAACAGCCAATCTCACAGGCAGCATAAAATGTGCATCCTGGTTTTGCTTTATAAGTTCCTTAGACCTTCTTACAGTGTGCAGAAAAATATGTCCATGCTTGGGTTATAAAGTGAGGCTGGTAAAAAAGCTGAATCTAACAGATGTGTTTGTTAGAAGCGCAAAAATCTTCACAAACGCTAGATAAAAATTCGGAGCAAAATTGGTCGCTCAAGTGATCATTTCATACAGGCTTTCACCCCCATTGAGATACGAAAAACAAGGTCCTTACACAGCTGGACCCATTCTGCGAACCAATATAAGAAAATTAGCATCTTGAAAAACTTCTAAACAAGGCAACGGCTTCTGGAGCGCCCTCTTTACCACCGGCCCCTGCCTGGTTTCCATAGGAACGCGCAAATCAGACTGGGAGCACTCCACGCAGGAAGTTGTTCTCCGTCACTTCCGTCCTTCACCTCAGAGTCAGTGTACCTTTTAACTCGCGCCTCGGCTGAAGCAGTCGGCGGATGAATTTTGGGCCAACGAGGCCGCCGTTGGAGGGGCGTGGCAACGCGCCCGCGTTCTGGCCGATGCAGTTCACGTGCGGACAGCAGGGGATCCTCTTAGAGCTACCATGGCCCAGCCGGGGACTTTGAACCTCAATAACGAGGTGAGCACCGAGGTCTAGAAACTTGTGGGACTGACCTTTAGGGCCCTCAGAACAGCTCTGCTGCGTCTTTTTGAAGGGCCTGGGCGAGGCGGGAGTCAGGCGAGTTTTCCGGAACTCAAGAGACTGACAACCGTAACTCCCCACCCCCACCCTCCTACCCCCTGGTTTCTAGGTGAAGCGTCTTTGGCCCTCAGTCCTCGTGAGCTTTTATTTGTGGTACTTTGGGAAGATCATTTAATCTTTTTATTCAGTGTTCCTCTGTAAAACGAAGCTCATGATAGTACCTTCCCCAGCAAGGCTGGAGTGAGAATTAACTGGAGTATGTAGTGTTTGCACAGTGCCTGACAGTAAACTCTCAGTATGTATTTCCTGCCTTTTGTTGACTGCAGAAAATGAAAGGGAGAGGTTGAGAGCTGTAGCTTTTCCTAAGAAATTGTTCATCTTGAATGAGACCGTATCATTTATAAGGATGTACGCTCGCCCAGTACCTCATTTCTTCTTTCAGCTACTGTCCTATTTCTCTGCTTCCATTTACAGCAAAACTTTAATACTTGTTGTCCACAGTTTTCATCTCTCCTTCTCTCTTAAATCCAGTCTCATCAGACGTTTGCCCTCATCACCTCCACCGTTACATGTCACCAGGTTACCATTTCTGTCATTATCCTTTTTTAGTTTCTGCTTCTATTCAAGGAAGTCATAGTCATCAAAGACTTAAAGTAAGCTGGAAAAGTGGGGATCAAATGAGGACCTCACAGCTACAGCAAAGGAAATTATTCGCCGTTTTTATTCAGTGGATATATGAGTCTGCTGTGAGCAAGCCACTGTTCATATTACACAGTTTTGTAAGCAACCTGTTCTCAGGTAGGAAAGGGTAAGCAACATCCATCAATGATACAGGATAATGCTCACAGAAAAAAGTTACGTAGTGCAGAAAAATTTCCAAAGAGGGCAAAATGAAATGAGTGATACTTGTTCTTGGTCTTTAAGGGTCCTACACAGGATTGCATTCAGGAATTCAATGATGGAGAAAGAAGGTGTTCCAACCAGAGGGACCAGTATAAGCGAGGAAAGAATGGGAGTGGGAAACACCTTGGATTGTATAGTAGTAGATAACTCTCTACTGATGAGAACTTGTTGGATAAAGTAGGAAATAAAGCTGAAATGTATTATTGCCTTACTACCAGGTTAGTAAGTCTGGGTTTCACTTGACAGTGGAGAACAGGGTATACTGAAGAGGAGAACTCTTGAAGGTGTTTATATTGATAAACATATGTCAAGCTCGTGCTAGTTACAGAAAGCATTTGGTGGTCTTTTTTTCCCATTAAATTCCCTAGGAGGTATAAAAGATCTTAATCGGAGTGATGTCCTTGGAAATTCACTGGAAATACTAGTGAACTTCCTGTTCAATTTCGAAATTACTGTGAAAGGAGTGGTGACAGTCATTTACCCCGCTCTTCACTTAAGGCTCTTTCTTTTTCCACTTAGTTTCCAGGCCTCTTCAAAACAGTTAAAATTTGACCTTTAGGAAGTCTTCAGTAATTCACCTCAGTCTGGGCTAGGTGTCTATTCTTTATGCAGCCAGGATGCTTTCTACTCTGAAAACACTTGTTTACCTGTTTCTCTCTTTTGGTGTATATGTCTGTCACCTGCAACACATGTGGTCTGTAACTGTGCTGGATGATTGAATGAACTTATCCAATTAGGAAGTTTATACATCCCACACTGAAGTAAACCTTACATGTTCTAATATGAAGGTAGGAAAAAAAGGACAGAAGAAAGTGGAGATGGTGGAAGAAAAGTGTTATAATTTAAAATTAATGGGAGAAACACTACTAAGGGAAAAACAGTTGTTTACATAAAAATTGAAAAACAAAGGGGGAAAAATGGGACAACCAATTAGAAAAAAATACAGCAAATATGAAAGATAAGTGGCCAATGCCATTACTATAAAATAGCTCATGGAACTTAAGAAAAGTCATCTCATAGAAAATTGGTAAAAGAAATGAATTAAAACTTCTTCATGGAAGAAATATATATGAAAAAGAGTTTAAATTCACTGTTATCTTTCCTATCTTTCCATTACTTTTCCATCATCACCCCTATCTTAGTCCAAGTTGTATCTCCCAGCAGAGCTACTATCCTAGCCTCCCAGCTACTTTGACTTGTTTTCTCATCTCATCTCTCTAGTATAGCTGGAGTGCTCTCTTCAAAACAAATCTAATCATGTGTTTCCTTGCTTAGAACTGATTTGGTGGCTTCCTGTTGCTTTTGGTCAAGACCGATCTACACAAAGCCAGTCTCCACTGTTATACCACTACCCTCACCGCCCTCAGGCTGTGTACTTCAGCCACACTGGCTTTCCTCCACTGTCTAGCATAGCCTTCTCCAGATCTTTTGCACTTGCTGTTCCTTTTACCCACAGCTCCTTTTCCTCTCAGTACATTTTATACTTCTGTTTAGTCACTTTCTCAGGGAAATGCTTCTTGACTTTCATTTACTCCTTTTGTAAGCTCTTGTAGCACTATTTACTTCTTTTTAGCCTGTGTAAGAATTGCTTAATGTGTGGGGCATGTGAATGTGAGAGAGAGAGATTTCTTATGCCCTCAACCTGACTAAATTTTCGCTCACCATCATATCCTCAGTGCCTGTCTGTTAAATGAGTAACTTGAGGCATCATTTTTATGATCCTTAATAACTTAAATTAGGTCTCCTTAACTGAGATTCAGGAATGAATTTCAGGGATCATATAACTGCCTGAAATTATGTGTAATTTGTTGTATTTAGCCTGTCTCTGGGGGAGGGGGAAATATTTCATAAGTTTTATCACATTTGCAAAAATTTGTAAATCTCTGGTATTATCTTTGGAATATTGGTACTCATATCTGTGATTAATTTGATTGGAATCCTTTTTCCATAATTTTTAATTATAGTCTTTTCTTTTAAAAAGTTATGTGTTGGGCTTCCCTGGGGGCGCAGTGGTTGAGAGTCCACCGCCGATGCAGGGGACACGGGTTCGTGCCCCGGTCAGGGAAGATCCCACATGCCACGGACCGGCTGGGCCCGTGAGCCATGGCCACTGAGCCTGCGCGTCCGGAGCCTGTGCTCTGCAGCGGGAGAGGCCACAACAGTGAGAGGCCTGCGTTTTGCCAAAAAAAAAAAAAAAAAAAAAAGTTATGTGGCCAGCTAACTTACAGTATATTTAATTTCCCAAAATGTCTTTTGTGAAAATAAAAGCCAGCTTGCAGACACAACTATTATATTATGCTAACTTTCAATGTCTTCAGCTCTAATTCTAATTTTTTCAATAATTTTCCAGGGCTAAAGGCTGACATTTATAACATACTTCCTGGCTCTAGGTTCTTAAAATACATGTATTCTTCTGAAATAATGTAAAATTCTACCTTTTTTAAAAAATAAAGTATTACTTTTTACTTTATCTTATGATTATTTATTGCATATTTTATCTTCACAAGCGCTCATGTGGACTTTGAAGAGAGAATATTTAATTGATTTATTATAGCAGCTTCCCTAATCTTTAACGTAGTACCTTGTGTATAATAAGTACCATATACTTGCTGGGCAGATAAAAGTATGGCTAACTCAACTTGAATCACCTAATGTTCAGATGAGGGGGAGAAATCTGCTAAATGAAGACTTTTTTCTCCCTTTCCATTAGAACCAGAGAAGGGATGTACAATTGAAAACGACAGTAAGCGTTTAGTGAGTAAAGAATTGGGAAAACTAGAGCTGGGTTTCCTTCAGTCATTTGTTTCTTTAGGCAGCAGTGATATATAAAATCAGAATTAGGAGGTGAAACATTCTGATCTGGTACTCTAATTCCACAGTAGGGCCAAAGGCTTCTGTATGAAGCTGACATTATTTTATTCTTGATAGCAGATTATTAAGAAGCTCATTAGAAAATTGCTTTCCGTGTCCTGCAAGATAGTAAAGGTAGAAACTAAAATGCCAGAGAACAAAATGATTTGCCTTTACTTATTTGTAAAAGATAAGAATGTCAAGAATTGTGTTTGTATGTGCTTCTGAAGTTGCAAAGCTCCAGTTTTATAATTAAATATGTGATACTTTTTAATAATTCTTTACTGAAGTAGTAGACTAGGGTCCATCCTTAAGAAGAGAACCATTTTCTGTTTGGTTGTTAAACAATTCTGGGAAGTTTTGCTAGGTGGCAGCATATGCTCAAGTTGTAGATAATCACCATGCACTGTAGAATTTTAAAATTGTTGCTCATCAGAAATAAAAAGTATAATTCAGTACTAAATTATCATCCAAATGGCCAAATTAGAAGTCCTCTGTATAAAGCTGTAATTAATATTGTTAACTATGAAATAGTTCAAACATATGGAAAATGATATAACAAATGTCCTTATAATCTGTATTTTCTGTATTTAGCAAGTGTCAATATTTTGCCATATTGTAATGCTTAATTCCACCCATCTTCTTTTCCACCTTAGATGTATTACTCATTCAGCGTGTTTTCTCCTATGTATTTTTTAAATAATTTTTATAACATATACCCATATTCATACCCAGTGTATAGTATTGTGTTGTATATTTTTACACTTTGCATGTGTGGTATCATCCTGGATAAATGCAGTATCATACGTATCATTCTAAAAGTTACTTTTTTCACCAAACAGTATTTTCAGGGTTTATCCATAATACATGCAGATTTCCTGCATTGATCTAAAATGGTACATTGCTTATGCTTTATTTATATACAATATTTTATCTCTTATGCAACATTTTGTAAAAATGCTGCATTGAATAGTCTTGTGCATAGCCTTTTGCTATAGCTGGAGGTATGTCTTCTGGACGGATTCCTAGAAGTAGAATTTTTGTTAGGTGTTGCCAGAGTTTCCTCCAGAAGGAGTATACCAATTTGCATTCCTACCAGCAATGTATGAGAGTGCCTGTTTCCTCACAGTCTCACAAACAGAATGTGTTGTCATATTTTTTTGTATTTGCCAGTCTGACAGGTGGGTAATGAATAAGCAGAAGTTTTAATATATTCTAAGAAACAGAGATATACTCAGATTTTTCTTAGCACTGCAGGCTTCTCTAGAGCAGCTAGCTCTTAGAATAATTGTTTTCTAATAACCATGGGTTTTTGTTATAAGTTGATTTGTATATGTAGCAAAGTTAGTACATTACCAAAAGAGGTTGGCTAATTGACTGGCTAGCAGATAGCCAACTATGAGTCATTTCAAGGTAACGTTTATGTTTACTTTTGTCTGTGAACCAAAGTTTGCTCTCAGCTTTGTAGATCAGAAACTTGCTATTGTTGTCACCCCAAAAGTATTCTCAAAAAAGTATTCTCTCAAAAGCAAATTCATATCAACCATAAACTTATAAGAGGCCATATAAATAACAAAGCTAGTTTATTGAGAAATATATCTAATGTGGATACTAATGCTCACATTGTAAGACACATTCTTTTCCTGTCTACTGATCCACATGAGCTACTTGAAATACAGAACCACAAAAAGGGTTTCAGGTGCATGGTTCAGCGTTGGGCTGTGATACATCTGTCCCCATAATTGAGTTATTCCAGTACAAATTGGAGTTCCCAGGTCTTTGAGCTGGGGAACCTTTCTTTGGAATCTTCTTGATTCAGACACTGCCAGCTTTTGCTCTTTGTGGTTCCCTTTCCTGTGTTTTAAGTTGACTCTTGCCCATATGTTCACATGGTCTTTTCCCAGTCAGGTATATCAGCTTTTTATTTATTTATCATTGTATTTTTGTACTGTCTACCTAAGAGTTGATCCAGGTTACATTACTGTGTTCAGATTTCGCCAGGTTAACTGAGGGCATCTCTATGCCTAGGTTCTAGGCGACACCTCATTTTCAGTGCGTGTATTTTGTGTGGGTGTGGATGTGTGTGTTTTAGCTCTTTTTCTTGTGCTCTTATAGATTATTAAATGCATTCTTTTGCAGCTTGGAAGCACTCAGCTTGGGCTTATCAGTCTTGGTAACGATGACCTACAGAGTTTTGTCCTTCAATTTTTGACTTCAAACTCTTCCCTTCCACTTCTTTTTCATTTTGACTTCAAACTCTCCCCTTCCACTTCTTTTTCATTTTGTCTCTTCTCTTTCAGCACATTTCATTATTCTGCCTGTTTTGTCCTTGCTTACTTTATTTCTCTTTCCTTCTTTTCCTCCTGAACAATATTATACTCTTTTCACATTTCTAACAATGACAGTTCTATTTGCTTTTGGTTGAAGAATTCACCAAAGCATGTTGCCCTTAAGCAGTACATTAGCTTTCTGACAATACTGAGTGTTTTAGGCCTATTTGTTGACATCTCGGTTATCTGTCAACCAGCTTCATAATTCCTGGGTAACAAATGAATTGGCAACCTTTTAAATCCTAACTAAAAGGCTACTGGTAGCTGTTTGTCAGTTTTACAAAAATAAATTTAAATGCTTGGAGAAAGCTAGGTGTTTGGGGCAGGCAGTGTGAGGAAAATAAAAGTAATAGGTCCATTTTTACATGAAGTGAATATACTTATTTTTTTAGTATATTAAACTTAACAAATACTGGAAAAGTTAATAAGCTAGAAAAGCATTTTTTTGGCATTGGCATGAAACTAAGTACATGAAGCATTCCCTTTGCTTTTCAGAATTCCCTTATGCAGTAATGACAAACATAGTACTTCTTAAATTGGAATTTTAAAATTGGAGTCTAGCTTTCCCAAGATTGAAATGTAACTGAGGACCAGTTCTTCCCACTGCAATTTATTAATTAAGTTTGGTTAAGAGCAGTTAGCAAATAATATATAATCATCTCATGCACCTACAGGGTACAGCAATTAGAAATATTTGTTACTGTATTTTAATGCATAATTTATTACTTGCTATTTATTTTATGAATGACTTAACTTGCAAAAAATGTATCATAACCCCCTATTATGCTGCTTATGAAATGTAGCAATTCATTTTTCCACTTAAACCTTGTCTAAATGGCTTTTGTTTATGCAAGTATGATTTTTTTTCTAAATAGATCTAACTTTGAAACAAATTTCAAAGAGGTTAACATATCTAGTGGAAATCTGATTACTCTACATTCTGTTATTATGTTGCTCTTTTGAAACAGTGAATGAACAAGTGAGTACTGCTCCCTTTCTGGTCATTTACTTAACAAATATTTATTGAACACTTATTGTATGCCATCTACACTATGCTGGGTGTTAAGATGCAATGTTGAATAAAACCAGATATTTGACCTTTGTGGAATTTATAACCTAGTGGGAGAAAGACACATTAAGCATAATCAGATTTAAAGTAAAATATTAAACTTAAAATAAGTGTCATGATAATTCTAGAAGCACTTTTTGACCCCTGAGGGAGGCCAGGAGACACTTTATTGAGAAATGACAGTTGGGCCAAAATCAGAAAGATAAGATGTTAAGCTAACATGGAGAGAAAGCAGTCCTATCAGAGAAAACAGCAGGTGTAAAGATTTGGTGGTAGTTGTAAGCATGGTGAGGATGGAGTAAAAGATGGCCCATGTGGCCATTCTAAGAGCAGTTGGAAACCAGTGAAGAGAGTTAAGTAAAGGTGTTACATCAGATCTAAGTGTTAAAAAATGTATTCTGATTGAGTTGTGGGTAACTGATTGGAGAAGGGCAGGAATGGATATTGAGAAAACAGTTGCCAGTAACTCAGCCAAGAGAGCCAAGAAGTCAAGATAGAAGAAAAATGGTACAATTTGAGAGGTAATTAGGAGATAAAATTATCAGGACTTGATAATAGATTCATTGTGAGGGATTTAGAAAAGAAAGCTACCTATAATGAGCCTAGGTTTATAACTGAAAGGATTGCTCTGTTCCCTTAAATATGAAACACCAAAAAAGGGATCCAGTTGGGAGTGAAGAACATGGGTTCAGGTGTGAGTTGGAGGTGATTTTAAGCATACTTGAAATGTCAAGTAGGCAGTTACACATTTAGGTCTGGGGCTAAAGTGGAGATCTCATGTGAAGGTAGGAATTTTCGAGTCATCTTTGTTTAGGTGGCAAATTAAAACTGTATACACACATAAGATCACTTAGGGCTAAAAAGTATATCTTGAAAAGAAGAGCTGGGCTAATCAGTTCAAGACTGATTAGAGGTGGATGTGCCTTCACAGAAGACCAAAGTGAAGTAGCTAGAGAGAAAGCAGGAAAACCAGGATAGTATTCTGTTATGGAAACCAAAAGGAGAGTATTTCAAGAAGGAGAAAGTGTTCAGCAGTATCAAATGCGGCTGAGACTTCAAGCAAAATGAAGTCTGAAAAATTCTTGTTGGATTCAGGGACTTTTAGACATCATTGGTGACTTCTAGAAATCATTGTGACAGCTTTTAGTAGACTAATGGGAATGGAAATTAAACTGGAATTTTGTGGCATGCAGATAAGGAGATGGTGAGTTTGAACGTCTCTAAAAGCTTGACTCTGGGGCAGTTGAGAGAGGGTGCTCCGAGTGAACTTTGTACTGAGATGTTTTGTTTGTCTTTTCTGTAATGAAAATGACTCAAACATGATTAAAGATTAGTGGAAAACATCCATTTAAGAGATTGACAATGCTAGAGTAAATGGATAGTTTGTAGTAAGGGTTATAGGAAGGCAGAAGAGGATGGGATCCAAAATACAGTTAAAAGATTAACCTCAGAAAAGTTCAGGGATATTTCTTATATTGTAACTTTATCAACAGAGGAGGATGGGTGATGCAAGTAAATTTACATTCATGGTGGTAGAAAGAGGATGTTTCCCATCTGATGTTTATTTTCTCCATGAAATTGAAAAAGAGAGAAGAGAAAAGTTAGATGTTTTAGGAAAGCAGACACAGATTTAAAATAGTCATTATAAAGTGAATTGACCAAAATATATATGTATAATAGGATTGCTAGGAAGTGTAAGGACCCATTTGAGGTTAGTTATGATGAATATCTAGTAGATAGAATGCCTCAAGTATTTCCTGGCTCTTGGGGTACTGTGATAAAAGAACTCAGAATGTTGTTTTTATCCAGGATTCACTAGAGGGATTGCTAACCAGAGGGATGAGTTTAAGGTATTGGCAAGTGTTGATTATGTACCTAAACTGGATAAGAGAAGGAAAATTAAAAAGAAAGGGACTAATCATTTGAGAGAATGTATAGGGGTCAGTGAACTAGTGGTTCCAGTGAAGTCGAAGACCATTATGGTGGGTGGGGTTGAACAAGCAAGCTGAAAGAAGTTGTAATCTCAGTGCAGAGTATTTGAATTGATGGTTTTAGAAATGGAATAGTATGAGCAATGACTAGAACTACGTGTGACCATGGAAGTGGGTGGCTATGATAGAATAGATTAGGTCATTAGAAAGGAGGAAGTCAAGAAGTGAGGATATAATATTGGGGTGGGTTATTCAAGTAGACACCTACATCACCCAGAATAATGGCAAAACTTAGGCTGGAGAGAAATTGTAAGTTGGTTGCCAATATTGTCAATGATAAGGGGGTGAAAGATATTAATGAAGGGTAAGAGGTAACAGCTAAATGCAAGAGCCTTGTAAAAACAGAATGATGTTGATACTGTTATTTTGGCAAGAAGAATTTGAGGATTATGTGTGCCAAGCACTCTTGCAAGGCACAGAAAACATGTAAATATTGCAAGGCCCCTGCCCTTCAGGAGATTATAGACAATAGAAAAAGACAGCCACATGAGCAGTTAGTGACAGTACAGTGGTAGGTGCTACCTACAGGTATAGTGGGAACTCCAAGGATGGAATGGTTATCTAGCTGAAGAAGTCATTGAAGATTTCACTGGAGCGATTATCTCTGAACTGAATTTCATGTAGTTCCTGAAGTGGAGGAGGGGTGAAGGATATTACAGGAGGAATTATAAGATGTATGCCTCTTAACAATGATAGAAAACACAAACTCAATAGCATCCCATTGCACTAAGTACTATTATAACATGTGGTTCTTTATCATTGGAATATTTCTATCTCTTGGCCAATAATTCTAGTTTTTTGTTCTTAGACCTCAGCATTGTTCTGTAATGGGGCGATTTAAAGTGTGTGTGTGTGTGTGTGTGTGTGTGTGTGTGTGTGTGTGCGTGCCCACCTGTGTGTGTGCCCTTGTGTTTTTTGAGTTATGCTTGAAATAATTTATTACTGAATAAAAATAAAAGGGGTGTGCTAAAAACAAGTAAAATAAAATCACTTTCATGCATTTGCTTTTGTTAATACAAATGCCCATTCAGTAAATTAAATTCCTGCGATTATGGGTGAAGCTTTGTTTTAAACCACAAGGATTCAAAGATAAATGTGGTGGTCTCTGATGTCAGGGAGCTCACAATTTATTATGTTCCAAGCCCAACAAGATATAAGTGTAATTTAAAATACTAGCCACTGGGAATGCTGTGATTTTTTCTTTTTTTTAATAAGTTGTTTCTCCTAAGTCCTCAGGCGCGTATTTAGAATGTTGATTTCTTATTCCTTCACTGTTTATGGAAGAAGTTTGATTTCATCAAACTTTGAATATAGTTAAATAAAGCTTTGATTAAAGTGGTAGACTTATTCTATTAATTATTAATACTCAAATTAATACTTATTAATACTCAAAATAAGGTATGTTTCTTCTTGAATTAAGAACCTCTCTAATTTTGGCTTTATTCCTTGAAGGTTGTGAAGATGAGAAAAGAAGTGAAGAGAATCCGAGTTTTGGTTATCCGAAAACTTGTCAGGAGTGTTGGCAGACTGAAGTCAAAAAAGTTAGTCATCTAAAGTCATGGTCCTATGACTAATAAAATGTCAAAAGTTGTCTTTATTCAGTATTTACAGAATTTGAGGGTAGGACCTAGAGGAGTAATTAAATGTCTTCCTCATACAGCACTTTGATCCTATCACTCAGATAGGATCTGAGTGAGATAAAATGTGCTCTGTCAGCATGTCCTTACATAGTTTGGACCATATTCAATTAAGATATATGATAAATTCTGTTTTCTCAAAAGTCTTCTTGTGGCTTTTTCAAAGTGAAAATCCTTTGGGGTTATTTATGTATTTTATGTTATTAGAAGTTATTTTTTTAAGATGTTGATATAGTTTAACAAATCAAGATACCTTGAATCAGTTATAAAGATTTCATATCACCTTATTCCTTGAATTGATAATTAATTTGAAATCTTTAGTACCTTTTGGAAGTGTTTATCAAAACATTGTGTTCCGTTTAATTTTTTTGAAAAAATAATGTTTTGTATTTTTGGTATCACTAGTATTACAGAAAAAGTATGTTATTTATAGTTCTTATGCTTTAAGCATGAATACTTACAAAGTCTTCAAATGTGTTTTGTTTCTGATTAATTTCTTGTTTTTTCTTTTGTAAATGTTTCATAAGATAGCCCTTCTCTCTGATATAATCATGTATTTAACATCTTTATGTATTCATTTAATTCCAGAGAACAGTTGTCATTTAATAAAATTATATCCAACCTTGTAGCTTATGAAACTTAACTGTAGCTTATAAAACTTACATGAAATACAGTGTGCTATTAATCAATTGATTAGAAAGTATTATTTGTCTTTCCTATTAAGGAATTAGAAGGCAAACTGTCTATCAGTGGTAATAGTCATTGATATAATACCTGGACAGTGCTTATTTTTGCCAAAAGCTTGGGTTTGTTAATGGAATTGGGGTATGTGTTGGATGGGGGAGAGGGCAGTGCAGGATAACAGAATGTTTGTTACTTAGAGAGTTATTAAGCTCTTCTAAAAGAAATGGAGAGACTTTTCATTATGATTCTAGTCTAAAATAAATGGTTTTTCTGGCTACATACTGTAATGTGTCTTTTGTAGGGGTACCAAAGATGCACTTTTGAAAAACCAAAGACGAGCACAACGATTGCTCGAAGAAATTCATGCCATGAAGGTAAGAAATTGTGTGGATGTGTATATATGTGTGTTTCCATGTCTCCTGTCAGCCTGCATTCTGTGTGTGTTTGGTGTTACTTATTTGAATATAATTGTGAGTTGACCAAGACTTATTTGTGTGGGTCTGTTTGGTGAAGAGTGTAGCACGTTTAGAAAATTGTAATATGTTTGTTTGCATTATTCTATGTTTTTTACTGAAGTTGTTAAAGTACTAGACTAATTTGAGTCAAAACTATGCCAAACTAAACTCATCTATGTTTAATAATGCTTCATACCTAAGATTTTTATTTTTACTTTAACTTTAGGCATGAAGTCTAAGTTAAGATCAAGTCTAAGTTAAGTTCATGCTGTTTGGTAATGTGGATGGTGATGTTGGTGGCTGACATCATGCTTTGCCTATTGCCAACTCAATAAATTTTTGTGTGGTGGTGTCAGCATTTTATTCAGCTCTGTAGTAACTTGAAATAGAATTAGTATTGGACCAAAATGATCCGTATTTTTGTTTTTTTCAGCCAGACTCTTCACTAGCATAATTTTTAGGTCTTCTCTCTGTTCTTACTTTGTGGAAACTTTCATTTACCAAATGACATACTATTAAATGTCTGGGAGACTCTTTTATTGCAGTACTGAAAAACAACATTTGGCACTAGCAATTACCTTAATTGCAGGGTCATTTTGCATGTATGTTTGACTATTACATTTTGGTAGAACTTCTAAGTTTTGAGGTAGATAAAAGAGCAAGAGAAATCTCTAACAATATATTAATTGAGTTAGATTATCAAAGCTTCTCACAATTTTTTCCTTTTGAAGGATGATAAAGTGTTCTATAAGACAAAGTTATCATAGTTAATCTGAATAGAAACCGATGTAGGACATGATTCTTTGGTGTGAGGTATGGTTTTTGTGGGGTTTTTTTTTTTTTTTTTTTTTTTTTTTCTTTTTGCGGTATGCGGGCCTCTCACTGTTGTGGCCTCTCCCGTTGCGGAGCACAGGCTCCGGATGCGCAGGCCCAGCGGCCATGGCTCACGGGCCCAGCCGCTCCGCGGCATATGGGATCCTCCCAGACCGGGGCACGAACCCGTATCCCCTGCATCGGCAGGCGGACTCTCAACCACTGCGCCACCAGGGAGGCCCTTGTGGGGGTTTTTAAAGTTTGTTTTATTTTCACAGGACTGTAAAATTCATGGAATCCATTTGATATCTCATAAGTTTTAATACCCTTGTTGTCCAGTCATTCATTCAAAATACTCTGTATTTGACTCTTAATTATTATTTGTATCACTTTGTATACACATCATTTAGACTTTTTCTTTTTTTTCCATAAAATTCCTGTGAGAAATAAAATCTTCAGAGATTTTTGTTTTTGAGGATCACACTAAGGTAGGAAGTTATGATTTATGCGGTTGTCTTTCACTTTCTCTTAACCAAGCTCCTTACTAAATTATATTCCTTACCTAAATTTTTCCCTGTAATTTCTTCTGAATAGTCATTTTTATAGTCCTAAATTATTCAGAGGCTTTGAGCTACTGTATAATTGCTGATTTTATTTTACCATGGAAAGGATGGCTTATGTATAATAAGCCTATGTACAGTATGTCAGGAGTTTGGGAAGAAAAGGTATTCATTAATCTTTAAAATACTTCCCTTCCATAACTCTCAATAATGAATTTAATTTAGTTAATTAGAAAGAAAAGTTGTCCTATTTTATCTATATGTGAAACTTATTTTCTGTAATTCTTAAACCTCATCAGCAGTAGAAAATCAGACTCATTGATAAAGTTCATAGGTTTACAAGATTACTATATCATGATCATAGTTTTTGTTTGTTTTGTTTCTGTTTTTCCTTGTGTTTATAAAAGACCACTATGGAATTGTTGCCTCATAGAAAGCTAAAATTCCTAGCCTGGTATAGTCCTTGAATTCATAAAATTAATAGTATATATATTCCTTGAGTTAATGTCAGTGGTTAGCGTGGTTTAGTTTGGATACTCTGCCTTCAACTCCTTTTGTAATGGTATTTAAAAACTGGATTAAATCTAAGTATAAAAACCAGAAAAAGAGTAAGTCTATATGTTTGCTTTCCTTACATGTCAAATTTCATTCTTCATCTGTGGTTCTTTTACAAAATTGGTCTACTTTTCTAAAAGAAGCAAATACATAAAGCATTTTTTTAAATTGAAAGGTCATTTGTAATTTCTTAAGGGAGTGTTTATCATGTACATGGGAGTATCAGAGAAATAGTCACAAAACAGAGAGCTCACAGTCTCAATTAAATTTGAGACTTCTTACTCATTTTTCTTACTCATTTTCTTACTCATTTTTCCAAATGAATTTTTTCCTTGGCTCGTATACCATTACATTTTTAGTCTTGTTCATGACATACTGTCCTATACTTGCTTTATATGATAATAGGGTATTTTGTTGCAAGAAGACTTCCTTAAGAAGAAAACCGGATATATTTTTAGAAATGGGAGTTTGTTTTTTCTGGCCAAGGGAAAAAAAAATGGCCTGATCTTTATGATACTATAAAATGATAGATTCCAGTTTTATAGATTGTAATGTATAGATAGGAAAGAAATCTTTGCTACCTTTTCTAATAGTATTCACACTTTTAACTTTGATACTAGTATATACACTGGCTTTTGAAGGATATTAAAGTAGCTTATTGACTTTTACAGATCCCTAAGTTATTTAGCTAGAGAAGGAGATGGTAAAATTAAAGTGTACAGTGAAATCAATCAAAATGTCCAAGAAATCTTTTTCTTAACAATAAAGGTAATATAACTAGCTTTTATTATTTACTACGTGCCAGGCACTATATTGTATGTTTTATATTCACTATCTCATGAAATAGATATTATTATCCCTATCTTACAGAATAGGAAACAGGCTTAGAGAAGTTCAGCAGCTTGTTCAAAGTCAAATAGTTGTTAGGTGGTGAACTAACTGTAACTAATTATAAAGCTGATACTGTTAGCCATTTCACTGTACTGCTTCATTAAGATGAGAACTTCTGAAATATATCTAGTCTCTACTCTCCTAAAGATTGGATGAAGTAATATAATAAGTGTGAAACTTGCCCTCTAGGAAAAAAAGGCCCAAAGATGTTGAACAAGTTTTCAGATTCTTTAATTCCTCACAGCTAAATATACCCAGTTACCTCTTTTTTGTTTTTTTTTTTACTTTCTCCTCTCTGAGGCCATTAATTTTCCTTATGCTGAATATTCCTATGCAGTGAAAATTTGTATATCATGTGAGATCTTGCTCTGCCTGCTACCTTTTACTTCTCTATTTTAAACCTCTTTCACCTTTTGTTGCATTTTTTTTTCTATTTTTACATGTTCTACTCTCTATTATTAAAAGCATCCTTTGAGCTTTATCAGCTGTTAGGATTGCCTTGTCTCATGCTCCATCATGACCTGTTTCTAAGTGGTTGTCATTAGTGGATCACAGATAGGAAAATGGTATAGATTTGATCTTTAGAAGCATTTTATAAAATAAAGTAAAGTAATACATTATCAAAATAATATAATAACTACAGTTGACCCTTGAACACATGGGGTTTGGGGCTCTGACCCTCTGTACAGTTGAAAATCTGGGTAATAGTTGGGTATAACTTAGTGTGGGACCTCAGTATCTGTGGTTCTGCATCTGCAGATTCAACCAACCTTGGATTGTATAGTACTATAATATTTACTCTTGGAAAAAAATCCTCGTGTATGTGGACCCATGCAGTTCAAACCCATGTTGTTCAAGGGTCGACTATATATCATATCATTTGAACTTAACAACTCTAAAGTGGGCAAAATCTTAATTTAAAGGACATATTTAGACGTGTTCTAGACTGCACACACCCCTTGGTTGCATGTTTGTCATATATAGTTATATATTAATTAGAATTTTATGGCATTTCAGGTTATATATGCTTTTTAAAAATTTTTTGAGATTTTTCTCTGTAATTTCACATACTATGATTTTGTTAAGTTTTTTCCATTATGAATGCTTAAAAAGAAATTTGCCATAGGGTAAAAGATGCCTTTTTTTGTCCTGAAAGTATACTGTGTTAATTATTTGTGTCAAATTAACATTTAATTCACTTATTCTACTAAAGTAATAGTATTAATACTATTGTTATTCTAAGATTGTAATTATTTTTGATAGTTTCATCTTTTATTTGTAAGCCAATCCAAAGAATCATATCATCAAATCAGACTCATATATTAGAGATCTTACCTAGAATCCAGCTTTACTAATAGTTTCAAAGATAGATACAATCAGAAGGCATAGGTGAACATAGGAGAGATTTAGGACTCTCCATGATTCCATAGGTCCTTCCTTTCTGCATCAGACATGTACTTTCTGGCACAGAGTAGATGAGATCTTTAAATGAGAAAGTTTAGGTGTTACCTAATAGCAACAAGCATTTAGATTTTGAAACTTATGCATTCTGTACCCCAAGGTTGTGTAGCTTACATGATATTCTCCAATGTGCCATCCCTCATAAATTCATAGATTCTGGGTTAGTTTACTGTAAGCATCCTTAACAACAGGACATCCCACTGAGATCATTCATTAGATAAGGACTTTCCTCCTAACAAAAATCATTAGCATATTTACCAGGAGAACCAGTTATCAGCATATTAACAAGTAGATTAAACTCCATCACCTACTTTTCCGAGTTTCTTCCTGGTAAGGGACGTGAATAGATCCCAAGACAGCTGTTTTAATTCTTCCCCTCTCTGATTTATAATAGTATGCCTTTTGGCATTTTTTCCTTCTGTTTGTATTTCCCTCTAACTTTTTGGAAAATATTTCAAACCTATAGAAAAATTGTAATGTTACAGTATAGTAATAATACATTGTATCACATACATGTTTGTCCCTTTACTGGTAATGGTGAGTTCCAGTCACTTGGTTTAGATGTTGTCTGCCAGATTCCTCCCTTTTAAAGGTACCCTTTTCTGTTTGCATTTGTTAAGTAATCTGTGAGATGATAACTTTGAGACTATGTGAATATCCTGTGGTCTTTTCACCCAGTGACTGATGTTCTTTGGCTGAATCAGTTAACAGTTTTTTATTGTTTCTGTTTCTCTGCTGGGATTTTTTATTTCTCTGATAAGATTTTAATCCATTGAGAGGAATTTTTTTTTTTAATATCATCGAGGATAGTGGTAATAGCCATTTGTGCTTGTGGAGAAGAAAAGATACTTCTTTTTCTTGGTTCTTCATCTGCTGGGTAATTTTGTTTGTTTTTTTGTTTTTGGCCATGCCGTGCAGCATGCGGGATCTTAATTATTCCTCAACCAGAGATCGAACCTGTGCCCCCTGCAGTGGAAACACGGAATCCTAACCACTGGACTGCCAGGGAATTCCCATATGCTGGGTAATTTTGAATTGTGCTCTGGACATTATGAAGATTAAGCAGAGATTCTGTGTTTGGTTATTTTTCTCCAGTGAGTGGTGGCTTTATCAGTTAACTTTTGGAATAGGCTTTAATTTCAAACAGTGTTTCTTAGACAGCACCTCTAGCCTGAGTTCAGATCTTTTGCCTTTTAGTGAGATGCTTTGAATCTGTTCCTTGGATGAGTTATTTAAGTTTAGGGATTCCTTGTGTGGTTCTTTCCCTTCTGGGTTTCCCCTGCTCTCCAAGTGGATAATGTACCCAGGCTTCACTGTTCCATATGTTCCTCAGCCACTGCTCCGGAACCATGCAGACTGCAGTCAGTCTTAGGTTGCACTCTGAAGAGATGATGTCTTATTTGTATAGCTTCCCATCTTTACTCCTAGTTTGTTTAGACTCTACATCAGAGTCTGTCTTCTTTCATTTCTTCTGCTTTACCTTCAGGTAGGTTTTTTTGTAGTGTGTCCAGGTTTCATGTTTTGCTTTATTTTGTTTTTTGGAGGAAGGGTTAATCATATTATCTGTTAGTACCTTAGTCTGTTATACCCTGAAATGGAAGTAGCGAAAGTTAAAAGTAATTGTAAATAGCTGAAAAAGAGGACTGAGCACCCATGACACTGACACTGTAAATTTAGGTCTTAGAGAGATGGAATAAGTAAAAGAGACTGAGAAAGTGTAGGCAGACAAAGAGAACCAAGAGAGTAAGGTATCTAGGAAACCAAGTGAAGAGACTGTTTCAAGAGAACGGAGTGATGAACTAGGTGTTTAAGTTGATATTGTTGTTCTTGTTTTCAAAATTAGCAATATTATTTTTAAAGTGTAAACTCATTTATTAGATCATAATTATTGATGAATTTTTCAAGTTGTCGTGCTTCTGTGGTCTAGAATACTTTGCAGAACTGTGCTGATAGAGTTTGAAAGGGTTTTGTTCTTGCTCATGTGATCCTAAGCATGCCTTCTCTCCTTCTTCCCCTTCCCTGTCCTATTTCTTTCTGTTAAAGTATATTTAAATCTCAAAAGTCTGAAATTGTTTCCACATTCATATTTTCTTTCTTTACGTCTGAAACCTAAAAGCTGCAAACACTGTTCCAAGTATGGAAGAGGCAAAATGTTTCTCTTTCTTGTTTGCTTCCCCATACTCATTGAGCATACCCACATTATGGTCTTTTATAGCTACAAGATCAGCACTATAACCTATAATTCTCTTTTATAAATCTGCACTTTTAATTTAGATTATTTTTCTCTAATGCATTATAGAAATCAAGTAATAAAGAATTTCTTTAAACCCTTAGGTAACTTTAAAGACCCTCAATAAAAATTTTCAACTTAGGGTAGTATGTTTTGTTTGCTGGTTTTAATGTTAATTACCAGAAACAGAAGAATGAATAGGCTCTCCATTTTATAGCTAGCTTAGCCAGTGCTCTAAGAGCAGTTAACTTCTAATTCAATTTTCTTTAAGGGAGAACTTTTATTGCCTCTGAAGGCAAAGCAAGATGCCCTGATTTAATATCCTTCTGTACTCAACTTGTGACATTTGAAATGATAAACAGGAAGTCATAGTGGTGTTTTAAAAGGGCAAGGGGTCAGTATATACCGCTCTCTTCACACTCACGCAACAGTGTTTAGAAACAGATCATCACATTGGAATTCTAGTTTGCTTTCCTGGCATGTGGTTTCTGCAGCTTTAAGCCAGTATTTTGAATAGCTCATAATCCTAAAATCCTTAGCAGTGTTGCATTTTTAATGTGTAGGGGTCATGATTTTCATTGTAAGCTGTGTTGATATAAAGATGTTATATCAAGTTTATGGTGGCCTTAAAATATTTTTGTCTTTTAAATAAGAGCAGTGGTAGCAAATAAAAGTGGTATCCATTCTTTGCTTTTTAACCTTATTGCTTCTATTTGAAAACAAAGGAAAAGGTACAGGTCCTTGATGGTAAAAGTGATGAAGTGCTATTACCATTTACTGAGTCATTATATACATTTAATTTTAAAATAAAAAACTGACTTTGGAATTGCTTCAGTCCAGATAAACCTAGTTCAAAGGCTACTGAGTGTGTAAACAGGATTTAGGGGTAGGAAGGAAGGAGTATCACATGAGCCTTTTTTCAAAAAAAAATTTTTTTTATTGCTTTCTGTTTTGTTTTGATTTGATTTTTTGAGTTTTGTAATTTTGGAAATTTGAACTTACAACCTTGGCAGGACATTCCTACTAACTGTGAAAGTATCCAAAGCCCTTTTCAACTTTTAATTTTAAAAAATTTGGACAACTAATACTACTATCCTAATTCCAATATGGAATAATGTGGTGATTAAGAAAAGGGGCAAATATTACAACATATTTTGTTGGAAAAACACAGTGGGAGACAAAGGGCCCCAAAGAAAAGCAGCAATAAGAACAGTAAATAACTTTTTTTTAAATGGGATTTTCTTTTTATTCAACTGCAATATCACCTGAATTTTGGGTTAAATGGAGATAGATTATTTTTAAACATTTACACTCCTTAACTTGAACATATGTTTTATGTTGTTAGATTTGTGTTGTAATGGAAACTCTGTATTCTTTATGTTTTTTTCCCCTATATGTTAGAATAACTCATGTTAGTATTTTGCTACTCAATTAGTATTTTGTGACGAGAAAAACTCAGTAAATGTTCTGTTGTTTTCTTGGCTGTGAAGAATTTTATTTTTTTCTCTGCCTGCCACTAAATTATATAAACTATGTAGTCTTCTAAGAAATAAAAATAATCCCAAGAGTAGTGATTGCTCCAATTAAAAGTGCTTTTTTAGCAATTTACATTGAAAATGTGTAGTTCTTTTATTCTCCCCTTCTATAAAAACTAAACTCTTTACAAGGCATATTAATTTTATGTATGGGTGAGGTAGGGAGAGAAATTCTCACTTTTTTAATTCTTGATTTTTGTTGAAACTCAGTATATTAAAGTAGAACTTATGAGTTTTGGTGGTAGTGAATCAATAACTACAGTTATTCTTCTGTTCATCACAATCTAAGATAGCCTCCTAGTTTATTAATGATCATATATCTTCTAAGACCCATAAAATTTGCAACCAGAAATGAAAAATGTACAAATAAAAAAATGATTAAGAATTTACAGTACAGCTATTATAAATTCATATCATATACTCAGGTTAGTTAAATACATTTTAAATTAGAACCTATTATGTATGTAGATTAATAGGTTTCTGCTGTCAGAGAACATACTGTTCTGTGGGAAACAAGCGTATGAATCTCTATGATATATACCATACCATGTTACAATTAAAGATTTGTAGGAACCTAGAGAAGGGATCAATTTATTTCATTACTTACAGGATTTAGGGAAGATCTTACAGAATGTGTGGCACTGAGTTGGAACTTGAAGAATAAGTATGATTCTGTTTTAGAAAAGGTAGTCTAGGTAAATAGAGCACAAGAACAAAGCATATAGGTCTGCAAGTACATTGTGTGATTTGGAAGGGCTGCTTAGGACTCTTGCTATTATAGTGTTCATTTAGCACATTGCATTGTAATTATTTCTTTATATGACTCCTTTTTTACAGATAGAATATTTCTGTCTCCAGTGCTTAGTGCACTAATTGACATAAAACAGACATTCAGCAAGTATTTCATTAATGAATTAATCTTGTGGCTGGAATATAGATTGAGAGGAAGAACAAATAGCTGAAGATAGTGGCTAGATGGAAGATGTGATTACAACTGAAAGCCTTTTGGGAAATATGGGTAATCAGAGGTTTTTGAATAATCATATGTGTTTTCTAGAAAGAGAAATTTGGAGGAGAGTGGAAGATTGATTAAAAGGAAACAACATTGGAGGTGAGATCCCTGATTAGAAAGCAATTACTGGGTTAATTTTTTCATTCATTAAGGAGACATTTATGAAGGTTATCTTTATGGAAGCTAATATGCTATGTGATTCATTGATCCTGCTCTGCAAAAATAGTACACTATCAGAGAAAGGAGCTAGTATGCACAGTTTTAAAAACTGGGTAAGTTATGATAGGGTCTTTGAAAATCTTAGAAGAGCAAAAGGTTGCTTCTAGCTAGTAATTAGGGAAGGTTTCTTGGAAAAGTTTAATAAAAAATTTTAATGTTACTGATTTATCAAATTGATATGATTTCCTTGATAATATTTAATTGAATCCCATTTATATAGCAAGGATACTGTGTCATGTAACAACTTTACTTCCCAGACTTAAATATTATTTATAGCACTAAGAAGCTCAATTTCAGATATAAGAACACTGCTCATAAATAACTTAATAATAATTTTAGTTTTTATTGAGCACCTACTCTATGTCATGTTCTTTGCTACAGCCTGCATATATGATCTCTAATCTTCATAGTAGCTCTTCACAGTTCCTAATTAGGCCCGTTTTACTGAAGTGGAAACTGGGGATTTAAGCGTTAATTGCCTTGCTCAGAGTTACACTACTAGAGCGTGGCAAAGCCAGGATTCAGTCCAAATCTATCTGAATCAATAACCCATGTTCTTAACACTCTACTAACCTAACCCCTCTTAAGAATTAAGTGCACAATTTTAGCAAGAATAATTAGGTATGATCAATGTGCTTTTGCATTGTACTTTTAATGATCACTATTAATTGAAAAGTGAAAATAATAGTGAAATAATATATCATCATTGCCCGTTTTGGAAAAAAATAGGATTTATTATTAATTTGATATAATTAGAATAGTTGGGCCTCCCTAAAGATACAGAGTGTCTTGTTATCCATAAAGGATTTTGTGTGTGCATTTAACATTTAGAAATAACATCTGGAAGCTAAATACCAAAATAATCAATTCCCTTGGGACTGTGAATTGGTAACTGATTATATTTCAAAACATTTTTGTTCCTTACTCAGTTTGGCACTATATTTTAAAAACATTTGAATGTAACATTCTAGAATTACTTGATGCACGTTCTTCAAATTATTAACACATAGAAATATATTTAAGAAATAAGTATGTATTTTATTATCATATATACCCTTGAAAAAGATTACTGAAAACTTGAAGGTTCTAGAGAAAATACTTTGAAGGAATTAGAACTTATAATAACAAATAGTTTGACTTTCTTGAGACTTTGAAAGATTGTTCCTTATCCTTTCAGTTAAAGACTGCTCTCTTTTAACACATACCTATACCCTTTAGAGTACCTCCCTATATCTTAGTCATAATTCTAAAATTATAGGGAAAATCTGCCTCAGTCACCTAATACAATTTTCCTAAGGCCTTCTGATGCGTTTCCTAGGTGCTACACTCTTGGGGGAAAAATGTGCTATGAGTTTATGTAATTGTTCATTAAATTTGAGATTTTGTTTCTTTTTTTTTGTTTCCATAACTCTTTGTGGTTGGCTAAGGAAACCTAAACTTGCATGGGTATGTAGATTTAAAAAATTCAGGAGTGAAAAAGTGAATATAATATATTCATACCAAGCTGTAATTTTGTCATTTTTTTATTTGATATACTAAATAATAAAAAATAATACCTATATATATCTCACCTTTTCTAATTATTCTTATTCTTAACATTTTATTCTAAATAAAGTGATTTTAAGTATTTTATTTACTCCTTATAAATTTGCCACGAAATAATGCCCTTTTAAACAAATGTTTGGATTCCACTTCGAAATGGTTAACTTTTATCCCCAAAGTCAGCCATTTTGTTAGAAGAGAATCTCTAGAATGATGAAAGAATCTGTCCACTCTGACTTATTCCTTAGAGTGCAGAAGTGTTCTGTGTAGAATCTTTGGTTTGATATAATTGCTCTGTCTCATTTTCTCTGCCTGCCTCTTTGAACATGACAGAAGTGGGTCATTTTATGTGTCAAGAACAGTTTAAGATCAGGGGAGGGGAGGATTAAAATGTTTTGTTCGGGCTTCCCTGGTGGCGCAGTGGTTGAGAGTCCGCTTGCCGATGCAGGGGACACGGGTTTGTGCCCCAGTCCGGGAAGATCCCACATGCCGCGAAGCGGCTGGGCCCGTGAGCCATGGCCGCTGAGCCTGCGCGTCCGGAGCCTGTGCTCCACAATAGGAGAGGCCACAACAGTGAGAGGCCCGCGTACCGCAAAGAAAAAAAAAAAAGTTCTGTTTTCTAAAAAGTATTTCTATTGTGAGAGATAGGAGTATATCGTGACAAGGTGGTTTTGGAGCTTCATTTGACCAAATTATTTGACGACGTTTATGCTTAGTTAATATCTCTTTTTAAGTAAAATGCAAATCTTTGGACTATTGAATTATGCAAGTTGTTTTTAGCACACTGAAATTGTAATTATTTTTGTGTCAGTAATTATTTTCATATCTTGATGAAAATAATTTATAGTTAAAAGATGAATTCTGTTTAGTTTTTAGAATATGAACATTCAACTTTAAACATGAAAGTCAAGTTGGAAGTAAAATGAGACTGTATAGTAGTCCCTTATCTGCAGGCATGCCAAGACCCTCAGTGGATGCATAAAATGGCAGATAGTACTCAATCCTATAAGTACTATGTTTTATCCTAAACGTAAATACCTGTGATAAAGTTTAATTTATAAATTAGGCACAATAAGAGATTAATAATAAAATAGAACAATTTTAACAATATACTGTAATAAAAGTTATGTGAATGTGGTCTCTCTGTTTAATCAACCCCTTTAACTCTGCCAAAAATGTGGCAGAGGCTTCATCATTGGCAAATGCAGCTTTTCCAGTAATTTTTATATTTTTCAGTCCAAACCTATTACTAAATCTGTGTAGTCATCCCTTACTTGCAGTAAAGCTAGTGTCACTTGTTTCAGTGGATCCCTGGCTGCAGTCTTCCTATAGGCTCAGAGCTTTCTGGTGCAGCACATGGCCGTCAGTTGGAACACGTTTTGTGTTCATGTCTTCCATCCACAGATTTAATGCCTTTTCCATTTTAACTGAGCACTTATCCGTGATTTTTGCAGTTTGAGGTGCAGCAGCAAAACTAGCCTGAATTTCTTTTTCTTCTTCACCATTTCATGGATTGAAGATTTGTTCTTACTGTGGATCTTAGCACCCTCAGCTTAGGATTTTTTTCGTACTAAGTCGAGAACTTCCACCTTTTCACTTAAAGAAAGCACTTTATCGCTTCTTTTTGGCATATTCGAATTGCCAGTGTCACGACTCCAAGGCTCTGTGATACCTCAACAGTCAGTTTGGTAGGAGATGGCTTCTGAGTGACTAACGGGCAAGAAACCTGGACAAAGGGATGATTGATGTACCAGGCAGGACAGGTCAAAATGGCACAAGATTTCATCGCACTACCCAGAATGGTGGTGCACAATTTAAAACTTATGAATTGTTTATTTCTGGAATTTTTTATTTTCGATCTGCCATTTACCATGGGTAACTGAAACCACAGAAAGCAAAACTGCAGATAAGGGGAGACTACTGTACTATTTGTTGATATTTAGTAATTCTTTTAACTGGCTGCCAGCAAAAACCTGACACTGGTAAAATTTCCTAATAGTAAACCTACTTTGTTTTATTATATCATCTTCATAATCAGCAACCTAAGTTAGCTTTTCCTGTTGTCTACCAGACCAGTTCTGATTCCTTGTGGGTATTAAAAGCTTTTTTATCAGTTGGCCTCTCTCTACCTGGCCATTTCTGTCTACATGTTACAATCAATATTATATCCCCTCCACATACTTTGTGCATTCCTGTTGTTAAGTTTCTGTAGCTTTATCTGATAACAAGGCAGAATTCACCACCTCGTACATGCTCTTAACAAAACCAGAGTGAATCATTTTCACATCCTTCACCATCCTCTAAAACAGTGATTTTGTTGGGGGAGGCAGAGGATAAATGCGTGAAGATTCATGCCTGGGGACATACATCATAATGAATGGGATGTTTGTGCGATTTGAGAAAGGTCCCGCAGTGATTCTGGGTATCGTTTTATTTTTCCCGCCATTGAGAGCTACAGCACTGAGGAGAAATTGCCCTGCTACTTCATCTTCATATGTATAGTACTTGGGTGATCAGTTTTTAACAGTCTATTGCAGTGCTTGCTCCTTTGTGTTATGTCAGGTCATTTGCATGTTATTTTGAAAATTAAACTCTTTCTGGTTATTTGTATTTTTAAACAATGCCTGATATTCTGCACAATAGAAGACTCTCAGTAACATATTTCAAATATTAATGTGCACATCTATTACAAATAGATATTTAAAGAGGTTATAGCAAAGTACCATTAAATTTTTCTAATCAAAATGAAGATAAATCTCTATCAAAGTTGTTTGGTAATTTTTTTGTTTCTTTTTCTTATACTCCATCTAATACTAATGCTAGAGACTTTATTATTAGTTCATTTTTAATTTCAGGTTTAAGAATTTGAGTTTCAAATAGTGAGTTTTTTGAACTAAAATCAACAGTATGTTGATAACTTTTAAGATGAGGAAGGGTATAATTACAACAGCAAAGAAGAATAAAGCCATTTGTGTTATTTCCTGAAATTTTTAACAAGTTGGGTTGATATTGTTTTTGTACCATTAACTAATTGTGTGTCGTTGAGTCTGTTTCTTCATTTTAAAACTGGAAATAATTCCTGTCTGACTTCTTTGCTGTGGGGATTAAATAAAATATGCAATATCAGTGTTCCTAGTATAGTACTCTTTTAATAAACTTTTTAAGATTTTGAATCTCTGTAGTCTTTCACTCCATATAAATAGCATAGATGAAATATTATTCAAGATAGCCATTGCCTTCAATACCATTTTTTTTAAGGTAGGCCAAAACTATTCAATGACAGAGTTCTTGAACAGAGATCTTTTGGAGATGTACTATACCACGCAGTCCATCATCATTGTCCGTGTTGCATTGTGAATTTAGACCAGTGTTGAAATCATTCTTATTATTTTAGTTTGTACTGTAGGATCCAAAAAATGAAGGTTTTACCTGATATTGTTTAGTTCTGTACTTTGCCAGAAAAGTTTGCACATTTTTATAATGTCATTTCAGAACCATCCTCATGACCAAAGTACTTTATTTCAGCTCAACAAAAATATACTAGGTCTGTACTTCGTATGCCAAATACTGTGCTAGTTTATAGATATATAGAAATTAATATGGCGTTTGCCCTTGAGAAGCTTATGGTCTAATGAGAGACATGGACATGTAAACAGTTTCACTACAGTGTGTAGAACACTGATAGATGTATTGGAGGAGCACCTCTTAGTACTGCTTTGAGGATTCAAGGAAAGCTTCCTGTAGCATGAAGCTGAGTCTTAAAAAGTGACTGTAACTTCACAAGGTAAGAATGGAGACTTAAATTTATATCGCTTTATCGTGTTTGTTTTGTAAAGGAAATACTTGCAGGATCAAGAGATACAAAGTTTTTAGATTATTTTACTAGTTTACCTAAATGAAGTTATGTGTTAGGTGTGATAGCAATTTAGATTCACATATCAACCTGGTCAAATAATAAACTTGGATGAAAGACATAGTTATTAAATGTACTCTCTTGTAGTTCATTCAGCTGCTGAACAGGAGCAGTGTTTACTGGCAGGTCTGATTTATGCTATACCCAATACTGAGATAACTGAGATACTCAGTTTAACAATTTATAATGTCTAACAAGTAAAAATAACTTCAGTATCTATTCTGTTAACAAGTATTTTTGAACATTTACCAAATGACATGTTCTTTTTAGGCACTTATGATACACCTGAGGGGGGAAAAATAGAATTTCCTGGTCTTTTGTAATTTATTTTTCTGGGGGATTGGGGAAGAAGACATTATAAATAGGTTAATTATGTATTATGTTAGTGGATGATATACTGTGGAAAAAATAGAGCAGGGTACGAAGGATTAGGAGAGATGATATGAAGTAGTTTGATATATAAGTCTGGAGTGCAGAAGAGAGGTTTCGGCTGGAAAGAGACTTCTGGGAGTTGTTGACATGTATGTGATCTTTAAAGTCATGAAACTGGATGAAATCACTAAATCATAGATAATAGTTAAGAGAAGGATACCAACGACAGAATCTTGGTCTACTGTTAAGGTATTTAGTTAGAGGAGGAACTAGCAAAGAAAGCTAAGGAAGAACAGCCAATAGCATAGGTCCTGTAAGTCAAATAAAGAAAGTATATCAAGGAAAAAGGAGCAATTAACTTACTGAAAGTTGGTAATAGGCCAAGGAAGGTAAGAGTCAAATGCTGTGGATATGTCGAGTAAGAGGAGCACTGAGATATCTGCTCATTAGATTTAGCAACGTGAAGATTGGTCAGTTTAACAAGAATAGCATTGGTGGGGTAAAAGCCTGCTTGAAGTGGCTTTAAGAGAAAATAAAGAGAATCTGGAGGTAGCAAGAATTGTCAAGTGTTATAATTAGGGTGACCATATGGCTAGATTTCCCTGGTGTTCTGGTAATCATCACTTGTCCCAGCATTATTTTTAATAGAGCCTCATTTCACTCTCAAATGGGTCCTGGTTTGAACAACAAATGATATGGTCAGTGTGGTTATAATTTGCTGTCATTACTCTGTTGGACACCCAAATTTGACCAGTAGTATCCTTTCTAAGCCAGCTTTTATGACTTTATGAGAGAACTCAATTCTTCCTTTTCTGGCATAACAAAATTTTGCAGGGATTATACTTTTTCTGCCTCAGATCCATAATCAGCCATTTCTCTAAGAAGGCTTGTTTCATTTTAGTGACATTCAGAAACCAAGAATTGAATAGATCTTCATTGGGGAGAAAGGGAGTGAGAAAGGTAGGTGACCAGTTAGAGAAAGGCATTTCACGATAAGAATTTTAAAAGCAGACGGCCAGCCAAAGATGCTGAGGTGGGAGAATAGGAAATTTATTCAGGGAATTCTGTGTAAAACTGAATGAATGGCATATGAGACTCCTAGAAAAAGTGTATTATGTAATATTAGAAAGAGGCATTGAGACCAGGTAATGAAAGACCAGACTTAAGTTCTTTGGCTTCATTCTGTATTCAAGACAGTGACACAATGGGCCTTGGAGTTAACTGGTTCTGGAAGCAGGAAACCCAGTTATGCTATTATAATCCACACAATCTATAATGAAGTTCTGAGCCTGTGGGTAGGATAATGGTGATCCAAAGGAGGGAACTAAATTCAACAGACACTACAGCAGAGAAAGTGGAAAGGGGGATGAGAGCATAGCAGAAGCATGACGAAGAGGCTCACAGTGTCAGATGACTCTGAGCTGTCTAACCTGAGTAGCAGAGGCTGGAGATGCCATTAATTACCATAGATAACACAGGAATAGGTGAAGGAGGGAGACAAAGATATTTTATTTGGAAAAATCCCTTGGCAATATGATGACAGAGTATAACCTTATTGAAGTTCCATCTGGTACTGTATTTAGGAGACAGTAGAACAATATTTAGGAAATAAGGTTTTTGTTGTCACTGAAGGGTAACCATAATGAGATTCCCATCTGTGGAAACGCATGAATTTGGATGTCAATAGGTCTCTCACGAGTTATTTCAGTTTCTTTATTTCAGAGAAGTGCATTTCTTGCCTCATTTCCAAATAGACAAGAAAAACCTCCAAGAATCCAGACTTTTCTTGGCACCTTGTAATTCCCTGGTATTGGGATTAACCCCTCATAATCTAAGTATCATGTTCAATTTTAATCACATTTTGGAAACTACAAACATGTTTTATATTTTACTGCATTAAAAGCCCAATCTTAGAGCCAATTGGAATTAATGTCAGCTTGATTACTGCCTCCAAGTTACTTTTTGTCTTTACCCAGTGTCCCTCCCCACTGCCTGATATCGAATAGTTTGGTTGCAAACATACTTTCCCCACTCAGCCAGAGACAACATTACACTGGTTATATAGTTATGAGTCAGTATATTCATTTGTTCAAATGAAAGCCTCTGGAGAGAAGGAGACAGCCAAATAATCAAAATTGGGATTAACTAATTTCAATTAAATTTGCCCTTTTGAATATAAGCAAAGCAATAGTATCTGGCACAGTGTGAAATAAAGGAACTGAAATATTCTGATGGATCTGGTTATTAGTGAATGGCTATCTTTAATGCAGGAAACGTGAGCAATGTTAATTTAACGTGATGAAGAAGGAATTTCTACTTTATTACCACTGACAACAGGTTATGGCAAAAAGCAAAATGTGGGGATTCTAGTTTGAGCCCTGTTGTAAAACCTTGAATGAGTCTCTTAAACTTTATTAGGTTATCATTTTCTCTTCTATAAAGTTGAGTGGTTGAGGGTCCCCAAGGTTAAGTGATTTACTAGAAGGATTCACAGGGCCCAAGGGGAAAAAAAAAGCTTTTATACTCAGAGCAACAGTTTATTTCTGTTCAAGGATACAGATTAAAATCGGCAAAAGGAAAAGGCACATAGAGGGAAGTCCAGGAGAAATCAAGCATAAGCTTGTAGATGCCCTCTCCCAGTATAGTCGCATGAACACACTCCTAGCAGTGATGTGTGACCACTTGCAGAGTGTTGCCTACCAGGGAAGCTCAGTTGAGCCTTGGTGTCAGGTTTTATCGGGAGCCAGTCACATAGCCATGAATCATCTACATGACTCACCTTAACTACTCAGACTCCAGCTCCCCAGAGCAGAGACATGATCACCATAAATCACATTGTTAGGGTAAACTGCCTCATCAAATTGGTAAGCCTGTGGCCCAAGGGCTCAGAACTTATTTCCTAGGAACTGGCCAAAGGCCAGTCCTGAAGATAGGTCTTCTCAGGAATGTGCAGAGTTTGAGCAGCCCAGGCCTGCTGAGTTAACCCTTTCCTACACAGGTGTAGAATTATGTGAGAGCTGAAGTCCCTTATAATTCTGATGTTTTATGAATGGATTAGTAACTCCTAGCATATATATTGTAAAGAAGTTAATGCTTTATTTCATCTTTAAGATGGATTGGATAGTTATAAATTTGAAACCTTAAATAAAAGAAACGAGTTATACTGATGCTAGAAATAAACCTGGATTGAATGTCTAAAATAAAAGAATGTATGTCTTATACAAGTCAACACGGAGCCCTGCTCACTGATGAGTAAACTTGTAAGTGGGAAGATGAAGATTTTCAGACTTGAGTTATTTTAAGGAAATCTAAGGGAAAATACTTAAGCTCAGCTTCAGAAACTAAGTTCAGTTAGCATTTGATTGGTGGCAAATTACTGTTATTTTTAATTTCCCTTTGATGATAAATTTAAACTTTTTTTTTTTTTGCGGTACGCAGGCCTCTCACTGTTGTGGCCTCTCCCGCTGCGGAGCACAGGCTCCGGATGCGCAGGCTCAGCGGCCATGGCACACGGGCCCAGCCGCTCCGTGGCATGTGGGATCTTCCCGGACAGGGGCACGAACCTGTGTCCCCTGCATCGGCAGGCGGACTCTCAACCACTGCGCCACCAGGGAAACCCTAAACATCTTTTTTTATGAAAAATCTTTGCAGCATTTTTGTAAAATAGCTCAGGTTTTACTTGTCCAGTTTAATGTGTCTCTCTTACACTCATTTTAAAGTTGTTTAGTACAGTATTCCATAATTAGCATTTGTTACATAACTCAGGTATCTTCATTTTCCCATTGTTTTTTCTTGACCCATGGTTTTCTAATTGAGAATGGTTTTGTGTTTTTACTTTTGTCATTTTACTTTCTGTCAAACTTTAAAAGTGTTTAAAATTTTCTTTTTTAAGTTGAAATCTAGGTAGGTATCTTTTCCCAAAGTCCATAACATATGACTTTGGTATGAAATTTGCAAATTACCATATGGAATAATGCATCTTATTCTCCATTTGAAATTGCAGAATTATTTGAAATGGTTAAATTCAATTTAAAGTACAGAAAACTCTAAAATTTAAGAGAAATATTTTATCTGAAAAAAGGCATTGGAATTAGTTTCGTATAAAAGAAAGCCAAGTGTTCCTGTCTTAGTCATTTTACTTAGAATTAACCCCATATATTAGGAATGGCATAGTGTAAAATTATCATATAAGCACTGAACTGGTATCTTTTCTTTCACATTTTTATTGGTATTTTCTTAACCATGTTTAAGTCTACTTTTCTGCATTGAGTATGTTTAATGTCTTCAGAATAGGAACAGAGCTGCTATGTAAAAATGTCTTTTGCTGGGTCTAGAAATGGATCTTAGTTTTCCAGTTGGTAATGAAATCTTTTCTCAGAAAGAACAGTCTTGTCTTTTATGGCACCTGCCTGGCTTATTAGCTAATGTGGTTTCCCAGCCATTCACAATATAATATCTACGTTTCAGTGAGTTCTTAAGTAGTATTTGGCCTTCTCCCACTATGAATAAAAATTATGGTAATGTAGAATACTTTTGAGCAGTAAGTCTTCTGTTTTGCAACACTCTAGTAGTCCTAGCTATTTTTTCTAGTATTTTATCTCTTCATTTTTGCTTTTCTAAAGGAAAAACCCACATTGGCAACTAAAAATTCTTTGGAAATTCTGAATTTGACTTGTCTATTGGTAAGAGACTTTACTAACCTCTCACTAAGAAATAGGCATTTAAAATTTTTTCACTCTGCTCCATTTCTGGTGAACAAATGTATTGATATCATTATACTAGGATCAAATAGTCAAAGGTGGATAAGAGACCATTCTCACCCTTGAAGAACTTACACTCTGGGCTCTTCATTCCATTTTCCCATAAAGAAAATGAAAGATTAAGCTTAGTATAAGCATAAATTACTCCCTGACTGTTTTATGTAGTTCCTCAGACCTTTTGACCAGATGGCTTACTACCTAACCATGTTCAAGCTAGCTTAAGCAGAAGTGTTCCCAACAAGCTGGTTCCAACTACTTCCTCTTCTGAGTAGTTAGCCAGAAACCTGGCATTGTTGCAACTCTTTCATGTCCAAGCCTCTAAATACCATTTGTCTTTTAGAGTTCTCTACATTTTACCTAAATGAGGGCTTTTTGGAGTTTTATCCACAAAGCTTGCAATCTTATGTGCTTTTCAAACTCTTGTGGGAAGCCATTCATTTATAATGAAGAGAGTAGATGTATTGTCAGGTAAGGTACCGCAGCCGCAAATCCAGTAAAACATCCATCATCCAAGGCATTCTTTGAAAACTGTGAATTCCTTCAGATCTTTAAAAAAAAAATGAGGGGCTTCCCTGGTGGTGCAGTGGTTGGGAGTCCGCCTGCCGATGCAGGGGACACGGGTTCATGCCCCGGTCCGGGAAGATCCCACATGCCGCGGAGCGGCTGGGCCCGTGGGCCATGGCTGCTGGGCCTGTGCGTCCGGAGCCTGTGCTCTGCAACGGGAGAGGCCACAGCAGTGAGAGGCCCGCGTACCGCAAAAAAAAAAAAAAAAAAATGAATTCCCACTATCCCCTGCAGTTTATATTACTGATCTATTAGACCCTAGTGAATTTTGCTGTAGCAACCGGCTTTCATAATCAGTTTGAAGGGTAATTTATTCTTAAAATATGAGTAAATTAAATTTTGTGGCTAAATTATAACCTATCATTAGAACTACTAAATCCAATCCAAGAATAATGAAAATAGTTGTTTAAGACTTCTTCATTTAAACGTGTATTAGATATTCTGAGTCAGAATGTATATAAATTTAGAATTTGGAGCAATTAAGAGATGATTTGAAAGTCCTCGCAATTTACCATGAACTTGTCAAGTAGACTGCATAGCAGACTCTTAGAAGGATTGAGAAAGGCTGTGGATTAAATTTTGTCTTACATGCTGAAGGGAATACTAACATTTGAGGTGCTGTCTATCCATTTGGAATAACACATCAAAGAGTCTTATTCTGAAAGGCAGTTCATCTCTTCTGAATAAAAGTGTAGGGAGGGAAGAATAACTTCATAATATATATTTTATTGCAATTTTTGCATTGTCTGGTAAACTGCTTGATTTATTAAATTCCTCAGTGTCTAATTAGGATAGTTCTGAACCAAAATTCTAGTTATGGCACAGCATTCCTGTCCATACAGTTTTGTTATTTAAGCACCATTTAAAAATTTTATATGAACTATGTCATAGGAGATAGCATTCCCTTTTAATGACACATATGTTTATATTTAAAATTAAGGTAAAAATGAATTGACCCAAAATACTGAAGTATGAGTAGGGTGATAAGGAAAGTTTAAGCCATCCAAATGCATCTAGATTTTACTTTTATAGTTTTAAGGTAAGTATTTAATTCTGGGCATTATTTATGGTATATGGTGCTTGTCCAAATAATATGGTGTAATGAATTATTTTATAATATGAAGATTGGTGGGAGATAAAACGTATGTATATTAGTTTTCTAGTGCTGTTGTAACAAGTTAACACAAATTTAGTGGCTAAAAACAACACAGATTTATTATCTTACAGTTCTGGAAGTCAGAAGTTTTAAACCAAGTTGTCGACAGAATTGTATCCCTTGTGGAGACTCTTTCAGTTTTAGAGGTCACCTGTGTTCGTTGACTCATGGCCCCTTCCTCCGTCTTCAAGGCCAACAGCACAGCATCTTTAGTTCTCAGTACCTCAGTATCTCTCCCTTTTTCTCCTCTTTCTCTAACTCATACTCTTCTGCTTCCCTCTTAGGAGGAGCCTTGTGGTTACATTAGGCCCACTCTGGGTAATCCAGGATCCCCATTTTAGGATCCTTAACTTAAATACATAATAAAGTCTCTTTGGCCATGTAAGGTAACTTATTCACAGGCTCTGAGCATGAGGACAAAGTTTATGTGTTATTCTTTCTCCTGTGCCCCCACATTTCTTTTAACTCTAGCTCTGCAGATACATACTCATCATCAGTTCTTTTACCAAAATTATCTCTTGCTGGCTGAACTCCTCCTCTAGAAGATTCCTCTGGACAAACACCTGTGTACTGTATTTCCTGAATTCTTGCAAGTTCAAAACTATTTTTTCTAGACCTGATTCTTTAGAGCTATTTGACTGTAAAATTCTTGGCTTACACTTGCTTATATTGAAAATGCTGCTCCATACTTATTTTTGTTTCGTTCTTGATATCTGATACCAGCTCAGTTTTTTCACCCTTATAACTAAATTGATCTTTTTGGCCACAAGCTCTGAAGATTTTTTTCCTTTGTCTTTATAAAGTCTAATAGTTTTACCAGAACAGGTTTCATTATTGATTGTTCCAGGTCTCTTTAAGCTAGGTACATAGTAAACCCTTTTGTTAAATTATTTGGTTGTTTTTTTGCAGAAAGTTGTTTTAGAACTATAGTTTTAAGTACTGGCTTTTGTCTATTGTTTTTCTTCTTCAGAGACTCCGATTACATGTATGTGGGATCATCCTTTGCCACTTTCTTTCTGTCCCTTTTTCTTTATCTTTTTTTCATTTTCTTGACTTTCTTCAGTGTTTTCTTGACTTTGTTCCTTATTGAATTTTTCTTTAAATCTGTTGTCTCTTTCTGAGATAGTTTTTCTTTTCTTGCATTTTATTTCCTAAGCTTTATCAACTGTTGATGCACTTCTGTGTTTTACCTATTTCTCTTCTTCAGTGTTTTAATTTCTCATTTTGCAAATTTTTTTGTATAGGCCCCAACTACTTGTTTGAGGCTCCCTAATGAAGTTTGCAAGGTTATGTTACAGTTGTCTTTTTTTGTTTGTTTGTTTGTTTTTGCGGTACTCGGGCCTCTCACTGCTGTGGCCTCTCCCACCGCGGAGCACAGGCTCCGGACGCGCAGGCCCAGCGGCCCCGGCGCACGGGCCCAGCCGCTCCGCGGCACGCGGGATCCTCCCGGACTGGGGCACGAACCCACGCCCCCTGCATCGGCAGGCGGACTCCCAACCACTGCGCCACCAGGGAAGCCCCAGTTGTCTTTTTGATGTTTAGTTTTTAGGAGAGAATCAGATAAAATGTTTTGATTTACATTTTCTTTTTTCTTCTTAAATTAATTTTATATGAATTTGACTTTTTTTCTTTTCTGAACTGTAGACGTTTCTTATACAGGGCCCACCTTATGTCAGTATGGCAAAGTGACATTTTTTTTAGTGGATAATGAGAAGGAGCACTTGGTTTACATGTATTTTCTTTCGTCTCTGTAGGGTCCTTAATTTCTTTCTTTCCTTTACCTACACTTATCACTAAAGGGAAGTGCACAACCCCTATTTATCTAATTCTCCTCAAAGCAGTGCTTCTTGAGGCTGTTGCCTTCAAAATCACTCACTTTCAAGCCCTTCCTTCTCTGTAGTGCTGTGAATTACCAAGTCTGAGACTTGTGTTCAATACTTTGACGTTTTGTAGTACTTTTTGCTTTCTTGTGGTGCTTTTTGTCTGTCATTTATGCATGTCCTTCACTCCACTCTCTTCTTTTCCTCCTAGTATCTTAGTCTTTGATTCTCTGGCTCTGTATATTCATAAGCTTATAGCAGCAGTGAGAGCTGATGAATTTGGTGTTAGTTTCTCTGCTTATAGGTATTTATTTACTAATAATGCTGAGGGCACGGTTCATGTTTGGTTTTATTTGTACTTGTTGAATTTATTGTTTTGGAGGGAATATGTGGGTGGGTTGAGAGGTAGTATCATTACCTTCTGCACTTACTTAAGTTCATTTTAGCAATAAAATTTAACCAATTCACTCTTTAGGCTGATTTTTGTCTTAGAGTAAAAAAAGGTGCTTGTAGCCAGCCATTGACAAATGTGGGGCAAGTCTTAAAATCTGGATTTTTAGCTATAATTTAAATAGCTTTATTAACTTGAAACTGCTTAAGGGAGGCCATCTCCTAAATTAGCTCATCAAACTTAAAGGCATTTTCAGCCAAAATATGTCACATAATGAATTTTTTTATATATACACACACATACAATTTAAAAATGAGTCCATTATTTATGTACTTTTTATATGGGTTTGTTTTACGTACACATTTTTCACATTTATATTAGTGTACACAAAATGAAATTGAGTTTTTACTCTCAGAAACAGTGCTTTCTGATCTTTTTGACATTAGATCATCATTATCAATACTTGATATTTTTTTTCCATTCTACTCTTCTTCCAAAACTCTAATATAGCTCTTTAATATAGAATTTGTGGTAATTTTTCAGGAGTTACACAAACCAGTATGTACAAGGATAGTCATCACATCCCTATTTATAAAAAGATCAAAAATCAGAAAATGTATTAATGTCCAGTAGTAAGAATTTGGTTAAATAAATAAGAGCAAAAAAACCAAAAGTAGACATTTGCCCTGTTATTAAATCAAGCTAGTTTACAAAATACTATGGTGCTGTTTTTGTTTAAAGTATAATTTAAATATCATTTTCACTTAATGTTTGCACAGTTTTTGTCACATCACTATCCACCTCACTGTCACTCAGTGTTGTTTTAAAATCAACTGATTTTTCTATTTAGCTTTCTTCTAGACAATAATTTTAAAAATGTTCATTTTTTTATGCATATTACAATAACTTGATAACTATTAATGTAGAAAAATTGCATTTTCATATGATCTAAAGTCATCCTTCATTCCCTTAGTGGAATGCATATCAAACTTCTTTTAAAGAAGCTTGTAGAAGGGTGTATAATAAAATTATAACCATGTAAACATTGCTGGTAATTTTACTTATTTTTCTTTCTGTTTTTCTGTGTTTTTTAATTTTCTAAAATAAATCTGGATTAATTCCTTCCATAATAGAAAAGTGTTTTGTGGGTTAGATTTTTTTTTTTTAATCAAGAATTAAGGGACTTCCCTGGTGGCACAGTGGTTAGGAGTCCGCCTGCCAATGCAGGGGACATGGGTTCAAGCCCTGGTCTGGGAAGATCCCACAGGCCGCGGAGCAACTAAGCCCGTGTGCCACAACTACTGAGCCTGCGCTCTGGAGCCTGCAAGCCACAACTACTGAGCCCACGTGCCACAACTGCTGAGGCCCGCGTGCCTAGAGCCCATGCTCTGCAACAAGAGAAGCCACCGCAACGAGAAGCCCACACACTGCAACGGAGAGTGGCCCCCACTCGTCACAACTAGAGAAAGCCCGCATGCAGCCATAAATAAATAGATAGATAGATAGATAGATAAATAAATATTTAAAAGTAAGAATTAAAATTAAGTGTTTCTCTGTAAATCTCTACATTTCTTTATAAATTGATAGAATTGCCAATGTCCTGAAATGTCATTAAAATAAGTAGTAGTTTCTTTAAATAATGGATTTCTTAAAAGCAAAACATGGGAAGGAATTTCTCATATAATAATGACAGTTTAAAATAAGGCTCATAACTAAAATTAGTTTGTTTTATTCTTTTACAGGAGTTGAAACCTGATATAGTAACTAAATCTGCTCTTGGTGATGATATCAACTTTGAAAAAACCTGCAAAAAGGTACTTCTGCAAGGGGTTGTATTTCTTTTAGGAAAAGTTCCTTATTTGTATTGTTGACCTACTTTTTTCCTTTCACTTTTTTCCTTGAAGAGAAAACTTACCAAAAGCCAGTTACTAAAAAATCAATCAGTCAGTCAGTCAATCACCTGGTGTGATTATTTTTTAAAAAAACCAGTTACTATTAGTGTACAATGATTTTCCCCATTTGAGCTCTACTACTGCCACCAAAAAATATTTTTATGGTAATTTATGAATTTTGCTTTGCTGTGATACCACACCCTCAAGGACCTTAAAGGTATGTTGAAGTTAATGTGGCATTTGTGTGTTAGATAGCAGTTGGTCTGTTAATCTTACAAATTAGAATAAAGACTCTTTATTCTTTCCAAATAGTTTTTATGAATATTTTATTTAATCCCTGTATTTACCCTATGAAAATTATTTTTACCCCCTTTTTGTAAGTAAGGAAACTGAAGCTCAGAAAGAATGAAGTGAGCTAATTAAGGGTATGCCACTGTTAGGTGCACAGTTAGGACTTTTACCCAGATCTTCTGCTCCTTGCATTTGCGTCACTTGCTTCATCCTTTGTATTTCCTCTTTTTCATTTCTACCCACTTTGCTAAAGGCTATGTGACAGTTCCACCAGAGAACAGATTTTTGGATTAATTGATTTTTATAACTCTATTACATTTCTTTTTTCACTTTTCTTCACACTTGCTCTAATCTGTATTATTTCTTCCTCTTGAATTTGTGCTTACTTTGCTCTTTCTCTAGTTTCTTAACGTGGAAGCTTAAATTACTGATTTAGACCTTTCTTTTTTCCTAATGTAAGCATTTTAATGCTATAAATATCCCTCTAAGCACTGCTTTAGCTACATCTTATAAATATGGTATGTTATATTTTATTTTCTTTGAGTTTAAAATGTTTTAAATTTCTCTTGAAATTTCACCTTTAACCTATGGTTTAATTAGAAGTACATTGTTTAATTTCTGAACAATCGGGGGTTTCCAGGTATCTTTTCATTAGTTTTCTTTATGATCCATGTGCATACTCTTTATGATTTTTATTCTTTTAACTTTATTATTTGTGTTATTTTCCAGAGTATGGCTTATCTTGGTGAATATTTCATGTGCACCTGAAAACAATATTATTATATTGGGATCAGTGTCCTATAAATGTCATTTAGGTCAAACTGATTGATGGTGTTGTTCAGGTGATTTTACATCTTTACTGACTTTCTACCTACTTGTTTTATTGTTGACTAAGAGACGTGTGTTGGAATCTCCAACTGTAAATGTCAATTTTCCTATTCCAGCCTTAAGGAAAAAAATACTCTGATTCTACATTTATGTACACTAGCACTCACCTCTCTGCAATTCACTGATTTTAGCCATGTTAAATTTTAAAGCATTTTATTTTAAGAAGGCCAGAACATGAAAGTTTTTGTACGTTTGAGGGGAGGGAAGATTTGTTGTTGTCACAGTCCTTGTCATGAAGGCAACACCAAAGTCATGAGCATAATTTTACAAACAGCTTCCTTATTTTATACTAACATGATTTTGTAGTAAATATTCTTATTTCATAGCATTCATTCATAGAGAGGAAAAAATTTTAGTTCTGTTATAGTTTTTAACTTGTGTCTTGGTCTATCTATATTTCTGACAAAATAATGACATGTTAAAAAGAATAGTGGTAATTGTATAAAAATATGGTAGAACATATTTGTTTTCTCTTGAGAGTTTAAAAAAATAATAATTTAAGGTTTTTACCAGAAAAAATTTTTTGAATTTTCTGGTTGCTGCATTCTAAAAGTATTTCAATAATATTTAATTTGTGATGAGAATAAAAAGCAATTTATTTTTAGTTGGCTAATACTATGTTTCCATTTAAATTTCAACACTAAAACTTGACAATATTATTTAATTTTAACTTGAAATATTCAAAATAAAATATCCTTTGTCTTTTTTTTTTTTAACTTTTCAGCAGATTTTTTTCACTTTGGAAGGTTACTATTAGTTGATGTATGTGTAATATTTGTAGTATCAGGTTTTTTTTACGGTATCTTCTTTCATTTACAGCCCTTTGTTAAAGCTTCCATTGTGTGAAATGTCATCCTAAAAATGGGGAAATGTGTCTATATTCGCTTATCCATTTTTATTTTGTAATAGTAAATTCATTTGCATATTACTATATTTGTAGTCATGAGACTTATAATATTCACATAGAAAGTTTAGTATCTAACTGAAATATTGTCAAGCAAAACCTGATTGCATTTCTGCCCTTCCTCCAAACAGAAGGAAGGAAAGGGAGGTGGAGAAGGAGAAAAGGAAAACAGTTCTGTTTCATCAGAGTTCTTGATGGAACCCTTGAGGATTTAGAGCCAAGGGAAATTGCCTTGTTTAAAATGATTTCAGATTCCTCCCAAGCTATTTGATTTCAACTATTTTGCTACTGTTTTATGTCATTTGTGATATTCTTTGATTGGATTCATGTTCTGTATCAAAATATGTTAATAAATTAAACCTCTGGAATAAAAATGAGGCAAGTAGCAGTGTCATGGAGAGAAAACTGATTAGTTTGCCATAGGAAGGGAGGTTAGTGAAAGGTGACCAAAGAGGAAATAAGGCTATTACATAGAGCTCTGTACATTTGAAGCTGTCTGACCATCAGAATAGAGCAGAACAAACTAATTTGTGTAACTTCTTAGAGCTTGCACAATTCTTCCATATACATTATTACCTCAATTGATCTTACAACAGTGATCTCATATGGAAAACACTCATGTGTGCACATGCATGTGTGTAGTAATACTAGTAGTGTCTTCATTTTCCAAATTCAGAAAGGGGTTAGAAAGATTAAGTAGCCAGTTAATATTTGTACGAGAGTTTTAAAGCTAGAGAGTTTGGGGACTAGAACTGTGACATTTCCGGACAATTATTGCCAGAATTTCAAGGGCTTCTCAATTCAAAACATCTGTTATATGCAGAGCAATCAGCTAAGCACTATGGAAAAAAGGAAGGAAATAGAACACAGTTATATTAAACAGCTACAGGATGAGAGGAAGCAAATTAATATTTGTTAATATCTACCAGTTGCCTGACTCGTTAGATGCTTTATATACGTTAGCTTTCTCAGGGAAGATGATGATAATCTTATTTAACAGATGAGACAATGGGCCCAGAAAGGTAAAATATACCTATGGTCATAGGTAGTCAGTAGGAAATGTCAGATCCAAGTTCTAAACCCTGGTCTCTGCCTACAAAATGAAAGTTTAGGACAAAAGGATGGAATAAGTCCCACATATGTAAGACTGCATTTTGGAAATCATGGTGTTGTAGGGATTTTAAGAGTTCATTGAATACAGAAAAGTCTCCCATTCTTTTAAATGTGGACTCTAAACTGTATTTTGCTTTGTTTGCCACAGTTCTTCTGATCCAGCTGAATAGACTGTTTCTTATTATATCTCTAAATGTTTTTAATAAATACAAATATGAATGTGTTGGTTTATATCATTAGGTAAAACCTGGAATTGAATTTAAGTCCAGTTAATGTTAAAAAGTATGCTACTAGCATTCTACCTGTACTAGTTCATTTAGCGTCAGTTTGTTTTAAGGCAACATTAAAACATGAACAAGGAATGAACATGGTGTGTAAGAGAGCTTTTTCATTTTTAGACTCTTGTTTATATTTACATGTACGTTCTCAAAATTCTTTTCAAAATTGAACACCAAATGCTTTGTGTTCACAGTAAATACCCATATGCCAAAATAAAATGTGTCCTTTAAAAAGTGAGGTGTTTTCCTTTTTTAATTTAATTTATTTGAAATGGAAGAAACTGGAGGTGTATGAAAACCACAGTTTCCTGAGAATTTTCCAAGGCAAACACTGTGTCAACTTCAAGTAATGAAAGCTGTGGTTTCCTTCATATCCCCCAATATTGTGAAGATTGTTTCATGCATGTGTAAAAACTATTTGTTAATAGCGATTACTTAGCCTTTTAAGCTTCAAAATAATTTCGTTTAAATTTAAGAAGTATGGCAGTATTTGAATTCTTTCATAACCTCCACATTTTCAGTCTCTCCTATGAAGTTTATCACATTCCACCTTGGGTTAGTTATTTGTGCATTTGTTGTAACCTTTTAAATTAGTGCAAGATCATGAACCTCAAAAGATGGTGTTTGTGTCCTTATGTGTAAGACTGTGCCTTCACATAATAAGGCATATTTATGTAAATATAAATATCTGTAAATATAAAGAGGGAGAAACTAAGTGAGGAAGGAAGATGGACAGGAAAGAAGTAAGGAGGGATAAAGAATATGAAGTCCCTCATAACAGGGACTGTTGTACTGACTCTTGTGAGTTCCTACACTTAAGCTCAGTGCCTTAAGCAAAATGTAGACATCTCACATTGCAGCAGAGACCCAAAACACTGCCAAAGGTATGAACCTGAGCCCTCTTGATTAACAAGCCTCTTTTCTTATGTTTATATTTAATTTCTTTACAAAAAGATTTGAGGGAGGATTGGAGTTGGGTCACAAAATGAGGGAAAGTTATCTCGAATAGTTTAGAAGAAAACTTTTTGAGAATACTAGACTGAATTCAGAAACCTGACTTTGAATTCTAGCTTGTTCCTAACTGGCTAAGTGGTCTTGAAATCAAGTCAATACTGTTAGGCTAATTGTTAGATAAAATCTTTGGTCTATATTCCCTTTACCTCTTTAACCCCTTGTTAAAATTTGAACTTAAAAAATTAAATGAATGATTTCTAATTGCTTTCTTAAGAATAAAATTAAACAAAGGTTTAAAGTGTTAAATTTGGGGCTTCCCTGGTGGGGCAGTGGTTGAGAGTCCGCCTGCCGATGCAGGGGACACGGGTTCGTGCCCCGGCCCGGGAAGATCCCACATGCCGGGGAGCGGCTGGGCCCGTGAGCCATGGCCGCTGAGCCTGCGCGTCCGGGGCCTGTGCTCCACAACGGGAGAGGCCACAGCAGTGAGAGGCCCGCGTACTGCAAAAAATAAATAAATAAATACATAAATAAAGTGTTAAATATGACAAATTTTTATTAGAGAAATTTAAACATTTATTTAAATGATTGCTGTAATTTATAAAATTTGGTATTTTTAACTAAGACTTTTTCCAAATCAAACATTTTAAGAACTACAGGCATACCTCAGAGATATGGGGGCTCAATTTCAGACCACCTCAGTAAAGCAAATAACCGCAATAAAGCAAGTGATAAATTTTTGGTTTCTCAGTGCATATAAAAGTTATGTTTACACTGTACTGTAGACTATTAAGTGTGCATTATGTCTAAAACAATGTACGTACCTTAATTTAAAAATACTTCATTGCCAAAAAGTGCTAACCGTCATGAGTCTTCAGCAAGTTGTATTCTTCTTGCTGGTGGAGGGTTTTGCCTTAAAGTTGATGGCTGCTGACTGATCAGGGTGGTTGGTTGCTGAAGTTTGGGTGGCTGTGGTGATTTCCTAACATAAGACAACAGTGAAGTGTGCTGCATCGATTGCCTCTTCATTTCAGAAACAATTTCTCTGTAGCAGGCAGTGTTGTTTGATAGCATTTTACCCACAATAGAACTTCTTTCAAAATTGGTGTCAGTCCTCTCAAACACTGCTGCTGTTTTATCAACTAAGTTTATATTATATTCTAAGTCCTTTGTGGTCATTTCAGCAATCTTCACAGCATCTGCACCAGGAGTAGATTCCATCTCAGGAAATGACTTTCTTTGCTCATCCACAAGAAGCAATCCCCATATATTCAACTTTTATCATGAGATTGCAACAATTCAGTCACATCTTCACTTCCAATTCTAGTTCTCTTGCTGGTTTCACCACATCTGCAGTTACTTCCTTCACTGAAGTCTTGAACCTCTCAAAGTCATTCATGAGGGTTAGAATCAACTTCTTCCAAACTCCTGTTACTGCTACTATTTTGACCTTTTCCCATGAATCATGAATGTTTTTAATGGCATGTAGAATGGTGAATCCTTTCAAGAAGGTTTTCAACTTACTTTGCCTAGTTCCATAGGAGGAATCACTAGCTATGGCAACTACAGCCTTATGAAGTGTATTTCTTAAAGAAGACTTGAAAGTTGAAATGACTCTTCGATCCATGGGGTTGCAGAATGTGTGTTGTGTTAGGAGGCATGAGAACAACATGAATCTCGTTGTACCCCTCCATCAGAGCCCTGATGACCAGGTGCATTGTCAATGACCAGTAATATTTTGAAAGGAATCTTTCTCTGAGCAGTAAGTCTCAACAGTGCGCTTAAAATATTCAGTTCATTAAGCCCTGTTATAAACAGATGTGCTGTCTCCAGACTTTACTATTCCATTTAGAGAGCCTGGGCAGAGTAGATTTAGCATAATTCTCAAGGGCCCTAGGATTTTCGGAGTGGTAAATGAACACTGGTTTCAGCTTCAGTCACCAGCTGCGTTAGCTTCTAACAAGAGTTGTCAGCCTGTCCTTTGAAGCCAGGCATTAACTTCTCCTTTCTAGCTATAAAAGGCATCTTCTTCCCAAAAAGGCTGTTTCTACGTTGAAAGTCTGTTGTTTAGTGTAGCCACCTGCATTGTTTATCTTAGTCAAATCTTCTGGATAATATGCTACAGCTTCTACGTCAGCACTTGCTGCTTTACCTTGCACTTTGATGTTGTGGAGATAGCTTCTGTCCTTAAACCTCATGAACCAAACTCTCCTAGCTTTCCTTCTTCAGCTTCCTCACCTCTCTCAGCCTTCAAAGAGCCGAAGAGAGTTAGGATCTTGCTCTGGATTAGGCTTTGGTTTAAGGAAATGTTGTGGCTTTTGGTTTAATCTTCTATCTAGACCACTAAAGCTTTCTGTGTTATCAGCAGTGAGGCTGTTTTGCTTTCTAATCATTTGTGTGTTCACTGGAGTAGCCCTTTTAGTTTCCTTCAAGAACTTTTCCTTTGCATTTACATCTTGGCTAACTGTCTGGGGCAAAAGGCCTAGCATTCAACCTATCTTGGCTTTCAGCATACCTTCCCCACTAAGCTTAGTCCTTTCTAGCTTTTGATTTAAAGTTAGAGACGTGACTCTTCCATTCACTTGAATACTTACAGGCCATTGCAGGGTTATTAATTGGCCTAATTTCAGTATTGTTTTTGTCTCAGGGAATAGGGAGGCCCAGAGAGAGAGACCGGGGAACATCTCAGTGTTCAGTGGAGCAGTCAGAACATCAGTTGTTTGTTTTCTTATATGAGCATGGTTTTTGGCACCCCAAACAGTTACAATAGTAACATCAAAGATCAGTGGTCACAGATGGCCATAACAAATATAATAATAATGAAAAAGTTGAAATATTGCAGGAATTACCAAAATGTGATGCAGAGACACAAAGTGAGCAAATGCTGTTGGAAGAATGGTGCCAATAGACTTGATAGACACAGGGTTGCTACAAACGTTCAATTTGTAAAAAAACCATAATATCTGTGAAGTGCAATAAAACAAAGCACAATAAAACAAGGTATGCATGTACATGTATAACATCTTTTATTCGTCTTATAAGAATGAAAACTTAAACCCTGAGTATTTATAAAGCATATTACTAATGTGTATGTCATCAACAGTTTTTCCATTTGCACAGTTTTTTCCCCATTAGAATATTTTTTTCTACTCCCCAAATCATGAGCTACTCAGATTTGCAAATCAGTAACAGACCATCAGGAACAGATATGAATTAATTAAATATAGCTAGCAAATAAATAAAAGGAATTTTTTGTCTACGATGCTTCTGTTTGCAAAGATTCCTTTACAAAGGGAAGAGGCTTAAATTTTTAGGCGTTTTTGCATTCTAACTATCATTGCCTGCCTCTAACTGCATGACTTCAGGCAGGTCATTTACCATCTCTGGCTTTTGTTTTTTTCTCATTTCTCTAATAAGCAGCTCTTCCAGATCAAACATTCTGGTAATGCATTTCAGTCCCCCTTCAAAATTCTTACTTCATCAGATATGAAAATGACAGGGCTGTCCTCTCTATGTATGGTTTTGTTTTGCCTAAAAAAAAATAAAAAATAAATATTTTGTACCCCTCACACAATCTCAGCAAGATTTTTATGGTATTTCTGCACTGTATTATTATTATTTTTTCATATTCTTAAACAACTCTGACATTGTCATATTTCATTATAACAAGAATAGTTCATTCCCTAAGATATTTAGCAGTGATGTTGTATACCTAGCTGTATCAAAATTCCAGTTTATAAAAATTAGAAGCAGTAGGGACATATTGAAATGTTCATACACAAATACCATTGTGGTACAAATTGGGTATGACACATACCTACAAGACAACATTTTCGTTAAATAGATTCCAGCTAAGTGAAACTTGAGAAACCATTTCTTTTTTCTTTTTCTTTTTCTTTTTTCTTTTATTCTAAAGATGCTAATATATTTAAATATTTTGGTAAAAGTTTTGGTTTTTGTTTCTAGCTTTATTGAGATATAAATTGACATAACATTGTATAAGTTTAAGGTAAACAACGTGATGGTTTGATATAAATATATAGTATGAAATGATTACCATAATAAAGTTAGTTAATACATCCAGCACCTTACGTAATTTGTGTGTGTGTGTGGTGAGAACATTTAAGATTGACTCTTAGCAACTTTCAACTATTTGATAAAGTATTGTTATCTATAGTCACCATGCTGAATATTAGATCCCCATAACTTAATTATCTTGTAACTAAAAGTTTGTACCTTTGACTAACTTCTCCCAGTCCCTGACAACCACCATTCTGCTCTCTGCTTCTATCATTTTGGCTTTTTGTAGATTCCACATATAAGTGATACTGTGCTGGATTTGTCTTTCTGTATCTGACTTATTTCACTTAGCATAATGCCAGATCCATCCATGTTGTCACAAATGGAAGGATTTTCTTCTTTCTCATGGCTGAATAATATTTTGTTGTATATATACTATACCTTCTTTATCCATTCATCCCTCAGTTGGCACTCTGGAGGAATTTTGATAGGGATTGAGTTGAATCTCTAGATGGCTTTTGATAGTAGAGACATTTTAACCATATTAATTCTTCCATTCCATGAACATGGGGTATCTTTGCATTTATTTGTGTCTTCCTCAATTTCTTTAATCAAAGTCTTATAGTTTTCAGTGTACAGATCATTTACCTCCTTGTATTTTGCTGTTTTTGATGGTAGTGTAAATAGGATTGTTTTCTTTATTTTTCTTTCAGATATTTTGTTGTTACTGTGTAGAAGTGCAACTGATTTGTGTATGTTGGTTTTGTATCTTGTAACTTCACTGAATTTGTTTATTATTTCTAACAATTTTCTAGTGGAATATTTAGGGTTTGCTGTGTATAAGATCATGTCGTCTGTATTCAGAGACCATTTTACTTCTTCCTTTCCAATTTGGATGCCTTTTATTTCTTTTTCTTTCCTAACTGCTCTGGCTAAGACTTCCAGTACCATGTTGAATAAAAGTGGTGAGAGTAGGCACCCTTGTCTTGTTCCTGACTCTAGAGGAAAAGATTTCAGCTTTTCATTGTTGGGAATGATGTTAGCTCTGTGTTTGTTATACATAATCTTTGTTAAACTGAGGTATGTTCCTTTTATACCCAATTTGTGGAGAGCTTTTATCATGAAAGGATGTTGAATTTTGTCTTTTTGTCCATCTATTGAGAGGATCATGTGATATTTCAGCCTTCATTCTATTAATGTGGTACATCATGTATATTAATTTGTGGATATTGAACCATCTTTGCATCCCATGGTTAAATCCCACTTGATTATGGTGTATTATCATTTTAATGTGCTGTTGAATTTGATTTGCTAGAATTTTGTCTAGAATTTTGCATCTTTATTTATCAGGGGCATTGGCCTGTAGTTTTCTTTTCCTGTAGTGTCCTTATATGGCTTTGATGTCAGGGCAATGCTGGCTCATAAAATGAGTTTAGTAATGTTCCCCCCCTCTACGTTTTTTTTTGGAAGAGTTTGAAAAGGATTGGCATTAATTAGAGAAGCCGTTTATTTTCAACCCATTCTTCTTCTTATGTTCTTTTAAACAATTGTATTCCTACCAATGGAGTAGTGTTTATCCTAGCCACTGTTAAGGACATGGACACTGCCTCATAGTATAAACTAGATTTTATATTTATAGCTATTCAAAACTTACCCAGAGATACAAAATTGTTCTCTGGTATGGAGTGATTACAGGAAGTTAAATGCCCACACCTCTTAGATTTCCTAAGTAAGCCACATTGTCATCACATACTAGCTGTCAAACTAAGAAGCATAAAGAATGAGAATATGTTTTATATCTTATGTTAAAGTACCTACTTTTATCAACAAAGTACTTTCAAGAGAATAATACTTTTATTTGCTGATACCATTAAGTGTTTTCTTTAAAAACACAAATTACGTACAATCACGGAACCTAAAGCTGTGGTATACATAATTCTGCTTATTAAATTGTTATATAATCATACCTGATTAGTAACTACTTAATTTTATAGTGCTATATAGCTTGTAGACTCAAGCCTTCATGTTCTTCTTTGAACTCACTGCTGATACATACGGGTGCATAAGCAATATACTGTACAACTCCAGTTGTGACAACTACAGCGTGAATGTCAACCCTGGGATTATGCAACACAATGGCTATTTTTTTAACCAATCTCACTTCTTATTAACCTGTATTCTCCCCAAATAAGTTCGCCACAGTTATAGAGGATGACATATAAGAATAACATCTTCGTTTATTAGCCTAATACATAATTGTACAATTTTAAATCTTATTCTAGAGCCCCCCCCACCTTTTTTTTTTAAGAGGATTTACTGAAATTAGATCACTAAGTCACAGTTAACTCTGGGATATCTTCCAGGGCAGAGAAACAGCATTGCTAAGTAAATTCAAAGAAAAAATGATTCCTATCAAAGCAGTATTACTTTGAGTCAACACTAGACACAACACCCAAGTATTACCACTGTTCTTCTAAAACTTTATAACTAAGATGGAAAGATATAACTAGCTCTGGAAAGAAAAATACCCAGTTCATTAAAGCTTTTAGGAAGTGGTCAAAGCAGGGATTTGGTAACAGTAGTAAATATGGTTTTGAACAATTATACATGAATACATTTAGTCAAAATCTATTTCGTATTCCCAGAACTTCTTATCTAAAACGTGAAATTAACTCACCTGATAAAAATAATTACTTTCTAGTTTATCTGCTTTACAGATACAGTTGTTCATACATCAGGAATTTTCTTTGAAGTGAATTGAATTTTTAGTAGCTACTCAGGAAATATACTGAAAGAAACAGTTAAAGAAAAAACAGATGCTATTGGAATGTCTTTTTCCCTTGTAACCTGAGGAAAGATTCCTGGGGTGTGTATAACGTTTGTCAGGACTAGTTGTTTTTGTTGTCACTGTTATTATTTTTGCATATAAATGTTCTAGAATTAGTCCTGAGGATTAAGACATACTGCTTCTGCACTGAATACCAAATTGTTTCTACTAAGCTGGAATCTCTTATTATGTCAGCGTTCAGGAAGCACATTTACTGCATTTAGTGCTATAACCTGTTGCCTCGATTTGGCAACAAAAGTCTGTCATGGCAGTGTTTTTGTTTTAAATTCAACTTTTAAACATGATGAGCCTGCTAAAAAAATTTGTTTTCTGATTTCCTCAGTTTTTAGTTTACCTTCACTGAGGATTCTACTTGCATGTGATGTAGAGCAACATTACACTCTTTCTGTAAAGGACAGTATTGTAAATATTTTAGGCTTTCTAGGCCTTACAGTCTTTGTCACAACTACTCAACAATGCCATTGTGACATAGTGCAGCCATAGATAGTATGTGAATGAATGAATTTGGCTGTATTCCCATAAAACTTTATTTTTGTGAGAAGCTGGCCCATGGGCCAGTTTGAAAATCAAATAGTTCTACAAGATTTTTTTGTGAAAATGACAGTTCTCTCTATTGGTCTTTCCCCACTTTCAAGTTCAGTTGATTCTGACAGGATTTACCCCCACATAAGTATGTTTATATTTGTACATTTGAAGCATTAGCGACTTCCTGCTGTGGTTTATAAGGATTTAGATCTCTTTCCTCCTTCAGCCCCTGTGTCATATATGTACCCTCCTTATCCCCCCATCTTCCTAATATACTTGAGTTAGATTTAGATGAGATGAACATTTAGTGATTATGTTATTTTGGCTGTGAGTCATGTAGTGAGTGATTATTACTTTTCTTTTTCTGTATAATATTTCTACTTATAGTTTGTAATTATTATGTTTATTTTGTTGTTTTCTGTGTACTCTCTATGTAACACCAAACTCCTCATCAGTTATTGAAATCTCCTCTCAAGATAGTTAATAACACTAGGTATTGTAAATGTAAATCTAAATCTCCTGCTACCATACTGGGCATTCCTTTTGCCTGGATCTCCTGTTTCTTTTATCCCATGCCTACCTCATTCTTTGTTTCCTTCCTCATTTTAGTGGAGCCACTGGCTTCTAGGGAGAAAGGTTCAAAGAATGTAAACTTTTAAAAACTTTCATGTCTGAAAGTATTTTTATTCTTCTCTAGTTTGGAAATCATTTTCCTACAAATTTATTGTCCTGACCTCTAATTCTGATTCTTGAATTTTGTGTGTGTGGTTTTATTTTTTCTTTCTGAAAGTTGTAGACCCCAGCATTGTCATGTGATTCTATTTTCATATATTGTGTTGAGCCTTTTCAGCCTGAAAAAGCATGTTCTTCATTGAGGTTTCTATGTTAATAGCTTTTTTACAAAACTCAAGCCAGTGTGTTTGACCCATACTTTCAGCAGCCCAGCTGGTCACTGAGTAACACAGGATACCAGCAATAGGCTTTCTTGCCAGATTCTCTCATGTTCCTCCTAGGTAGATAACATGAGTAGGAAGCCCTGTATTACTTCAGGAAACCCAGCAAGGAGTTGAAGAAGCAGAGATACACCATGTTTTTGGATTGGAATAATCAATATTGTCAAAATGACCGTACTACCAAGGCAATCTATAGATTCAGTGCAATCCCTATCAAATTACTAATGGCATTTTTTCACAGAACTAGAACAAAAAAAATTTTAATTTGTTTGGAAACACAAGAGACCCTGAATAGCCAAAACAATCTTGAGAAAGAAGAATGGAGCTGGAAGAATCACGCTCCCTGACTTCAGACTATACTACAAAGCAACAGTAATCAAAACAGTATAGTACCGGTACCAAAACAGACATATAGATCAATGGAACAGTATAGAAAGCCCAGAAATAAACCCATGCACTTATGGTCAATTAATCTGTGACAAAGGAGGCAGGAATATACAATGGAGAAAAGACAGTCTCTTTCAGTAAGTGGTGTTTGGAAAACTGGACAGCCTCATGTAAAAGACTGAAATTAGATCATTCTCTAACACTCTATACAAAAATAAACTCAAAATGGATTAAAGACCTAAATGTAAGACCAGATACTATAAAACTCCTAGAGGAAAACATAGGCAGAACACTCTTTGATGTAAATCACAGTAATAATTTTTTTGGATCTGCCTCCTAGAGTAATGAAAATAAACAAATGGGACCTAATTAAACTTAAAAGCTTTTACACAGCAAAGGAAATCATAAACAAAATTAAAAGACAACCTACTGACTGGGAGAAAATATTTGCAAACAGTGTGGTTAATTAACTAACAAGGGGTTAATTTCCAAAATATACAAATAGGTCTTACAGCTTAATGTCAAAAAAACCCAAATAACCCAATTAAAAAATGGGCAGAAGACCTAAGTAGACATTTCTCCAAAGAAGACAGGCAGGTCGCCAACAAGTACATGAAAAGATGCTCAGTATTGCTAATTATTAGAGAAATGGAAATCAAAACTACAATGGGGTATCACCTCACACCAGTCAGAATGGCCATCATCAAAAAGTCAACAAATAATAAATGCTGGGGAGGTGTGGAGAAAAAGGAACCCTCCTACACTGTTGGTAGGAATGTAAATTGTTGTAGCCACTATGGAGAATGTGTAGCTCTTCCTTAAAAAACTAAAAACACACAGCATAGGTGACCTATGCTGTGTGGAATACAATATAGTTATAACCTTTTAAGCTGAAAGAACACAGTATGTTGCTTACTGAACATTCTAGGGAAATGAGCATATCATTCTGAATATTCTCCTTTTTGCTCATTCATTATCTTATAGAGGAATAAACTGCTTGGACAACTTAAAGTACTGAGTTGTTATTTATCATTTAAATAAGCAGTAAAGGTTTCTTCAAAGTAAAAAAACAAACAAAACAAAAAAACTGGAAACAGAGTTATCATATGAGCCTGCAATCCCACTCCTTGGCATATATCCAGGGAAAATTCTAATCTGAAAAGATACATGCACCCCAGTGTTCCTAACAGCACTATTTACAATAGCCAAGACATGGAAGCATCCTAAATGTCCATTGACAGATGAATGTGTAAAGAAGATGTGATACACACACACACACACACACACACACACAATGGAATATTACTCAGCCACAAAGAGAATGAAATAATGACATTTTCAGTAACATGGATGGACCTAGAGATTATTGTATTAAGTAAAGTAGTCAGAGAAGGATAAATATCAAATGATATCACTTATATGTGGAATCTAAAAAAATGATACAAATGAACTTATTTACAAACAGACTCACAGACATAGAAAACAAACATCGTTAGCAAAGAGGGAAAAAAAAAAAAAGGAAACCCAGCAAGCAGTTGAAGAAACAGGATTGGCTTAACACTGTACTTAATGAATAGTCTCCAAATGGACTATATTTCTTGGAGAAGGCTGAACAGAGACAGTGTCTAAGAGTCAGAATCAAGGTGTATTAGTTTCCCTAAGGCTGCTGTAACAAAGTACCAAAAACTAGATGGTATGTAACAACAGAAATTTATAGCAAAATACCAAAAGTTAAATGTTATATGACAACAGAAATTTAGAATATTTTCTTGTGTTTCAGGAGACTAGAAATCTGAAATCAAGGCATCAGTAGGGCTGTACTTCCTCAGAAGGTTCTAGGGAAGACCCCTTCCTTGCTTCTTCCAACTTGGCTTGTGGCGGGGTAATTCCAGCCTTTGCCTCAGTGTTATTCCCTTTCTGTCTCCCTGTGCCTCTGTATCCAAGTGTCCTCCTTATAGAGACACCAGTCATGTTAGATTTAGGGCCCACCCTAAACCAGTATACTCTCCTCTTAATTAATTATATCTGCAATGACCTTGTTTCCAAGTAGGATCACATTCTCAGTTTCTAGTTGGATATAAAATTCGGGGAGGATACCATTTGACCTAGGACAGAAGGTAATTAGGCAGCAAGTCATCCTGGCACAGGATTTGCACCAGGTCTAATTTAAAGGAGTTCTCTGAGGAACTCTACCTAGATAAGTTCTCCAACAGAATAGATTTCAAACTGTTATCATCTTGCTTTTACTTAGGTACTCATAAGTGTTTATTACTGGAAAGGAAAAGGCCTTATTGGGCTGTTAACAATGAAGGGTAAATTTAAAGTAAAGATGTGTAAAGCTGATAGCTCTACTTTCACACACTAGTGAAATTTTTACTTGCTTCATGGAATATTTATTGAATGCCAACTATTATCAGTTATTGTCCTAGGCACTAGGTCTACAGGAATGTGGAATACAAAAGTCCCTGCCTCACAGATATGAAAATATCTGCACTGGCATGCTGTGTTGAGTGATGTGAAGTAAATAGTGCTGGAAAGTGTTTTAGTTCAGATAACTTTTGAGCAGAGACCTGAATATGAGATGATCAGCCCGTGTGTATTTGGGAGTATTCCAAGTAGAGAAGAGCTTGCAAACGAAGAGCCTAAGCATCAGAAGGCAGTAAAGCTTTAAAAAGAACAGATAGGGAAATAGCATGATCTGGTTTTGTTTAAAAGCTTGCTGTGACTGCTATATGGAAATTGACTGTGAGGGAACAAGACACAATGGAGAATGACCAGGTGTGAGCTTATTACATTGGTCCAGGTGAGAGGTATTGGTGATTTGGTCAAAGGTAGTAAGTAGAAATGGTGTAAGTGACTGGTTCTGGATAGATTTTGCAGATGAAACCACAGGATTTGCTGAAGGATTTATTGTGAGCTGTGAAGAAAGGAGAAATGTAATGGAAGAATCATTTGAGTTTTAGGCCTGAGCAACCAGAAAAATTAAAATTACCTACAATAAGATGGGAAAGACTATAGCAGAAGTAGGTTTAAGAAGAAAGTCACAGCATTCTCTTTTAACATGTCAGGTAGGTGGTTGGATATGTGAGTCTGGAACTCAACTTAGAGCTTGAGGTAGAAATTTGGAAGTTTTCAGCCTACAGGTGATATTTAAAGCAGTCTGAATTATGAATTTTCTAAATGTATAAATACTAATGTATGTATGTGTGTGTGTGTATATATATATATATATATATATATATATATGTATATAGTCCCATTCAGTCATCATCAAACATCTATAAAGTGTTGGCTATAAGCCAGGCACTGGTGAAAGGTTGTGAGAATACAGTAATGGTACTAGTCATTCAAAATAAAAATATATAGCATTTGATAATTTCTAGGTCTCTAGTAAATGGAACTTCAAGCATTATAGTAGTCATGGGTTATATCACCCAGCTTAGTACTAATGTGTTACTTGATTCTTTCATATTATTTTAGTCTTCTTAACTAGATGTTTTAAACTCTTTGAATACAGGAGCTATATTACTTTTTTTTTTAGTATCACACACAGTGCCTACCACAATTCTGGAAAGATACTAAGTACCCAAAGAATATTTATTCATTGATTACATGATAATTTTAACTGTTAAGAACAGTAGTATTTTTGTCACTGTGTTATCTTTAGCATGGATTACAAGTGAGTTGTCTAATTAGAATATTAACAGATTCCTGTTCCCTAACTCTTAACTTTTAAAAATTATAATGGATTGCATTTTATTCACTTCTTAGTAGTGTTACATAGTTTTTATTTGCATGTGCTTGTTGTTTCAATTTGCAGCCTGATTCTACTGCAACTGAAAGAGCAGTTGCCAGACTAGCAGTGCACCCTCTTCTGAAGAAAAAAATAGATGTGCTAAAAGGTATGAATTAAATGACTTTTAAGCCATTTATGGTACATGATTTGAATAAATGGCCATTCATTTATTTACTTTTAGGGTGCTTTTCTCCTTTTGAGGATCTTTTATATTATAAATGTCTCTTTCAAATATTTCCAAATGTGGGACGCTACCTGAAAATATGGAAGTTACCTGATGTCTGAAACAATTTTGTATTTTTTCTAAATTCCTATTTCCTAAATTTCTAAAATATATATTCATGATAATATTGAATATAATTGATTTTCTAAATATTGGTATAATTCATATTATTACTTATGATGTTGCCACTTAGTCACATAATTTCTATTTATGTATGTACATTTTAAAATGTATTGAAAGAATTAAATGCTTCTGTCACAGATTAGAAGATACTTATTTTTATGTCTGAAAGCACAATTTACGGTATTTACAATTGTATTAATACATTATTATTACAGAAATTAAAGTTGCCATTTTAGTCTATTTATTTGTATGTAGTGAAGTTTTTACTGTTCTTCTTAACATCCATACATGAAGGAATAAATTTTCTTTTAATTTTAGAGATTTAAAATGGATACCTCTGAGCATTTTGTATATGTTTGGTTTTGTAAAAGTCAATAGATTTCTTTGTAAATTCATACCCATTATATATATGTAATATAAATTCCAATCATTCTCTTAAGTATTTCCAAATAATTTAAGAAATACTCTACTAAAACAGTAATGTTTTGTATTATTTGTTTCAATGCTGAAACAAGTCATATGCTGTTTCTCTTGCAGCTGCTGTCAAAGCCTTTAAAGATGCAAGACAAAATGTTGTTGAAGTTAAGTCATCAAAGAATGCTTCAGAAGAAAATCATTCCAAGGACACTTTGTGTTCAAATGACGATGCCAGTAAGTTACAGCATGAAGGAACTATTATCAGTGAGCAAAAAGAGAAAGAAGCCAAAATATTGGCAAAGAAACCAATAAATAATTCAAAAGAAAAAATAGCCAAGATGGAGCATGGACCCAAAACAGTGGACATTCCAAATTCTCTATCAAAGCCTTCTGAAAAAGATTCTGCAGTACCCTCTGAACCCCAGAAGACACCTACTGACCCCAAAATGAAAACATTTAGTCAAATCAAAAAAGAGAAAGAGTCCAATAGCTCACTTGGTGTTAACAGTGATGGAGAAGAATTACATGAAGAAGAGAAGGAATATTTTGATGATAGCACAGAAGAAAGGTTTTACAAACAGTCTTCCATGTCTGAGGATAGTGATAGTGGTGATGACTTCTTCATTGGGAAAGTCAAACGGACACGGAAGAAGGAAAGTAGGTGTCATTTTTCAGTTAAGGAACAAACCCCCCCAAAAAAATTGTTGCCTGAAGAAGATATACTTGAAACCCATCAGGATATGAGAAGTGATCAAAACAAGCCACGTACAGAAGCAAGGAAGTTTGAATCAGTGTTTTTCCATTCTTTATCTGGATCTAAAAGCTCTGGAAGGTAAGGGTATTTTTTCATCCTGAAAGAATTATTAGTTCTTAATTTTTCGAAAGATGTGAAATAACCACACATCCTAACATTGAGATACTATCTCTCATACATAATTCTAGTTTGTACAATACATCCTATGTTTAGACTTGGCCCTCTCCAACTTTATATTGGATAATATATACAAATACACGTATGATAATGCCACATTTTTCCAACCTCATCAGAAAATGAGACAATATAGATAAATTTGTCTAATTTAATTGTCTAGCTAATTTAAGTTTATTCCTTTGATTATCAAAGTTTTGAAACTTTGAGTTAGCTTTTGGTGAAAACTTTTGAAAATTTCTCACATATCTCACTTTTTAAACAGAACTTTCTGAAAAGAATGTGGTGAGGTTTTTGTTTTTGTTTTTGTTTTTCTCTTGTTGACCCAGGGCAATATTGTAAAACTCAATTGTTTTATTATGTATTTCTGTTTCAGTAGATAAGGCTGCTTGCCCTAACACTGAGTTTCTCCAGACTGCTTTATATTTGGTGATACTGTCATCCTTACCCCTTCTGTTAATCACTACTTTTCACAGCTGTTTTGTTATAAATCAATAAGTTTAATTTCATTTGTAATTCTAATCAGGTAGGGGATATCTTCACGTTTTAGAATAAAAATCATGGTTAGCTATTTTCTTCAGTAAAATTTTTCTATAATTTATAGGTCAGGCATAATTTTAAGTAGAATAGAAAAATGTGATGTTGAAATTTTCCAAAAGAGTCAGAGTATGGAAAAGACACACAAACCATCTTTGGTGCCTTGAAAATTATTACATTATTTCATATATCTCCTAACTGTGCCTAAAAAAGCTACAGTTTTTCCCTCACTTGAAAATTAAACGCCACTATCCCTTCCCTCTCCCCAAAAAATGTTAATCTTAATTTTTGTTATATGTGGCTCATTCCCCCTGTAAGATTTTTGAAATTCTTTGTCTAGATAGTTCTCAAAGGTACAAGGTAACCAAGACAGGATATTTTATGGCCAGAAATCCCTGTACAGGTGGTGAGAGGAAAATTCCTACATGTTTCTATACTAATATTGGGGTCTAACAAACCTTTGATGTAGCTAAAACATGGGGTTTTCATAATTTTTTAATCCGTTTCTGGGGGGGTAAAGGAGTATGATAGTTTTTTTTAATGAGTTTTATCAACATTTTTATTATGTTATCTTCTTAAAGTCAGAGGATTTGTTTATCTTTTAAATGTCCTAATGGTGTTTTTCTTCTTTTAGAAATTACAGAGAACAGGCTCCAAGAAGCAAAACCCCAGGTATGTATTAATGACTGCCTGACTTCCATATGCAGTTGAGCAATGCTTTGCCAAAGAGGAAAGATGAAAAATTCTGGTTGCTTAGTAGCCTGAATCAATTATGTACCCACAGAAATGGAAATAGAGCATCTTATAATTATCAGAATAATTTTTAAATTTTAATTGTTTTTTTTTACCCTCTGTGTCCTGCCAGTAGGAAATATATTAGATAAAAGTTATCAGGAGGGCTTCCCTGGTGGCGCAGTGGTTGAGAGTCCGCCTGCCAATGCAGGGGATACGGGTTCATTCCCCGGTCCGGGAAGATCCCACATGCCGTGGAGCGGCTGGGCCCGTGAGACATGGCCGCTGAGCCTGCGCGTCCGGAGCCTGTGCTCCGCAATGGGAGAGGCCACAACAGTGAGAGGCCCGTGTACCAAAAAAAAAAAAAATGTTACAAGGAAATATTAGGTCTATTTAATTTATCTTGAACTAATCAACATATTCTTTAAGTAAATTGCTATGTAAGTTCCATCTTAGTCAACACCATGCCATTAAACATTCAGTAATAAGTATGTTACTTCCAGGGTTAAGAGTGAAACCAGATTTTCAGATTAATTCATAACAAATCAATTTAATATATTTGGGTGGTCTGACTTCTCTACATAATCCCAAACTCCCACTGATTTAAAATAATAAAAATTTATTTCTCACATTACAGTCTATTATGAATCAGCACAGGGGCTGTGTTTCACATAGTCATTCAAGGATCAGGCTCCTTCCATCTTTTGGCTCCTTTCTACTCCTGTTCCCAAGTATTCTCCATTTGGCCAACAAAAGGGAATAGAGTACATGGAGAATTTTGTAAGAAGTTTTCATGGGCCAAGCCTGAAAGTGTTAGGGATCAGTTCTGCTCACATTTTATTAGCCAGAATTTAGTTACATGACCCCATCCTAGCCAAAAGGGAGCTAAGAAATGCAGTCTAACTATGCGGCTGGGTGGAAAAAGAAAGTGGAATTTCTTGAACACATAACTGTCTGTCTGCTGCTGACCATCCTTTTGATCATCAGATGGTAATTTCACTGGTAATTTTCTCTGGTAATTTCTCAACACACAGAGCACACTGTGTGCTTCCTTCCTGAGGAAGCCAACCCAAAGTCCCATCCAGTCATTGTATCCAGTTCAAAGCCTAGAATCCCTGAGTGATGGTGCAGTGCTTTCCATCAGATCTCATGATGTGACTGCTCAAAATTTGGTGACCTGTGCACTAAAAAGACACACTGCCTGCCCACAACTCAGACCAGATATTTAGTGGCAGAGCAGGAACAAGGTAACCACAATAAAAACTCTCAGTCAGTTAAGGGAAACATGGGAGGTGTGCAACATGTCTACTACCTGAGCAAAGATTGTGAAGAATCTACGAGGAATTTTCTTATCCACTGTTCTCCATGGTCTCTGACTGTGTTCTTGGGAGGGTCTTTGTTCCATGGCCACAGCTGAAGTAGACAGTTAGTATGATCTTCTTGGGAGTTGCCCCGAGTGATTAGTAAAAATATATGATCGTGAAGATGGTTTAAAGTCTTAACAGTCAGGTTTTTTCTAGCCTAGGTTTGTGATTTCTTTCACAATAAAAATTCCCTCCAAAACTTACTGGATTTCTGATCTCTTTATTTTCAATCAGTCCATCAATAAGCTAGTCACCACACCAAAAATTCTTTCCTAGAGCTATTTTTCAAACTTGCCTTATTTATGTTAGTGGGTCATTCCCTGTCCCCGTCCTCCACCACTGTCCCAATCATTTAGTGTCTGTTGCATTCAGATTCTCAGGTTTCTTTGAGACGGCCATACCTTTACTCTTATCTCTGCTCCAGAGCTAAATCTCTTCAGACCTTTACTGCTTAAAATCTTTCTTAGTCTTACCTCTTACTGTTAGGAGTCCAAAGGCTTTTCTAAACCTTAAGGTCCCAAGTATCTGAACCCTCTCTTCCCTTTTGATTCTGCTTGTGAGCTGGCCGGTTCTTTCCTGAACTCTTCTCTTTTTTTTTTTTTTGTAATACTTTGCCAAAGAGCCATCAATACACTAATCTTTTTATTCTTTCCAGCCACTTACCCTTGTGCTGCAATTCCATAGGCATGTAGCCTACTTCCCAAGTTTTCACTGGCAACAGTTTTATCTTTTCCTTAACATATACATAGGATGCTCACTTTTCAGCCTCAGGTATCCATTTCCTTACTACCTACCACTGAACTGCAAAGCCCGTGCCAAATTTTTATGTTATTTTAATGGCTGTATTAAAATACTAGGTTTGGCAAATACATGGCCTTATATTCACAAATACAGAATAACTATAAATTTAAGACACTCCCACATTTTCCCGATGAGGAAACCCAAGTAAAACATGTTTTTGTTTTTAGTTTATAAATTTATGATACTTAATTTATCCATTTGTTTGCTCATGCAAATATGCTTTACATAATTATGTAAACTATATATCAGTTTAGAAATATTGCCTTATTCAAATTTCAGTTTACATGAAACAATTTCATTTAACATTTAAATTCATCACTCTATCACTAGAGGCATTCTTTGAGTATTATAGATTTCTAGAGCACATGTGATTTGTACAAGATATGGGACGTTTTGAATCTGTGTGCAGTGATGTTTTGGAAATGTTATCCCAACTGTACACTTGCTTGTATAACATTATGACATTTGCTTTTTAAGATCTTTAAAAGGCTTCTGACAATGATGGCTAACTTGCAGTGGAGAAATTATACATCCCTAGGGCTGATTAATAAATCTGTATTAAATTTTTTGCCTCTCTTTTTCTTTCTGATTCTATAAATATGCATTGATTCAGTCTTTTCAGGCTAGCATGTCTCCCAGTACTTTGTTCAAAATAATATAATTGAGGTTTCTCATAATAAAAGAGGTTGTAAGGACTAGAATACAAGTAGCCACCCTCATATCTGGTGGATAACTTTATGGTTAAAAAAGAACTTAGTCTTAAATTTGAGCAGATACAGCAGTTTACCTTGCAATCACAACTTTTTGTTCAATAACATAAGGGAGTGGAATCAATTAACAGCCCTTTAAACAGCTCACCCATCAACACTGTTGGATTCAATATTTTAGTTAAAACGTGAATTTTCTGGCTACATTGCTCCGCACACAGGTGTCATATGATAATGAATCATATTCCTTTATAAATACAAAATGCCTCTCCTTTTAAAATTTTTTTGCCTTATATGTTGTCTGGACTGTGTTTCTTAATGTCAGTGTAAATAAGACAGCACAGCATATACTAGGAGGCATGCAACAGACATCTATTTACAACGATTAGAAAGCATGTCTCCCAAAATTGACTGCTTATATGTGTATTTCAACTTCAAACTTCCCTGTAGGACTTAGATTTTACACTGTGAGGTATTCCATTTAAGTAAAACTAAGTTTCTTCCTTAAACACTGATATGAGAAGATAAAATATATTTGTTTTCTATGCTATTTATGTATAGACTTAGTTTTCATTAATTTTGCTTTCTCCTCCAGATTTTCAGCAAATTGAACCTCAGATCAATAATCAGTTTAATAAGAGTGCACGAAGAGGACCTGAAAATACAAAACAGAAATCACAGCTGCCTCTTCATCCTTCATGGGAAGCAAGCCGGAGGCGAAAAGAACAGCAATCCAAAATTGCTGTGTTTCAGGGGAAAAAAATTACCTTTGATGATTGATTAGTACTATTTTTTTGTGAACTTCTCTATCTAAAATTTGTTTTTCTGTTTTTAACCTTTCTTTTTTTCTTAACCAGCCCATTATTTAAATATGTATTTGAATAAGTCTCTTTGAACGGGTTATAGAAATGTTTGGTTTTGTCTTTTTTTTTTTTAAGTGTGTTCAAGTTATATTTAAGCTTCCACAAATAAAGTGCATACTTAAATTAATTTTAAATATGTCAAGACTATTCCCTCTATAAAAGAATATTGAGATACTGGCTGTCCCAGATTTTCTCATTTGTGCTAATCATGAAGTATATTTCACTAGTTTAGCTCTGTGTTTCTTTACTTTGAAAATAAATGTTGAGGTATATTTAAAATAATAATGGAAAAATATGAGGAAATTGTAGCTATCTAAAATAGATCATTTTTGCGGAAAATTGTTCTTAGCAAAATTAAGATGGTAACTTTTATTATGGGTATACAGATAATAAATTATATAAGTAAATATTAACTTTTGTTATAGTTTTAATTTTTTGTAATTTTTTAGTTTTTAACTGTTTTAAAATAGGTTCCCAGGAAATTTTTGGATTTCTGAATTACGCTTCACTTAGTTGGACAACATTCATGTTTAAATGTAGCAACACAAACAAAAATGTGTTTTGTATTTTACTGCATATAAAATTTCTGTCAAATCAAGAATGTGTAATATCTTGACCATGTGTTCTTATTTTTTTTTCAGGCAGGGCTTTATTGGGGTCCCTGCTGCAGCAGGGGGCAGTGAGAACCAACAACAGGTTCCCTTGCTTGCTCTCTCCCATGTGTTCTTATAGAAACAGTTTTTGAGGAGTCATAGATTGGAATTTATAAGAACAAATTCTGAAGGAGATGTGATTGAAGGAGAATTTGTACTGATAGCTGAGCAGAGGTTATGAGATAACTCACTGAAGAAGGTACTGTTTTATACTTCATAGTACTGTTATTTAAAAGGAAAACAGGATTTTAAAAATCCCTTCAAATGTTTCATTTTTTGTTGCTCTGAGAAATTAAGGTTCTCGGTTAACTAAGTAACACTAACTAAATTCTCTGTTTTCTATGCATTGGTGCTGTTAATGACAGAAAAAAAACTTCTGGCTAACAGGAATTCAGAAGCTCTGGAAAGTCATTTTTATCTTTTTCAAGAGCTTAAGAATTTAGATAACTAGAGCAATAGAATTCAAGAGATCATACAGAAAGAAAATTATTTTTGCTGTATTAAATGCAAAATTTGGTTTTTTCTCCTTTTTTAAATTTTTATTTTTACATAATTCCAATTATGTCAAATTGAAATTAATTTAAATTGAAATTTTAATTATGAAGAATTACTACAGGAAAAGTTAAAAAATAATGTCTCTATCCCTACCCAGATTTAGCCAAACTGGGAGGTTGAGAGCACTGTCTGTTGGCCCAAGACATCTAACCCCAACTTCGAGGAATTAGGGTTTGCCTACAAAGTTAGTGGAAAGAGCCCATACAAGACCACGCTCACTTCTGACACCAACTGCAGGTTCGGAGATTGCAGGGGAGGGTTCGCCAAATACACTCAGGTTCAAAAATTTGCTTGCAGAACTCACTGAAACTTATTATATTCCCAATTACAGTTTATTACAGGGAAAGGGTACAGATTATAACCAGCCAAAGGAAGGGGATGCTTAGGGCAAAGTCTGTGAGGGTTCTAAAAGCAAAGTTTCTGTTGTCCTCAGGTTGCATTACCATTGTGGCATCAATATGCACAGAGTATTGCCAATCAGAGAAACTCACTTGAGCTTTAGTGTCCTGAATTTTTATTGTGGCTTCAGTATGAAGACGTGATCAGTTGATGGCCAGCATGATTGTTGCAGATGGATTAAGAATACCGAAGTCCCCATCCTAAATTACATGGTAGGTCTTTTTAAGTGCAGCCAGCTCCTGCCCTAAACAAAGACACTCCTATCAGGTATGACATAGAGTGCATCCACGAAGCTGAAGCCAAAGGCACTTTCTTTCTTTGGGCAAGGCCAGGTCCTTTACTACACAATATCCTTCACCCAAATTTCCCAAATATTAACATTTTCCTGTATTTACTTTATCCTTGGCTGTCATCCTCCCTTCTCTTCTCTCCTTTTTTCCTTCCTTTTCCCCTTTCTCTTTTTTTATCTTTCTCCCTTTCTCTCTTGTCTCTTTTCTTCACTGCATCCCTCTCTCCCTCTCTCCCTACTCTCTACCTCTCACCCTTTTATCATTTCCATCTTTTTCTCTCTCCCCTTTATATTCTCTCTTTAAAAACAACTCTCTACCTCTCACCCTTTTATCATTTTCATCTTTGTTCTCTCTCCCCTTTATATTCTCTCTTTAAAAGCAAAGTAATTCTCTATTCTTTTGTATTACCACACTCCAGTTATCAAATATTCAGATTTTGCCAATTTCCCAGTGTCTTTTTACAGCAACAGAAAGTGCAGCATCATGCCTTACATACAGTTGTCACCTTACATTCACTTGTCATCTCTCTGGTTGAGAACAGTACCTCAGTCTGAGGATTTCATGACATTGACATTTTTCAAAAGTACAGATCTATTTTGCAGTGTCCCTTTATTTGGGTTTGTCTAATATTCCCATTATCAAATTCAAGCTCTGCAGTTTTGGCAGGAATGTTAGAGAAGGAATGTTGTATTTGTCCTAGTGCATCATATCTGGAGTTAGGTGACGATGTTGATATGGCTGGCCCATTACTGGTAGTATTAACTTTGCTTACTTGTTTCAAGTGGTATCTATAAGGTTCCTCCACTGCAAAGTTACTGTTTTTCTCTTTACAATTAATATCTTGTGAGGAGATACTTTGAGACTATGTTTAATTCTGTCCTGAAACTTGCATGCACTAGTTTTAACATTCATTCATAATTCTTACCTGAAACAACTATTGCTATAGTAACTGTAAATGATTTTTTTTTATTTCATTTTTTTTCTACACTTTTAGATGGCTGTTTAGAATAAGGAAGAGTCTTCCATTTTCTCCTGTTTATTGTTGTTTTTTTTGTTTTTTTTTTTGTTTTTTTTTTTGCAGTACATGGGCCTCTCAGTGTTGTGGCCTCTCCCGTTGCGGAGCACAGGCTCCGGACGCGCAGGCTCAGCGGCCATGGCTCACGGGCCTAGCCGCTCTGCAGCATGTGGGATCTTCCCGGACCGGGGCACGAACCCATGTCCCCTGCATTGGCAGGCGGACTCTCAACCACTGCGCCACCAGGGAAGCCCTCCTGTTTATTGAGTTTTTAAATGTATTTCAGTATTATCTCATGGGGACCCCTTTTTTCTACTTTTCTATTTTTTATTTATAAGGTATTTTTTATTTATTTTATCTATTATTGGCTTGTGAGGTTTACTGTAGTATACATCTTTAATTTATCACAGCCTAACCTCAGGTAGTATTTATACCACTTTATATATGGTCCAAGCACCTTACTACTGTACACTTCAGTTTTTCCCCCAGCTTTTGTACTATTGTTTATATACTTTTTGCTTCTACATTTAACCGTACAGTACATTGTTATTAATTTTGCTGTAATATTCCACTTGTCTTTGTATCATGTCCATGTTTTTCTCTGCTTCCTGGAACATACAGAACATTCATAGCTGTTTTAATGATCTTGTCTGGAGCAATTCCCAACTTGGGACAGTTTTTACCCACAAGGTATATTTGTCAATGTCTAGAGATATTTTCGGCGTCACAGCTGGGGAGAAGGATGTTGCATCTAGTGGATATAGGCCAGAGATGCTGCTCAATATTCTACAATATATACAACAAAGAATTATTGTGCTCAGAATTTCAGTAGTACTAAGGTTATGAAATCTTGGTCAAGGACTCATTTTGCACCACTGCTGAGGCATTACAATTCTAAGAACTCTGCCTAATTCTTTGTTAGGAAATTTTTCTGTGGTGTCTGGTGAGAACACAAACTATACCTGGACCTGTGTTAGCTCCTAGGATGTTTCCACTAACTCTTTTCTAGTGACTTTTTCCCCCTGGCCTTGTTAGATTCTTTATATACATTGCACAGGTCAGTATAATACAGTTGACTTGAGGGGACCATTGTACAGATCTCCAGAGCACTTTTACCTCTTCTGTGCATCTCCTTCCTATTTTTTTACCTCACAAATTCTAGTCACATTAACCTATCTAAACTTTGAACTGTCTCTTCAGAAAGGCCATTGGGCTATTTTGGATTTCCTTCCCCTTGCACTGTAGTTTGGAAACTCTTCAAACAGTGAGCTGGTGTACTTATAGCACTCAACTCATTTGAGTTCTTTCTCGCAGGTATTAATATCCTGTACTGCTTTTTGTCCATTGTCTGAAACCTTTGTTTCATCCACTTTGTCCAGTTTTCTAGTTGTTTAATATAGAAGAACAAATCTAATCCCTGTTATTTCATAGTGGTGGGAAATAGAAGTTCTTTATTTTGATGCTCAAATTATCCTTAATTTGGTTAGTGGAAGCCCCCTCAAGCTGTCTCCTCTGTCCTTTTGGCATGTAAATCCTTTCTGTAATAGTGGAAAGTGGTTTCTTATTTTCCACAATATATTTACTTATTTTCTCAACCCCAGAGTATGCAGAAGTTAACTTCAGAATGCTGACTGATACCTTTGCAAAATACAAGTCCACTAACCAAACTTTAATTTATGTTTAGAGTTCTTTTTTCTTTAGCCTGAGGGCATACGGTCTCAAAACTAAGTTTGCAAGTTACTTGGGATAATGTCAGCAAAAATGGCTGAGTAAGGACATCCAGAAATTCTTTTTCTCCATTAAAAACAATGAGAAAACTGTCCATATTGTCAGAACCAGTGTTTTCCAAACTCTGGAATTAACCAAAAGCTTACAGCAACCCGGGAAATGCTATTTATTTAAAATGGCTGAGTCTTGGTAAGAACAGTATCTTTGTCACTTGCTAACTTGCCCTATTTTCATCGCCCACTCCCCAAATCCATGGTGTCTTGAAAATCAGCAACCCACAGTCATGATGAAAACCTGCAGGCTGGCAGACACTGGAGGGGCCAGAACAGGGTTGGAGCTTATTCAAAGACACATTCCCTAAGAATTATCATTATTTGGCCAGTATGGTAGTTCACTGGAAGACCCCATGGCAATTCTGTCTTTATCTAACTTGACTAAGAGCTTTCCCAGTGTGAAAAGCGTTTTTCCTGAGATCACTTTTTGAAATCAGTTAGAGGCAATTGTTAACATCACAGCTGCCTGAGGCAGTAAATAACAGTTGGGGAAAACAAGAAGTTAATCAAATTAAAAGGAAATCTGGAAAATTCAGTATCTTTAGGGAATTTGATAAGTTTTGACAAATTTCCTGGAATTAAGGGAAAGTCATGAATGACAGGGCTATGTGCATGTTCAGGAAAGTGCCAAGAAGGCCCTAAACCCTCACTTCTGGTTGACTTTGGGAGCTCTGCATAAGCAGGAAGTGAAGGCTGATGTGGAATTGTCAACTTCCTGGCCAAGTGTTGAAGGTGTACCCCAACATACATATAGACTCTCAGCAAAATGAGAGAAATATCAATTGCAAGCATTAAGGAAATCTTTATCCAGTTATTAGTGTACCACTAAGTTAATGAAGCAGAGACTTTAGTAGCCATATACAACAAAGAATACAGACATCACAAAAATAGTTCAAAAAAGTCACTAGACAAACAACAAAAAATAGCAACAACAACAAGCCCTGAGGAGAAGAGAATATCTGATTTTGGAGTTGCAACATTATATTATTTTAAAATGTCTAGTTTTCAACAGAATGTTGTAAGACATGCACAGAAATAAATTGTGGCTCATATACAGGGTGGGGAAGCAATCAATAGAAACTGCCCCAAGCAGGTCCAAACTTTTTATATATTTAACAAAAACTTTAAATAAGCTATTTTAAATGTGTTCAAAGAACAGAAGGAAGCCATATCTAAAAAACTAAGAGAAAGTTTGAGAACAATGTCTCATCAATTAAAGAACATCAGTAATGAAATAAAAATTATAAAGAAGAAAGAAAAAAGTTTAGGAGTTGAAAAGTACATCACTGTGAACCAAAACTTTCAACAGATGGGTTCAACAGTACATTTGAGCAGACAGAAGAACGATTGGGTAAACCTAACAAATGATCAATTGAGATTATCCAGTTAGAGGGAAAAAAAATAACGAAAATTTCAAAGACTTGTGGGGATACCATCAAATGTACCAACATAGGCATAATGGGAGTCTCATATGACCCCCACATTTCCAATCATAGCTGTATACCTGCAAGAGAATTGAAAGCTTGTTAAAAAAAACCCTGAATATGAATTTCATAGGAGCATTATTCATAATAGGTAAAAAGAAGAAAGAACCCAAATATCCATCAACTGATGACTAGATAAATAAAAGTGGTATGTATATGCAATGGAATATTATTCAGCCATAAAAAGGAATGAAGTATTGATACATATTGTGATATGGATGAACTTTGAAAACATGCTAAGAAAGAAGCCAAACACAAAACAGGGTTCCATTTATGTGAAATGTCTAGAATACGTAAATCCATTGAGATCAAAAGTAGATTAGTGATTGCTAAGGGCTGGGAGAAGGAGGAATAGTGAATGACTGCTAATGGGTGTGGCATTTCTTTTAGGATTGAATGTGTTCTGGAATTGGATTGTAGTTTGGTTGCACAACTTTGTGAATACAAAAATCCACTGAATTGTGCACTTTATAAGGATGCACATTATTGTATGTGAATTGTATCTCAGTTTTTTAAATAATAATAATAAAAAGTTACCTGGGTTAGTGTTTCTTTTTTTTCCCCTCTCCTTCCTTCCATATAGTACTTCAGTTGAAATGCATTTTAGTTCATATATTTATGATGGTATTTAATTTGAAGTATTTTTTCTCCATCCTTGGTAATTTTATTTATTTTTTTCTTTATGTATGTGAAACGTTAACATTGTTCCATATGTTAGAGCTGCACAAAACAGTATACTCAGAGAAGTGGCAACTCTGCCCTTCCAATTGTTTCTTTCCTTTCCACCCCAATCCCACCCACCCCATGTAGATAGTCAATCTCGTTGGCCCTTGGTGTATTCTTCCTGTGTTTCTACTTGCACAGATTAACAAACATGTATATATTCTTATTTCCCCTTCTTTCTTACATAAAAATTGACATTTCCTAGATACTTTTATGATCTTTGCTTTCTTCATTTAAAAATGTATTCTGGAAATCACTACAAATCTGTCAATAGAGATCTTTCTTGTTTAAAATAAAACAAACGAATGAATATAACAAAACAGAAATAGACACAGATACAGAGAACAAACTAGTAGTTACCAGAAGGGAGAGGCTTGGGGGGAGGGAATTAAGAGGTACAACCTACTAGTATAAAAAAGTTATAAGGATGTAATATACAGCACAAGGAATATAGCCAATTTTATAACTTTATATGGAGTATAATCTATAAAAATATCAATTCACTATGTTGTACACCTGAAACTAATGTTGTAAGTCAACTATGCTTAAATTAAAAAAAAAAAAAAAATGTGTGAGAGGGACTGCACCCGCTATTGCTGGCTTTGAAGATAGAGAAAAAGGATCACAAGCCAAGGAATGCAGGTGGCCTTTAGAAGCCTTCAGTTTACATCCAGTAAGAAAATAGGTATCTCAGGCCTACCCCTTCAAGAAAATGAATTCTGTCAACACCCTGAAAGACCCACAAAAAGGATCCTCCCTGAGAGCCTCTAGAGAGGAACACAGCCCTGCTGACACCCCGATTTTAGCCCAGTGAGACCCGTGTCAGAACTACATGGGTCTAAACTACAGAACTATTAGATAATAAATTTTTGTTGCTTAAGCCATTACGGAATACAAATAAATAAAAAATGACATTGCACTTCATTGGGTAGGTCTATCAATTTATTCAACCACTCATCTATGTAGGAGCCTATAGATTATTTTTCATATTTTACAGCTACAAACAGTGTTTCAAACAAAATGTGAACCAGCAGTGTGTATTTTCATATTGTCGGAGGTACGCCTTTGGGCTAAGTTCCTAGAGGTAACACTGTTATGTCAGAAGGTAAATGTATATGTAGTTTAAAATTGCCAGATTTTTTTTCCATGAGGGTTGTAACAATTTGTATTTTCACCAGCAGCATATAAGACAGACTTCCGTTTCCAACACCTCTACAGTAGAGTATGGTGTTTTACATTTTTAATTTTGCCAATTGGATAGGTGAGAAATGTCACTTCAGTGTAGTTTTCCTGTACATTTCTCTGATTATGGGCATAGTTGAGTACTTTTTTAAATTTTGGGGGACAATTTTTTATGAATTTTTGTGAATTTTTTCTGTCTTGCCCATTTTTCCATTGGTGAGGAGTTGGTTTTTCTTTTTGTCCTTTTCCCCCAATTTTTAAGATTTATTTATGTTTTAGGGGTACTAGCCCTTTATCTGTTATATGTATATTGCAAATATTTTTTCCTGTTTTATCAACTGTCTTTTTATTTGCTTATAAGCTATTTTTATTTTGTCTGCCTTTTTCTAATTGATTTTTTAAAATTTTATATTGGAGTATAGTTGATTTACAATGTTGTGTTAATTTCAGGTGTACAGCTAAGTGATTCAGCTATACATATACATATATCTCTTCTTTTTCAAATTCTTTTCCCATTTAGGTTATTACAGAATATCGAGTAGAGTTCCCTGTGCTAAGCAGTAGGCCCTTGTTGGTTATTTATTTTATATATAGAAGTTTGTATCTGCTAATCCCAAACTTTAAATTTATCCCTCTCTCACCCCTTTTCTCCCTTGGTAACCATAAGTTTGTTTTCAAAGTCTGTGAGTTTGTTTCTGTTTTGTAAATAAATTCATTTGTATCATTTTTTTAGATTCCACATATAAGTGATATCATATGATATTTGTCTTTTTCTCTCTGATTTACTTCACTTAGTATGATAATCTCTAGGTCCATCCATTGTCAGTTGTCTTTTGATTTTATTTATGTCATTTACATTTCTATCATGTTGTTTGTCTGCCACTTATTATATGTAATCAGATGTACTTGTTTCTCTTTTTATTTCCTATTATTTCATTTTTGCATATAGATTTGGGATCATAGTTAGAAAATCTTACCCTACTATTTGTTTTCTACTTGGATACAAATATTACTGTCCCTGCTTTCTTTGTGTTTCCATTTGTCTGGAATACCTTTGACTATCCTTTCATTTTTAGTCTTTCTAAATCCTTCTGTTTCAGATATGTCTCTTGAATAGAGCATTTTGTTGGGTCTTTATGAGCCAGGTTGAAAATCTTTCCTTATAATAAACCTTTTCACATTTGTTGATAAGATGATTATGATTGCTTTCAATTCTGTCAGATTATCTTATATTGTAACTATTATATTTATTTTGTTCCTCATCATCATGTTTGCTGTGTTCTCTTTTTAAAAAAGAAATTCCTAAATTTGGCACTTAGGAAGGTTAGTATTTCTGTTCTGGTGGTTATCTTTGTGCTTATACCTTTATTTAATGCCTTTAGTCCCTTATTCTTTTATTCACAATCTGTATTGTCCATTTTTAATGACATCCCTTAAGTATCACTTGTTGCCTAAATCACAGCTAATGGGTTTATTCTACTTTCCTTCTTCCATCTGCATTCCCTTCCAATTTTTAATTGCATTAATTTAACTTCATTGGAACATACAACATGTAACATTGAACATTATCATATAACATATTATTCTACTCTTATCCCCACCTTAGTTTTAGCCTTAGATTTGCAGTTAAGTATATTAAAGCTAAATTGCTGAAGTTTTCCCAGCTTTGTGTGGATGAAGTTTATTTTCTAGTACATTCCTCAAAAAAGGACTCATGGAAGGAATTATTTGAGCTCTTGATATTTAAATATTTTTTCTGTAGTTTTCATACTTTAAAATTTTTTCTGTGGTTTTCATACTTAAACACTATGACTGGATCTTGGTATTGTGGCTTTCTGAACAAAGATCCTGCCCTTCTTCCTTGTGGCAGCTAAACTTTCATTGCATCCGTGGTGAATCTTGTTTGAGAGAGTTTCTTGCTCCTTCCCAAGTTAGGAGATCTTGGTGAAGGATAGCTTCTTTTTTTTTTTTTTTTTTTTTTTTTTTTTTTCTTTTTGCGGTATGCGGGCCTCTCACTGTTGTGGCCTCCCCCGTTGCAGAGTACAGGCTCCGGATGCGCAGGCCCAGCGGCCATGGCTCACGGGCCCAGCCGCTCCGCGGCATATGGGATCCTCCCAGACCGGGGCACGAACCCGTATCCCCTGCATCGGCAGGCGGACTCTCAACCACTGCGCCACCAGGGAGGCCCAAGGATAGCTTCTTGACCTTTCCCAGGGATACAGAGTTGTTTTTGTTTTTTGTTTTCCTTTTTACACTTCCAAGCCACAGTGAGTCTTTATACCTGTGTCCTGGCTAATTGTTTGATGACCTTACCCTGGCTTAAGGCTTTTTTCTTAATAGGAAAGAAGGATCCCGGTGGGTATTTGTGTCCTTCCTGTAACAGTAACCTCTCCTCTTTCAGGCCTGCACCATCAAGGAAAGTTTTCTCTTATCTTTGCTCTGTCCCCCATCTTTCTCCTGAGTGCCCAGTGTAGGCCCATGGAACTCCCATACCCTTTTGAGTACTTGACATCCCTAAATAATTCTACTATATTTTCCTCTAGTACTTGTATAGGTTTATGTTTACCTTTAGGCCTTAATCTTTCTGGAATTTACCCCAGTTGGCAAACTGCTTAATCAAACCAGTTAATTATAATGAATCTGCATTTCTCAGCCTCTCCTGAAGTTAGGTTGGGGTCATGTGACAAGAATTACTTATTGGAATATGGGTGAAAATTATGTAAACCACTTCCAGGTCTGGCCCATGAAATCCTCTTCTCTCCTCCACCCTTCTTTTGTCCCTCAGCTGGGTGTCAATTCCCAGGAAGACAGTAGAGGACCCCGTTTTCAAGATGAAGAAAGAACAATCAATGTGGGAACATCAGTAACTGTGAAAACCATAGTTATCCACCTTTTCCTCCACTTAAGCCAACTGGACTTGTTATCATCAAACAAGCATCTATTGTGTAAAACCACTGAGAATTTGGTCTTTTTGTTTGTTTGTTTTTTGATAGTACAAGGTATTACTCTGATGCAGAAATTGTTGCTAGAAGAAGGATGCTACTGTAACAAAAATCCAAAATTCTTGGCATTGGTCCACCATAGAGTCAAGATGGAAACTAATATCCAGAGCTATAAAACTGGAGATTTCTGCATGCAGTAACAAAACAATTTTTTAAATGGTCATTTACAGTTACTTGGAAGGTGGACCACATGCTTACTGACATCGTAGTACGGAGAGAGGCTGGAGAATGGAATGTTGGTAGTGAATGTTGATTGTTACTATCTGCACTTATCAAGGTGATACAAAAAATAAGAAATGGGATGTAGCAAAAACTTGTTAGTTTGAAAGCAGGAAAAAAAAAAGTGAAAAGGATGGAAAAGCCATGGCTTCTAGCCCCAAATAATAAGAGATTATGGACAAATGCCCACTAAGACTTTTGGCTCCACACAGTTCTAAGTAAGGATGTGGCATTTCCTCCTGAACGTAATGACTTTAAGCCATGTTGGCAAATGAGGGAAAAAATAAGGCAGGCTTGAGAATTATATTTAGGAAAGAACTTTGGGGGTGCTATCAGCATATGTGACTGAATAGATACCTTTCCCTCAAAAACAATAATCTGCTTTTTTGTAATGCCGAAGAAATTGCAAGACTGGATTTCAATAGCCTTCAAATGTTCTATCATTACTAGTATTTTGGGGCTCCCAAACTTTCTCAGGAAAGAGATGGGTTGCAAAACCTGTGAAGGCCCCCAGTGAGGGCAAGATCCCCATCATTTGTATCAAATGTAATAATGGACCAAAAAACTTCCAAAAAGGTAGATCCAGAGCTTTGAAGAACATTGAATAAGTAGTTCCTTCCAGATAGAAGAACTGAAATCAGGAAAATGTCCCACTGCCAGATAAGAGAGACCTCAAAACACCTGCCAGAAGGATGTCATAACTACTCTAGACCATTGCCTTCTGTGTGTCCCCCAAGAACATTGAATAAGTAGTTCCTTCCAGATAGAAAAACTGAAATCAGGAAAATGTCTCACTGCCAGATAAGAGGGACCTCAAAACACCTGCCAGAAGGATGTCATAACTACCGTAGACCATCGCCTTCTGTGTGTCTCCCATGTTCCCTTTACCAGATGGCAGTTTTTATTACAAATGTCCTATCCATGCTTCACCACGATAAATTGGGCCTGCTGGCAGTAGAGAGATTTCTATAACATCTGTTGCTGGTGCAAGTGTCACTGGAACCTCAAGTGGCCATATCCAGAACTGGTGTAAAGAACCATGCATTATTCAGAGATCCTGGACATTGAGCTGTTTGCAATAACTGGATGGAATTTTGGTTTATCTCACTTAGGGAAGGAGGGAATGTGCTCTATGTGGTAGGGCACCTGGTAACCAGAAGGACATACTATGTTAGAAATTGGCTAAAAAGTGTTCGCTAAATCTATTTCTTCTTTTACTTAGGTAACCGAATATGGGTAAAAGTGATTACATGATTTTCACATGCCCCATAGAACTTTCCAGGCAATATCCACATTTCTTTCTTTGTTTTCCAGCTAGATGTTAACATCTTGGGCAACCTTGCAAGATAGATTTTGAAGATGGTGAAATTCCTATCAGCCAGGGTTCCTGCATGGTGGCATGGAACAGATCCCCACAACCCTACCCAGCCACCTATTGAACTTCACATGAGTAAGAAATAAGTATTTGGTCATGTCACTGAGATTTAGGGTGTTATCTGTTACTGCAGCTAAGAATTATTCTAATAAGTATATGATATGTTGTTGGGATCTAACTTCTAGTTTTTCTGAAATGAATATGGTTTTCATGCTGTTTTTGAGTAGTTGGATCATCCCTTCTCTACTGATTTGAAATGTCACCATATAAGCACAGCATTGTTCCTAGGATTTCTCTCTTTTCTGCTCATCTGTTTCTCTGATCAGATAATTACATTTTAAATTATTATAGCTTTGTATTTTCCTTAGATACCCAGTAGCCCTGTTTACTCATAATTGTTTTGCTCAGAATTTTCTTGGCAAGTCTTTTGTCTTTTTTTAGAAACAAATTTTAAAATCAGTATCTAAGTTTTATTTTAAAAAATTGTCTTGGGATATTAATTTTGATTACTCTTAGAATTTTTTTGTAACCTGGGAGGTATTTGTGTTTCAAACATGTTCTTATTATTGTTCTCTAGTTGTATAAAATATGGGTCTGCTTCCATGGATGGGCCTAAAATATAGAACTGTAGAAGAAATGATATGAACAGGAGCAAGTTCAGTAGTCTAAGTATGACATCATTGTGCAGAAATTAAGTAGCCTTAAGTTGAATACTGGAATGTTGTTTGTACTTTGAACATGTGTTTCTCCTCAAGGGGAAACTTGTTTTGAAAGAAAGTCATTCTCCATGCTGTTTTCAGGATATAATTGAAAGGATGTTTTTCAGTAAAGACAGCCAAAACTTAGAGGGTCAATGAATGGAGGAGGATTATTTGTGTTTATTTTTAAACTAAACATGGTATGAATATTCAGTGTTTAGCTTAGCTCTCTCTATTATGGACTGGAGTTCATAGTCTTCACATATACCAACAACAACCAGTTTAACTCAGGTCTAAGAAAGGTGTGAACTAGGTCTGATTTTGTTTTTGTGTTTTTTTTTTAATCATAGGTACCACCTGTGATAAAGGAGAGGTTTGCAAGCCCTATCAAATTTTTAAGGCCTGTAATGCTATAATTGCCTTATCAATGCTTAGAATTTTCTTACTTTAGTGAGTTCTATAATTGCATTACTAATGCTTAGAATTTTCTTACTTTAGTGCTTGAATTTATAATCTCCACTTTGATATCTGCAAATCTCCCTCCCTCAGTTTTGCAGGTCTCTGTTCAAATGTCAGCTTATTAGGGAGAGCTTGTCTGATTTCCCTTAGAAACCTACTGATTATTCCTTCCTCTTTGCTTGGTTTTTCTTCTGTGACATTCATAGAAGTGCATGGTAGTGCTCAGTTAAATATTTGCTTTTATAATACATATTCTATAAACATTTGAATACATATTATTATTGAGTAACTAATCATGGATATATACAAGTTTTTTCAGCATATCTATGACTCATATAGTTGAATACCTGAAGCTGCCAGTTAGGAGGCTATTAGAATAATCCAGGTAAGAGAGAATGGCTTGGACTTGGATGGTAGCAGTGGAGAATGAGAATGGGAGAGAAGGTAATGTTTGATTATAGAGGAGAAAGTATGAATTAATGCTGGAGAAAAAGTATGAGAATAATTGAAATAAGAAATAGTATGATTACTAGGCAGCATTAGAAGCTCATTTGAAGTTTACTGTAATTAATTTAAAATGAGAACAATTAGCACAGCCATTTGTATTTTCATTTTCTATGACCTATTTTTTGACCATATTTATTTGGAGTTCTTAGTCTTTTTGCTACTGGTTTGTAGGAGTTCTTCATATGTTAGTGAAGTAAGCCCTGTGCCTACCATGATTTGCAAAGAATTTCCATTTTGTCATTTGTCTTTTGACTTTGATTTTTTTTCCAAATAAGGTATTTGATTTTGTTCATGTTATAAATGATATCTAATTTTTAACTTCCTAACTGGTTATTGTTGGTATATATGAAGGCTAAAACTTTCTCAGCTACCTTACAAAACTCTCACTGTTTTTTTAATAGTTACTCCACTGTTTTTCCTCCATCTTTCCAGGTTCAGAATTATACCTTCTTCAGATAATGATCATTTTACTTGCTCCTAATTTTTGTAACTCTATTTCTCTTACCTAAGTAGAATGGCTAGTACCTCCAATACAACATAAAATAATAACACTGAAAGTGGACCTCTTTGTCTATTCCTGACATTAATGAAAATGCTTTTAGTGCTTTCACTTAAGCATGAAGTTGACTTTTAGATTTAGAAAGATATGTTTTATGAAGTTATGATCTATTCCTCTTATTAAAACATACTTTTTTAAAATCAAGAATGGATGTTGAGTTTTAACACATGCCTTTTAAGCATTTTTGAAAATTACTATGTGATTTTTCTCTTTTGTCCTTTAAAGATTTAGTGGAATAATTCTAAAAAAACCATTTCTGCCTGGTGTATTTTTCTATTTTTTCTATATTAATTTATCTATTTAGATTTTCACCTAAACTCAATTTTGTATTTTTCTTAAAAAGTAACTTTTTCAGGAATTACCTGGCGGTCCAGTGGTTAGGACTCGGTGCTGTCACTGCAGTGCCCCAGCTTCAATCTCTGGCTGGGGAACTAAGATCTGCAAGCCACACAGTATGCCCCCCCCAGAAAAAGTAACCATTTCATCCATGATATATATTTTATTTGCAGAGCTAAGCAATGTAATCTCTTGATTTTTAAAATTACCTCTACAAATTTGGGTGAGTTCAGTCTTTTATTTTGTGTATTTATGTTTTATACTTTTTTCTAGATTAGTTAGTTAGTGGTTTACCTAAGTAAGGTATTCAGTTTTTTCTTTGTGTGGTCTTTTAGCCGTATACCAAAGATTCTGATACATTGTGATTTCTAAGCTACTGGTTTTCTCTTTTCCTACCTTTTTCCAATTGCATTTCAGATGTTTTTCCTATTTTCCTCCTCTGCTATTTTGGAATTTCTTTTGGTAATTACCCTTTAAAATTTAAAGTGAATATTTTTAAAAATTAAAATTAACCTCAGTAACTTTACCAGCCTACTAAACAATACATAAGCTTCCTAACTCTTTGATCACTTTTTTATCTTGCATGCATTTGTGTCAGAAATTTCAGTTCTGCCTTTTAACTTTATCTCCAAATTAGACATTATCATTATTGCTTTATACAGTTAATGTTTATATAGATTTACTCACATGTTTACCAATTTCTTTGTTGACCAATTTTTTTTTTTTTTTTGTCTTTGACCTTCTTTCTGGTATCATTTTCCTGCTTTCCTAGGTACACATTTTTCAACATTGTATAGTGAAGATCGGTTAGTGGTAAGCCCTCTTAGTTTTTGTCTATTAGAATAATGTCTTTATTTCAGTCTCATTCTCAACTGACATTCTAGTAGGGTAACTAATCTTGGTTAATAATTATTTTCTTCATTAGTATGAAAATATCTCATTGTTTCCTGACTTTGTTTCTGTTGAGAAGTCAGCTGTCAGTTACATTGTCATTCTTTCTAGGCAACTTTTGTGTGTGTCAATGATTCTTTTATCATATGAAATATTTGAATTTTTTTAATAGAGGCTATCTTTATCATTGTAATCGTATATATACACAGACATACTTAATACTCTATTGCTTTAGAACATGGGGCATCAAACACTTTCTGTAACAAGTGAGAGAATAAATATTCTAGGCCTTGCAGCCCATAGGTCTCTGGTGGCCACTTGACTCTGGTGTTGTAGCACAAAAGCAGCCATGTGAACAAATGGGTGTGGCTGTATTTCACTAAACTGTATCTACAAAAACAGGTGGTGTATTTGATTTAGCCAATTGTCCATATTTGTTGACTTGCTTTAGACAGTATATTCTGAACAATGATTAAATTAAATTGTTCTTCTTCCTTTCAGCATTCTTTCCTCCATCACTATTAGTCATGATATTATCTTTCTTAGGGTTTATCTTTATACTAATAAATCTAAGAATAGACAGATGGATATATTTATCTGCTTTCAATTACGTATTTTGACCCAGCTATAAAAATATGAAAAAGTAGCAAATTTGTCTTTGCTTTTTCTTCCCTTCTCACTGTTTGTTATTTATACCATTTGTACCTTATGAAGGTTTATAGACTTTACATTCTGTTCTATCACCCTAATCTTTGTTGGTCACTTGACTTGTTGAAGGTCACACAGCCAGTAAGTGGTGAAGCTAAGATGTGAACTGAATAGCATGTGTTGTTAACAACTACATCATACTGCTGTATTTTTTGGAAGAGTGGATAATCTTGGTACTAAAATTAACAAAGATTATATTATGGGGAGTGGGAGGAGCTGAATCATTTACAAATGTGAATGGGAAAATGTCAAACAATACTGCAAACCAACTTCTCTATATTTTTTAGTGTTGTTCAGTATTACCATGGTTAATTAAATGATAGGAACTGAATTTGACCAAATGCATCATTCCAGTAAGACCAATAAAAAATCTTTTTTCATCCCGTTAAAACACCAAGAGATTCATTAATCTGTCCATTTCTAAACAAAGCACTTAAAAAATCTAGGAATAGAAGTTTAATTTCTTAATTTGAAAATGGGTATCTTAAACTAATAGCCAATATTGCATTTAATGGAGAAATATTGGAAGTTAGAAATGTAACAAGGATGGCTGTCATTATACTATTATTACATTTTCACTTCACATTGTTTTGGAAAGTTGAAGCCAGTGTAGTTAGAAATAAAAGAAATACGATAGGTATAGCCAACAGGAAAGGAAGAAATAAAATTAACATTGGTTCTACCTCTGCCTCATTTATAGTGGAATTTCCCATTCATTTTATTCCAATTTTATTGCGGTTATGGTAAGGGTGTTTTTTGTTTGTTTTTTCTCATCTTCATATAAGGTATCCAAGTTCCCTCACCCCTTTCTCCAGGAGGACCCACAGGTATTCAGGACTGTTGAATGACAGGTTACCTGTAGGTAAAAAATCAGATAAACTTTCATTTTGCTCCCCAAAACTCTGAAAGTTCTAATCCTTCCTCTTTCTAACCATCTTCCTCAGCAGGTTGAATTCCCACTTTATCTTTCTTTTACTTTTTCCAGTTCCAGTTTTATTTGTTCTTTTGAATCCAGAGAAAACAGCCCTACAAGTATGCCTATAAGAACGATCTGGAGATTGGTTCAAGATGGAGTAGAGGGGCTTCCCTGGTGGTGCAGTGGTTGAGAGTCCACCTGCCAATGCAGGGGACACAGGTTTGTGCCCCGATCCGGGAAGATCCCACATGCCGCGGAGCGGCTAGGCCTGTGAGCCATGGCTGCTGGGCCTGCGCGTCCAGAGCCTGTGCTCCACAACGGGAGAGGCCACAACAGTGAGAGGCCCGCGTACCGCAAAAAAAAAAAAAAAAAAAAGAAGAAAAAAGATGGAGTAGAAGGACATGCACTCACTCTCTCTTACGAGAACACCGGAATTACAACTAACTGCTGAACAGTCATTGACAGGAAGACACTGGAACTCACCAAAAAAGATACCCCACATCCAAAGACAAAGGAAAAGCCACAATGAGATGGTAGGAGGGGTGCAATCACAATAAAATTAAATCCCATAATCGCTGGGTGGGTGACTCACAAACAGGAGAACAGTTATACCACAGAAGTCCACCAACCGGAGTGAAGGTTCTGAGCCCCACATCAGGCTTCCCAACCTGGGGGTCCAGCAACAGGAGGAGGAATTTCCAGAGAATCAGACTTTGAAGGCTAGTGGGAATTGACTGCAGGACTTTGACAGGACTGGGGCAAACAGAGACTCCATTCTTGGAGGGCACACACAAAGTAGTGTGTGCATCAGGACCCAGGGAGAAGGAGCAGTGACCCTATAGGAGACTGAACCAGACCTACCTGCTAGTGTTGGAGGGTCTCCTGCAGAGGCGGGGGGTGTCTTTGGCTCACTGCCGGGACAAAGACACTGGCAGCAGAAATTCTGGGAAGTACTCCTTGGTGTGAGCCCTCCCAAAGACCACCATTAGCCCCACCAAAGAGCCTGGTAGTCTCCAGTGCTGGGTTGCCTCAGGCCACACAACCAACAGGGAGGGAACTCAGCCCCACCCATCAGCAGATAAATGGATTAAAGTCACTGAGCTCTGCCCACCAGAGCAACACCCAGCTCTACCCACCACCAGTCCCTCCCATCAGGAAGCTCGCACAAGCCTCTTAGGTAGCCTCATCCACCAGAGGGCAGACAGCAGAAGCAAGAAGAATGACAATCCTGCAGCATATGGAACGAAAACCACGTTCACAGAAAGATAGACAAAATGAAAAGGCAGAGGACTATGTACCAGATGAAGGAACAAGATAAAACCCCAGAAAAACAACTAAATGAAATGGAAATAGGCAACCTTCTAGAAAAAGAATCCAGAATAATGATAGTGAAGATGACCCAGGACCTCGGAAAAAGAATGGAGCCAAAGATCGAGAAGATGCAAGAAATGTTTAACAAAGATCTAGAAGAATTAAAGAACAAACAACTAGAAGAAATAAAGAACAAACAAACAGAGATGAGCAATACACTAACTGAAATGAACAATATACTAGAAGGAGTCAATAGCAGAATATATGAGGCAGAAGAATGGATACGTGACCTGGAAGACAGAATGGTGGAATTCACTGCCATGGAACACAATAAAGAAAAAAGTATAAAAAGAGACAGCCTAAGAGATCTCTGAGACAAGATTAAACACACCAACATTCGCATTATAGGGGTCCCAGAAGAAGAAAGAAAGAAAAGATCTGAGAAAATATTTGAAGAGATTATAGTCAAAAACTTCCCTCACATGGGAAAGGAAATAGCCACCCAAGTCCAGGAAGTTCAGAGAGTCCCAGGCAAGAAAAACCCAAGGAGAAACATGCCAAGACACATAGTACACAAAAATTAAAGACAAAGAAAAATTATTAAAAGCAACAAAGGAAAAATGACAACAAACAAGGGAACTCCCATAAGGTTAACAGCTGATTTCTCAGCAGAAACTCTACAAGCCAGAAGGGAGTGGCATGATATACTTAAAAGTGATGAAAGGGAAGAACCTACAACCAAGATTACTCTACCCAGCAAGGATCTCATTCAGATTCGACAGAGAAATCAAAAGCTTTACAGAGAAGCAAAAGCTAAGAGAATTCAGTACCACCAAATCAGCTCCACAACAAACGCTAAACGAACTTCTCTAAGTGGGAAACACAAGAGAAGAAAAGGACCTATAAAAAAAAACCCCAAAACTATTAAGAAAATGGTAATAGGAACAAACATATTGATAATTAACTTAAATGTGAATGGATTAAATGCTCCAACCAAAAGACACAGGCTTGCTGAATGGATACAAAAACAACATCCACTTATATGCTGTCTACAAGAGAACCACTTAAGACCTAGGGACACATACAGACTGAAAATTAGGGGATGGAAAAAGATATTCCATGCAAATGGAAATCAAAAGAAAGCTGCAGTAGCAATACTCATATCAGATAACATAGACTTTAAAATAAATAATGTTATAAGAGACAAGGAAGGACACTACATAATGATCAAGGGATCAATGCAAGAAGAAGATATAACAATTATAAACATATATGCACCCAACGTAGGAGCACCTCAATACATAAGGCAACTGCTAACAGCTGGAAAAGAGGACATCAACAGTACAACAATAATAGTGGGGGACTTTAACACCTCACTTACACCAACGGACAGATCATCCAGATAGAAAATTAATAAGGAAACACAAGCTTTAAATGACACAATAGACCAGATAGATTTAATTGATATTTATAGGACATTCCATCTGCAAACAGCAGACTACACTTTCTTCTCAAGTGCACATGGAACATTCTCCAAGATAGATCATACCTTGGGTCACAAATCAAGCCTCAGTAAATTTAAGAAAATTGAAGTTGTATCAAGCATCTTTTCTGACCACAGCGCTGTGAGATTAGAAATCAGTTTCAGGAAAAAAAAACTAAAAGACACGAACACGTGGACGCTAAATAATATGCTACAAAATAACCAAGAGATCACTGAAGAAATCAAAGGGGAAATCATAAAATACATAGAGACAAATAACAAAGAAAACACAGCAATCCAAAACCTATGGGATGTAGCAAAAGCAGTTCTAAGAGGGAAGATTATAGCAATACAATCCTACCTCAAGAAACAAGAAAAATCTCAAGTAAACAATCTAACCTTACAGCTAAAGGAACTAGAGAAAGAAGAACAAAGAAAACCCAAAGTTAGTAGCAGGAAAGAAATCATACAGATCAGAGCAGAAATAAATGAAATACAAACAAAGAAAACATTAGCAAAGATCGATAAAACTAGAAGCTGGTTCTTTAAGGAGATAAACAAAATTGGTAAATCTTAAGCCAGATTCATCCAGAAAAAGAGGGAGAGGACTCAAATTAATAAAATTAGAAATGAAAAAGGAGAAGTTACTACAGACACTGCAGAAATACAAAGCATCATAAGAGGCTACTACAAGCAACTCTATGCCAATAAAATGGACAACCTGGAAGAAATGGACAAATTCTTACACAGGTATAACCTTCCAAGACTGAACCACGAAGAAATAGAAAATATGAACAGACCACCCACAGGCACTGAAATTGAAACTGTGATTAAAAATCTTCCAACAACCAAAAGTCCAGTACCAGATGGTTTCACAGGTGAGTTCTATCAAACATTTAGAGAAGAGTTAACACCTATCCTTCTCAAACTCTTCCAAAAAATTGCAGAGGAAGGAACATTCCCAAACTCATTCTACGAGGCCACCATCAGCCTGATACCAAAACCAGACAGAGATGCTACAAAAAAAGAAAATTACAGACCAATATCACTGATGAATATAGATGCAAAAATCCTCAACAAAATACTAGCAAACAGAATCCAACAAAACATTAAAAGGATCATACACTATAATAAAGTGGGATTTATCCCAGTGATGTAAGGATTCTTCAATATATGTAAATCAATGTGATAAATTATATTAGCAAATTGAAGAATAAAAACCATATGATCATCTCAACAGATGCAGAAAAAGCTTTTGACAAAATTCAGCATCCATTTATGATAAAAACTCTCCAGAAAGTGGTATAGAGGGAATCTACCTCAACATAATAAAGGCCATATACAGCAAACCCACAGCAAACATCATTCTCAATGTTGAAAAACTGAAAGCATTTGCTCTAAGATCAAGAACAAGACAAGGATGTCCACTCTCACCACTATTATTCAACATAGCTTTGGAATTCCTAGCCACAGCAATCAGAGAAGAAAAAGAAATAAAAAGAATACAAATTGGAAAAGAAGAAGTAAAACTGTCACTGTCTGCAGATGACATGATACTATACATAGAGAATCCTAAAGATGCTACCAGAAAACTACTATAGCTAATCAATGAAGTTGGTAAAGTTGCAGGATACACAATCAATGCACAGAAATCTCTTGCATTCCTATACACTAACAATGACAGATCAGAAAGAGAAATTAAGGAAACAATCCCATTCACCACTGCAACAAAAAGAGTAAAATACCTAGAAATAAACCTACCTAAGGAGGTAAAATACCTGTACTCAGAAAACTGTAAGACACTGATGAAAGAAATCAAAGATGGCACAAACAGATGGAGAGATATACCATGTTCTTGGCTTGGAAGAATCAATATTGTGAAAATGACTATACTACCCAAAGCAATCTACAGATTCAATGCAATCCCTATCAAATTACCAATGGCATTTTTTACAGAACTAGAACAAAAACTCTTAAAATTTGTATAGAGACACAAAAGACCCCAAATAGCCAAAGCAATCTTGAGGGGAAAAAAATAGAGCTGGAGGAATCAGACTCTCTGACTTTAGACTATACTACAAAGCTACAGTAAACAAGACAATATGGTACTGGCACAAAAACAGAAATATAGATCAATGGAACAGGATAGAAAGCCCAGAGATAAACTCATGCACCTATGGTCAACTAATCTATGACAAAGGAGGCAAGGATATACAATCGAGTAGACAGTCTCTTCAATAAGCAGTGCTGGGAAAACTGGACAGCTATATGTAAAAGAATGAAATTAGAACACTCCCTGACACCATACACAAAAATAAACTCAAAATGGATTAAAGACCTACATGTAAGACCGGACACTATTAAACTCTTAGAGGGAAACATAGGAAGAACATTCTTTGATGTAAATCACAGCAAGATCTTTTTTGACCCACCTCCTACAGTAATGGAAATAAAAACAAAAATAAACAAATGGGACCTAATGAAATTTAAAAGCTTTTGCACAGCAAAGGAAACTATAAACAAGATGAAAAGAGAACTCTCAGAATGGGAGAAAATATTTGCAAACGAATCAACAGACAAAGGATTAATCTCCAAAATATTTAAACAGCTCATGCAGCTCAGTATTAAAAAAGCAAACAACCTAATCAAAAAATGGGCAGAAGATCTAAATAGACATTTCTCCAAGGAAGACATACAGATGTCCAAGAGGCACATGAAGAACTGCTCAACGTCACTAATGATTAGAGAAATGCAAATCAAAACTACAATGAGGTCTCACCTCACACCAGTTAGAATGGGCATCATTAGAAAATCTACAAACAACAAATGCTGGAGAGGGTGTGGAGAAAAGAGAACCCTCTTGCACTGTTGGTGGGAATGTAAATTGATACAGCCACTATGGAGAACAGTATGGACGTTCCTTAAAAAACTAAAAGCAGAATTACAATATGTCCTAGCAATCCCACTACGGGGCATATACCCAAAGAAAACCGTAATTCAAAAAGACACATGCACCCCAATGTTCATTGCAGCACTATTTACAATAGCCAGGTCATGGAAGCAATGTAAATGCCCGTCAACAAACGAATGGATAAAGAAGAAGTGGTACATATATACAATGGAATATTACTCAGCCATTAAAAGGAATGAAATTGGGTCATTCGTAGAGACGTGGATGGACCTAGAGACTGTCATGCAGAGTGAAGTAAGTCAGAAAGAGAAAAACAAATATCGTATATTAGCGCATATATGTGGAATCTAGAAAAATGGTACCGATGAACCAGTTTGCAAGGCAGAAATAGATACACAGATGTAGAGAACAAACATATAGGTACCATGGGGGGAAAATGGGGAGGGGGTGGTGTGATGAACTGGGAGATTGGGATTGACATATATAATATGTATAAAATAGATAATCAGAACCTGCTGTATAAAAAAATAAATAAAATTCAGGAAAAAAAAACCTTTGAGTGACTTTGATTGTTTGCTGCTTTTCAGAAGTGTTTTGTGTGTGTTTTATGGGGGAAAGAGAAGGAACTCTTAAATAAATCTCTGTAATTCATAAAAAACAAAAGAAAAAAGAAAGAAAAGAACTCATCTGACACTTCAGGGGTAAGTGTTTTTTGAATCTTTCTTCCTGAGTGAATATGAACTGGGAGTAGAGAAATGACCAATTGAGGATAAGTGAGAAAAGAGGGTAAGAAATACCCTGAAAACAACAAAATAAGTACTAAGACCTAACCCTGCTATATTTGCAAATAGTAGTCTATACATAGTATTTAGGGTTCTTTGGCAAGCGCTCAGTAAATAATAGCTATTAGCTCTTGGGAAACTCATCTGGCTGCCAGTTAATCCTTTATAACCATTATCAATCTTTTAGTCACTTTGCTGATAATTAAAATTTTAGGGAGAAAGTCTCCTTTAATTCATTGAGCTTGGGACCTGGAGCTGTGTCCTACTTGGTGTAGGATACCATGATTAACAATTCAATGTGGGAGAAGTATTCCCCCAAAAGGAAATCAGGGTGCTCATTTCTTTTAACTAGTAGGAAGACATGGTGTTAGCCAAGAAAGAGTAGCTGTCCACTACAAGTCTAGTAAGAGAGCGTGAATATATGTGAATCTATTAAAAAAAAAAAAAAAGTGAAGTCCCTCTGTGTACCCCAAGAAGTACTTAACTCCTGGGGAGACAAGAGGAGACAAGGAGATAGTTGTCTAGTTTGGCCAGAGGAGACAATGCACAAAAGTAGTAGATATGAAACCAATAAAGTGAAGGCGAGATAAAGGTAGGCCTTGAATGTCATTTAAAGTTCTTGAAATTTAGTTTACAGGAAATTGAGAAACCAAATTTAAAATTGAAAAATCTGAGGAAGGAGAAAGCTATGTACTTGTGTAGAGATTTGAAGCAAGTAATATAACCTCCTTGCCAAGTGTCCTTAGCTTTTGTGTATTTCCAGTAACTATCCTCTTTGAAAATGTTCTAGGTCAAAGTTTTCCCATGATATTTCAAGTCAACAGATCACTTGTGTAAGGTTAAAATTACCTTTGACAATAAGGGGAGAAAAATATACACGCACATGAGAAAAACAGCTCCAAAAACAACGTTTTGGCCTTTCTTGTGAAAGAGCACAGCACCTTAAATGTCTTTTATAAGGTTCCAAAACTATCTCAAATTACTAAAAGAAAAAAAAAAGATCAGTTATCAAGTTTCATGTTAAATGTTATTTAATTTAATAAAGTGCATTAATTAAACAAATAGTTCAAATGAAAAAGCATATATACCATTATGGAATACTCACTGTTCTTTTTTAAAGAAAATCACTTATTTTGACCTAAATGAGAAGGAAATCCAAAAAAGGGGATATGTGTGTGTGTGTGTGTGTGTGTATATATATATATATATATATATATATAGCTTATTTACTTTGCTGTACAGTATAAGCTAACACAATATTGTAAAGCAACTGTACTCCAATAAAAATTTTTTAAAAAGAAGGAATAAGTAAAAAAAAAAAAAAGTTAAAAATCACCTGTTTTGAAAATTTGATAATGGATCTAGCAATGATCAATAATGGCTGCTAAAATGAGTAGGTGAAAATCTGATGGGGACTTCTATATTGGATGGATCAGACTGACAACACTGAACCCACTAGTCATTCTTAACATCACCAAAAGATAGATGGTAGAGACATCCTGGGCTTCCTCTTATGATTCAGTTATGAAGGACACACCACCACATATCATGTCTTCTTGCTCCCCCAAATCACCTAACCTACATCTGGTCAAGCCTCTAGATTTGACTTTTCATAGGAAATACAAGGAACAGAAGAATGTATTAAGTGACACCACCAGGACACAGTCTACAAAATCTAGAATGTTGAAAATTCTATGAGACAGTAGGTATTCTATAAAAATACCTATTTTTTCACACACATTAAGAGCAAGATAAAGAAAAAGAATGATAAAAGGGAAATATATATAAAGAGACTTAAAACACATAATAACCAAGTCAGTGTGTGGTCCTTGTTTGCTCCTGAATCAAACAAATCAACTTAAAAGGAAAAAAATTTGAGACAATTGGTGAAATTTGAATGCTAACCAGATATCTGATGATATTAAGGGACTGTTACCTTAGTCATTACTGCAGTGAAATGAAAATTATTTATTGATGATAACCAACTTAAAGGATTTCAGTGGAACCAGGATGGAAGTATTGATTTTGAGTGAAAATCTAAAATACTCTGATAGGGCAAAGTCTAACTCTTAGATTTTTTTCTAAGCACATTCAAATGAGACCAATGTTTGAGGTTAAAGCACTGTTATTGGCCTCTTGTTGATCATTAAGAGAGGACCCCCTGTTGCTAAATTGTGAAATCTTGTACATGATGAGAGAGAAAAGGAGGATGTCATTTTTTTCCATGTCTCTAATACTCAAAAGTATTCCTTTTCGAAAATTGGGGAGAAGGGGGGCAGGAAATAAGGCTGTGTGTGCCTAGCTCCTGATAAACCTTCTCAAACTCTGAAAGAGTAACAGAATAACTCCCTGCGGATGAAAAGGCAACTCTGGTAAGCCTAGGCCTTGGAGAATATCTTGGCTTTGTAGGTCACTTTCCAGAGACCTAGTTGCCTAAATTAGTGAAGAAGTTGCACCATGTATGTTTTCCATCCCATTCCTCTGACCTCATCCTCATCTGCAAAGCAAATTTAACCCAGTTGCTGATGCTCTTGGACTCAGGTTCAGAAACGTCTGGGATGAGTTGTCATAACTGTGCACCACTCCTGCCTCACCCCAGCATCAACCCCGTGTAAATTTTTCTATACTGTGGATTAAAAAGAAAACACTAAGATAATATTGGGAGAAGGATGGGTATAGCTGACTACTTATTACTCTCACCCAAGCCTCTCATTACAGCTGCAGTTCTTCCAGAACACTAATATTTTGCTGTGCTTTTCTCTGAGGTTTTCATTCCCCACTTTCCCTGCCATTGAATTATACCTACTCTACAGGGACCGTAAATGTGTTAGAAGCATAATGCAACTAACAGAACTAAAGAAGGCAATGTTTCCTCTCTAACATATCCCTTCCAGATGGAGTCTCTCACCGATGGTCAAAGACAAACAACAGGGTAGAGGCATAGTAGATGGGTCATTGAGAATGGGTAACATTTGGAGGAGCAAAATCTTAAAAGAATGGCTCTTTTTCTTATTTGTTTTCCTTTTCCTCTTTGGATGGATTTTTTTTCTTTTTCTTTCTTTTTTTTTTTTTTTTTTTGCAACTTCAAGGTGACTGGTTGACTAAGAAAGAACTAGGATCTTCTCGCACTTGTAAAGATGAGCTTCCCTCCTGAAGTGCCCTACTAAAGACGTCGTGAAATGGAAGGAGGGGTGAAAGTGAACACGCTGCTCAGACTTGCCAATAGGGGAGGTGAATAATCTTGAAAGGGAGAGCAAGATGGCATTACTTCCTTCTGGGTGAATAGTCAGCCCTTAGATACAGAGAATATGGGGTTCTCTTAACAGAAATGAGGTGGGTGAGTATTTTGGAAGGAAACATTATGAGTTGAATTTTATAGATACTGATTTTATTAGTCTTTTTGCTGGACATAAATTGAGTGACTTGCTGGCTCCCAGTAATCTTTTCATTGACAATACCCATCATAACTCACCCCCTTCCTCTGGAGTTATCATTGTCCATGCCCCACCTTCCCCTCATACCCACACATGAAGCCAAAAATGCAGTCACGTGCTTTGGATGGGAGCAGCCATCCTCTTAACTTGACTTTGTCTCCTTGACTTTGGTAATTTAATAGGATAAAGAACTTGACTCAGTTGGACCTGTCATAGTATCCACAATGACTGGAACTGACATTGGCACATGACCCAGACTGAGCCTATGAAATGCCTTCCCTTAGAATTTTCACACTTGAGTAACAGGCTAATGCCATTTTCTTTCTGATCAACAAGCTATGTTGGTGTGTACCCAGATCTGCAGGCAATAAGGTTTCCATCCTTATTGAGAAACTAAACTAAGAGAATGAAGTTGACACACAAACAGAGAAAAGGTAGCAAGAATGTGGTCTTGATAGTATTTGATTTCCTGGTTCCATCTGTTCCTGAGGCAAACCCTAACTTGCCCCTCCTCTGTTTGGTTACATAAGCCTAAAAATTCCTCTTTGGAGTAATCAAGTTTAAAATATATTCCTGTTACCAGAAACCAAAGAGCCCTAAAACAAAAGTGAAGTGATCACAACTATCAGATTGTTTATATATCCATGAATCTTAGCCCCAGCATCAACCCAACTATAGATTGTTATGTTTTTTTCCTAAAACCATCTCACTGAAAAACTGTCGTTGTAATAATTGAAAATGGTTGATTCTAATGGTTTGCTGTATGACAATGGTATAATTCACTAGTTTGCAAATGACTGGTTGGCAATATTGGCTCCAAATTTTTCAGGCTCCAAATGTATGCATTAGTTCAGTAAAGATATATGAATAAACATCCAGCATTATTGGTTCATTTTTATTACTTTTTTTTTTGCGGTACGCGGGCCTCTCACTGTTGTGGCCTCTTCCGTTGCGGAGCACAGGCTCTGGACGCGCAGGCTCAGCGGCCATGGCTCACGTGACCAGCCGATCCACGGCATGTGGGATCTTCCCAGACCGGGGCACGAACCCGTGTGCCCTGCATCGGCAGGCGGATTCTCAGCCATTGCGCCACCAGGGAAGCCCTATTGATTCATTTTTAAAAGGAGTTATCTCTTAAAAGTTTCTATCATTGCATTTGTCCCTAGTCCCTGTTATATACAGCTGTGTCATGAACTCTGGCTTGACTTGGTATTTAAAGGAATTAGGAACTGGGAATATTGTATTTCTAACATTGGCAAAGACATGTTCTTGGTCATTGTATTGATGATTCACCTTGTGGTTTGTGGCTATTTTTTCTCTCTCCAAAGTTAGTGCCTATTATCTACAGTTTAAACAGCAAATTATTGGGAGCAAACTGTAAATACATGCATATATCCTTCCAAGTCATTCATTACCAGTTTTGTTTTTCCCTGCCCACTGTGAGAAGTACTAAGATTTAATTGAAATTTACTTAAGCTATGCTATTATGTATAACATAATAATTTCAATTATACAAAATGAATGAACCATGAAGAAAATGACTGGTTCATCCTGAATGTTATAAACAACTAATATGTAGGAGAGGAGAGATTTTAATTAGGGGTATATAAAGCTTTCAAGTTACCTAACAAATAAGAAAGATCTCTGTTTTCTTCTGAAAGAGAACATGATTTAGAAGCTGAAATAATCGTTTCCTTTGAAAGGACCCTATTTAACCATGCAGTTTTTTGGAAGCACGGCAGGCAGTAAATTGGTAGGTTTCAGGTATTCCTGTGTCCTACTGTGCAAATGCTACCACTATCATACTTTAATTTGTAAATGATCTTATTTTTATGAATTGATAATTACTTAATATGTCATATTCCAGAGTTTTCCAAGAAGAAAAAAAAGTTTAACAGGATAACAAGTGCTATTTAAAAAAAAAAAAAGACTTTTGTGGCAAAATAAATTTGAGAAACACTGGCTAACAAACTGGTTTCTTTCCTGCAGGGCTTCTCAGAATCTTTAACATGGTAATATGTATTGTGAATTGCCACCATAAAGATAACATTTCCCATAGTTATTTTACTGTGGGGTTCTTTTTGAGTAGAGTATTTGTGAAACTAGAATTCCTTAATACATGCTTTAAGTGATTTATTCAACCTGTGTGTTAATTCCCTACTAATATGTGGCAAGGATTAGAAATATTAATAAATGAGTAACTTAAGGCAGTCAAAGTTTCTGATAGAAGGAAAAACCTGCCTTCCCCTATCTTTGGTTAGTGAGCTAATAATAATGAACAGTGCCTGAAACAGTCAACACTGATGAGACAAAGGTAAACATCTTTTACACTAATAACATATTTTGCCTTGAGCAGGCAAGGAAAGCAGGAAATTGGTGGTTTCCAGTGTCACTAATGTCCTGCTAATGTCAAATCTGAAAATCGCCAGACACAAGCCTACGTCTACTTTGCCTGCAAGAGCTCCTTAAAGGTGAATTATTTGTGGGTTAATTTTTCAAATTGTCCTCCCAAAACACTTGCCCACAGTTTGGGGCCTGTTTGTCCTCTCAGGTTACCAGCTTCCAGGCTAATCTGGTACACGTTTAAATAAGGATTACTATGAAAGCAATATTTTTCTTCATATAAATAATTTGTATCTCGAGCTGGATGTGTCCCCTGGGTGTATATATGCTCTTGTATATTTCTAAGAAATGCTAATCAAAACAGAGAGCGGTTATTCTTACAATGCTTGCCCTGCATCCTTGGAAGTGGTTGGTAATGATGACAAATGTTAGAATCTGTTCATGTATGATAGTTTCTTTTTAAAACATCAGCTAGATTTTTATCGATCACAGACAAGTTTCAAGTCATGTGAGCTTGTTAAACAATTTGTTAATACAAAAGGCAATTAAGCAAAACCACCAACCATACACATGGCTTTAAGATCTTAATCTAAAGTGAAATTCATATCATTTATTTATATGTAACAATAAATGACCACTCTAGACACTTGAAATCATTTATTCAAGGCATTTTTACATAATCTTGCAATCATAGTGTAGGCATATAATAGAATGTGAGAGTGTAAAGAAGAATATAAAGCCAGTGTCTGGGCATTTAAAATAAGAGCTCTTCAAAAAAGTTAAAAATGTTTTACAACTAGAATTCCTGAAAAATTTGGGAGAAACTAAAACCATTAAAAACATTACAATACCAAATCACATGTTACTCAGTTCATAGCAAGCAGTTATATATTAAATGTTTATATCCTGTGAGCTAAGACAACACATTTTACATTCAAGTTGAAATAATTCAGCACCATTTTGGCTAGAAGGATAAATGAAATGCTTAAAGTGTTCAAAAGTGGCCCAGGACTTTTGGTAGCTGGGAATGAAATATGGCTATTGATTGAATATATTGATTTCGAATATGAATTCTAAACATAAAAAATATAGAAAAGGGTAATTTTTACTTATCAGTTATAGTTAACTATCAAAACAAGCTATTATTAAAACAAAATATCTTCTGACCAGAAATTCAATATTTTAACAAATTTGGTAAAGATAAATTCTTAGTACCATGATAATTTTAGTGAACTGAATTTCCTCTACAATCTAAGTATTGGGAACATTTATGAGTGTGATTATCTCCTTTGAGGTCAAGGAGGAAAAAAAATTGTTCATTATTAAAAATAATGCCTAGTGAATAATTAGATGATAGCAATTGTGAATAAAGTCATTATGTAAAAATATAAAGATTTCCTGGAAATAGGCAAGTTATGTGTTTGTAGGTTATGGTACTGTTGTGAGACTGAATCCTAGCCTCAAAGGTCAAGACATCTTTAATATAGACTGTGGTCTGAATAATTATGAGGCCACTAATATGGCATGTGGAAGACTCACTAAGTTATTTTCCCATTTAGCCGACTTTTTCACAGTTCTTATTAGTTTAAAAACCAGTCTCTTTTCAGTACTCATTTCTACTTCCTATTTAAAAGATTTTTTATTTAGAGTTTGGTAAGACTGGATTATATTTTTTATTTTGTTAATGGATAAATTTTACCAGCTAATCATTATCTGTGAGCCTTGGTGGTTATTTAGAGAAGAGATTCCTTGAGGTTCAAAAATATTGAGTGTTAAATCAATACCTGTGAGTTATGTGGGAGTGTTTAGGGGTGGGGAGGAATATCTATATAAGGAATAAGCGAGAATCTTTAGCCTCTTAATCGAAACTTTTTTTTCTAAAATCAACGAAATAGTATGTGTTATATTTAAAAGGCAGACACTTCAGGGGTTGGAAACATAGTTTTAACTATTAGTAACACATACATGCATATATCTATTCATTTTTAACTTTTTAAAAAATAAACTATGGTCATGAAAAACAATAGTGCTTAAAACAATTTTTTTTAGACATGTACTTACGATGTTAAAAATGAAATAAGCTGAACCTCATGGGTAATAATGACATTTCAAATACTTATTGAGGTTAGGGACAATCATCTTCATATCCCAATGCCTAGCATGTGAGTGCCTAGTGTGTATTAGGCCTTTAAATGATGATGGATGTATAGACAGATGGAAGGCCCATGGAATGATAGTAAATACATCTTCTCATATGTATCCAAAGGCCATGATATTAGCTAGTTTTTAGTATGGGGTAAGAATCTTAATGAAATGATAGGTCTTAAATCTGTAGATGCCAGTCTGGCTCAGTATTAATACTGACAGTAGTTTTTGTTTTTAAAAAAGCAAGTATATTAAAATATCTCTATTAGAAAAGATTACAATTTAAAAGGATCACTCTACAATCTTAAAACTAAAAGCAATTTAAGGCAAAGAGGTACATCAAAGAAGCTATTCCATAGCTCAGATACTAGCTCAGTGGAAGTTCTGGGTCTCTATCAAGCTGTCTGTATTGTCTCTTGGTAAGTGTGTGCCCTGGTAGATGAGGGTCATGTGGCCCACTCCATCTGCCCCTGATTACTGTCCATCTCTAGCCCCTCTTGCCTTGCTAGGCACTCGTTGAGTGCAGAACGGTTATTTGTAGCTGGTGTTGATATTACAGCTCTATGACATATAATACAGGGATGCCAACTCACTTTTAAATTCTACCTAATGTGTCCTGGCACTGGAAATACCTTGCTTGAGATTTTAATACTGGTTAAAGGAGGAAAACTTCTGCTTAAGCACCACTAACTTAAAAGTGTAATTTGATTTCTTTCTGTACCTTTTGAATCTCGGAAAAATAGAAATTCTCCAAATTCTGTTGTGGCACATGGTTTCACAGTTTAAAATAAAATCATAGCTGTCTCATGCAACACAGTCCTTGGTTTTGCAGAAAGTTGTTTTTTTTTCCTTATTCACCAACATCTCAAGTATATAATGCTATGCACTTTGCTAATTTGTATTATATTTCAGACACACACAAAAAAACATGTATGACTGATTCCTGGATGACCTAGGATAATGTTCTTGTATCCATATACATTGTCATTTATTCTGGACAATTTAAAATTTTTCAGTCTTATTTTTTTTAAAGCTGATCATTTAAAAAATGTAGAAAAGTTGAAAATCCTAAGGTGTTTTTCATTAATATTTCTAAGTATTTTAGAGACAGTTGTGGTTTGGGGGACTTGTTTGAATGATTTTCATGTAAGCAAGGAAAATTTTTTGGCTAATAGTTTAATATACTTAAATGCATACTATCTCTGGATGTATTACATCTATCATCAGAATAACTTCCCATTGACACAGTTGTCCTATGTATAACAGTCCCCAGAACAGTAATTTTAAGAATGCCAATTAAAAGGTCTCTGCCCATAGGAAAACTAAAGACTAGAGGGGAGCATCAACAAAGGTCAGACAGGAGTTGGGCAGCTCAATTGCTTAATTCATTCCAAAACAAAAGCTGACTTAAGTCAGAATGAAATTTTACACTTGACAGAAAGAAAGGAGTTTATCTACTAATTTTAAAATGTAAACATAAATTTTATATAGGGTGTAACTATCTGAATACATATATTGCCATTTCTCTGCTATATAGTAATATTTCTTGACACCAATGGTAACGTGTTTGTTCCTTCCTCAGCACCAAATGTGTCCATATCTATTTAACCAGTAGGAGCCTCATTTCTAAAGTAATCTATGCTAGGACATATATAAGCCAGTTATTATTATGGTTCACTAAAGTTTCAGAACTTTAGAAAATTCTCAGTTTAAAATAATTTTGACTCATTCATTGAAATTTTTTTTTTTTCGTTTTGCACTATAATTTCAGAAGGAGCATAAGAAGTTTGGATTTCTTTGAAAGAGCCAAGTGTGCAATTACAGACTTGAAACACTGCGTTAATTCACAAGGTAATGTGAATGATAATATTAAAAATTTCCCAAATAATGCTGATTTAAATGTTCAAAATCCAGTTATGTGCTTTGTTACAAAACAGTCCAAACAAGAATTCCTTTGTTGTTGTCTGTTCTCTGTTTCAAAATACATGAATCCTACTGAAGTTAATCTATTTTTCCCCACTTCAGAACACCAGGTACTGATTTATCCATTGGAAGTTTTGGCTTGCTTTCTAATACCTAGATTAAGAAAACAAAATAAGACAAGTTATTAACCTGATAATACTCTGAATGAGTATAGTAGACAAGTTTAAAGTCACCTTTTTAAAATATGTGTGTGTGGGTGTGTATACAGATAGATAGATAGCAATTTCTCTCCACCAAAGCGATAGTCACCTTCTGAAATTATCCATTAATACATTATTTTAATACTAATTTGAAGAAAGTGACTATGTCAGTAGCAGAAAGTGTATGCCTGATACCTACAAACTTGATGTTTAGAGTTAAAAGAAACATCCTCTGAAACAATCAAGGCTAAAGCAGGATTTATAGGAACAGCATCCCTGGCCAGCTGAGTTCACTCCATGCAGCAAGTGTGGCATGTCCACTAAGAAGCAGGTTCATGACCTCTGCACTGTCCTGCATTAGTCCTTTCCCAGCATGGTTCTGGATGTAGAATGTTACATGAACAGGCCAAGACTGGGTCAAAGCCAATAAATCTAATACTGTATTTATATTGTGATCATAGATCCCCACATAAATGAAATAAGAATCACTTAGTCCAAATCATAAACCATCAGTTTCCAAATAGTCATTTCTATGAAAAAAGAACTTAATCATGGTATCTTAGAATTGAACTGGGCCACAGAGCCACCTGGTTCATACGTTGGGTTTACAGTGAGGAAAATGAGGGAGATAGGACACATCAAAGGCACACACTTTCTTACTGGGTGGTTTTTACACACCAATAGAATGCTCTCAAATATTTGATTAGCATGAAAAACAATCGGTGAACTAAGAGATGATGTGTCTTTAAGAGATTAAAAAAAAGTACAATAACGTTACCAAGGGAATCACACACACACTTGCTTACAGAGCCACGGATTGACCACATGGCTTTAGGCAAGATACACACCTTGCTCAAGAAACTTCAAAGACTCCCCGTGGCCACCAGGATGAAGTTCAAACTTTTTAGCTTGCTCTTCAGTGCTCGCTTTGATCTGGTCCCAAATTTTCCATTCTTTTTGCCCATGAAACTTATGCCTTAGCCAGACTAGAAGACTTGCTTTTCCAAACATGCCCTGCAATTTCTTCTTGCCATGCAGTTGCAGGTGATGTTGACTCCTCCCAGCATGCCCTTCCTTAACTCTCTCCAGTGCAGTCCTCCTCAGCCCTCAAGGCCCAATTCAAATGCTGTCCTAAAGCCACTCCTGAATCTCAGCCAGAGAAAATTTCGCCTTCCTCTGAACTCTGATCCCTACCAAGGGAGGCGAAAGTGAAAGTCAAAATATAAGAGGTGAGCATCATTCTAAAGGTGAGGGTTTCTTTCGCAAGTCAAGGTTTCTGTACTTCTCCCATTATTTTCCACTCGTAGAGAAGTATGAGCTCGTTATTTTATTACAAATCACTACCTATGGGTCCTTTCATTTTTTCATATTTTCATCTGATCAATATTGCTCATTAAAATTTTACATCAACCACTCTTGCAATTTATAGTCAGTGACAAGTGGCTAAAAAAAGAGAAAGAAACTATGCTGGAACAAAATAACAATTTTTATTTGTTCTAAATATCTAGCAATACTCAATTCAATGGATTCTAGTGATGACAAGCAAGACACCTTCTATACAACAACAGAATCACCTCACCAGACCTTTTCCTCATGGGAGGGCAGCAGTTGTACCTGAGAGTCACTTAGCTTATTGTAGCAGAGGTCATCCTGTTTTGACTGCATTTTATTTTACCCCCCACCATGGCATTTTCTTATTGTTTCAAAAATGAAATTGCCAATGAATACATAATAAGTGAATAAATTAAGGAACTATAAAAATTAAGAGAAATTAATCCACTTATTTTGAATTATTTTACTTTAAGGTACTCCTCTTCTGGGGATTTTCAGTTATACAGTGATCAGCTCCACACAATATGGGCCATAAACAGCCAGGTTTTCTGTATTTTGGGCATGTTCAGAAGAATATATTTGATAATCTTCTTTCAGTGCTACACCTTTGCTGTCATAGACTACATCTGTCTCTAATGCTATGATGACACTTAAAAAGCACCGGCTTTGCTCCTCTATGGAAATAAGGAAAAGGCTCCCCTCCAAGGTGAATGTAGCCCAATCCACTTTAAGCTCCACCTTCCTCCTGGCTAGGATCCCCAGTAGTGGGCAAAATATGCACAACCAGATAGGTTTATCTGTACTTTGGGAAGCCCACAAACTACAGGTTCATCTGCAGCAACCACTGTCCTGGTTTATGTAGCAGGGAGAAATTTCTATAAATTTTAAGTTTCTAGTGTAGCTCTGATAGACACCTTTTGGCATGATCCATAGGCACTGACTGATGCCTCTCACATCACAGCAAAGCTGACATGTGTTCAGTATCACTCTCATGGTGTTCTTGTGTTGGGAAGGTATCACTCACAGGTGGCATATGTAGTTAGAATCTATAACCCAGCATCCCTAGAGCAGGCAGTGCTTAAGGGGTCAAGGTGGGACAGAGAGACAAGACCGCAAAACTACCCTTTAGTTACTCTCATCAAAGCACCACGCCTGTAATACTTACGTGCTGGGATTCCCTCTAAGATTTCATTCAAAGAAGGGTTTCAGGACTAGGAAAATTATGAAGGCACCTCCATACAAGCCTCCTTTTGCAGGGTATTTCCCTATTACTTGTGTTTGTAGAACTCAAATATGTGAAATCTTGATTTCTACAGAACAGGTGGTCTGACCTCTTCAGCTGCATACTTTAAGACAATCACTTTTAAAGTGTACTTTGAAGAACTCTAGGAATTTCTTCAGGGCTCCTTCATGGACTATGGGGAAGAGGCAGGAAACCCAACTCTCTGGGTTCCCACAAGGTTATCCACACTGCATATTGCATATTTTACAGACTCAGCTGCCACAGGCTTTGAGGGTAAACAATGTGTTCTGTGTCTTGTCTTAAAAGCTAAGTTTCAGGGTGATAAAAACCTGAGTACATCCCCTCCTCCATTCTCTAGCATTATCAAAAAAAGATCAGTTCTAATTATGTTATAGTACAGACTCTACCGTTTTCTACCTTTGGTCTACTTTACAAGGAAGCTGCAGTAGTAGTTAAAACAAATGTGTATAATGCCTATCAATGAACTAAAACTCATTGTCAGGAGAATTACTTAGCTAGGCAAATAGGACTCACGGTGAAATTGTGCAGCCCGAGGCATATGCATGGTGTCCTGTGTAGCGAATTTCACAGCGGACGACATTGTTGGTATAGTCTGACTCAGGCACCAGGTAGCTGGGGTTCACACTGACCTAGGCAACACAAACATCATCTGTGTTTCATATTTTATCAACAGTGTTTACTGGTTAATTTCTTCTTATTTTCACAGGGCTAGAACAGAGGCAATGTGCTCCAACTAAATCAAGCAGGGAGGGGGTGTAAGTTAGGCACGTGGTTCAACTCTGGAGAAGTTATTGAAGGAGGCTGTATATTTTTCCCTAAAGTTTTTTCAAATAAGAATTTTAAAAATATATCTAGGTTGGTTTAGAAGTACTTCTGGAAGATGTATAATTGCTTGAAGGACCATGATTATTTAACATTGGAATCCAGAGAAGAGGCCCATGAGTTGCAACTGCAGTAAATTATGGGTACATATTCAAAGGTCTCTACCTTTAGAATATAGTTTCCAGGTTTTACATCTGTAATATCAATCCACTGGCAGTCTATGTCTGCATTATAGGTATCATAGCAGCCAGGACTCAGCCCCTGAAACAAATAAAATTCAAAAATTAAAAAGATGGTATATGGCTAGAATGTGCTAAAGAATATGCTTATTATTTGCAAATTAAATTTTAAGTTAGTACTTACAAGAGTTTGACATAAAACTATACTTATATTGCATCTCCTTTGAGAAGTATATATTACTCAGCCTTATAGCACCTCCAGCTAAAAAAAATACAGGACTAATATAAGTAGTAGTACATCTCGCTTCTTAAAATTGTCATAAATCACTAGTGATAAATACAATCTTAAGTGACAAAATAGGCCTCTACCAAAATTCTTGAATATTACCAGTTCAGGAATAAAGGCCATGTAATAATCAACTTGACTCAAATGTCTTGTTATCAGTGGAACTCTCTCCAATTTCTCTTCTTGGAAATTACCTTCCTATACGCTGAATACCCAAGATACTCTGTGTATAGATTTTATGGTATTTATCCTTCTCTCCTCTGTATTAAAATCATACTATATAAGAATATATCTAACTAGAGATTGTAAGCTGCCCAAGGACAGTCTATATTGCATTTTTGAATAGTTAACACTTATGAAGTATGTATTATATGCCAGGATCAATTAAACATGTTAAATATATAAATTTAATTCTCACAACTACACGAGGCAGGAGGTAGTATTAACCCATTTTACAAATAAAGAAACTGAGGCATTATAAGGTCAAATAGCTCACCCAAGAATATACAGCTAGTTAATGGCTGAGCTGGTTTTGAGTTTAGGCATTTGAGGTCCAGGGTCCCTGATTGTAACCACCACACTATGTTCTTTTTCACATCATCGCTGAATATTTTGTTGTATTAAAGGGATGATTGCCACATCAACTCTACTTGCAAAGATACTCACTTCAATAAGTAAATGAGTGCCTTCTACAGGCTGAGAAGAGAAAAACACCACTAAGATATGGTCCTTGCTCTCCAGAAAGTTATAGCCTGGTGAAATTTGCTCAAATTGGGGTCCATAGGTATATTCTTGATTCCACTGGTTCTTCATCAGACGTTTTAACTGTTGTATTTGCAGTCTAATGCTAATCAAAATCAATTAAAAAGTATAGGCTAGAATCATTTAAACTCGATACCACGATTTAATTTCAGCACCCAAAATTGTTTGGTGCTTAAGATCACCTTGGTCACCAGAGAGATGGCAGAATCATCTAAAGCGTGTTCTACCAGTGCTGGTTTGCCTGTGGTTTGATTTGGGAAGAATGGGGGAGAACTGTGCTCTCATAAAGCACACATTAGTACAGATGGGCCAAACTCAAAAAGTACCTGTGCCACAGCAGTTAGAACCATTTTCCCACTTTGGTCCATACCAACTTGTGATCATTCGTTAACCTTATGTTGAGTAGTAAATATATTATGAAGAATTTTCTGTTTCTGATTTCCAGCACATAATTCTGATTCTGGCACATAATATATATTCAGTAAGTGCTAGCTATTATTGTTGCTGCTGCTGCTACTACTAATACTACCACCTTCATGGCACTGGAAGGGATTCACTGGATTAGGTACCCATTTAAGACTGGTTTAAATAATGCTACAATGCTTATCTTACCTTTAAGTGAACAAAAGAGCTTTAAAGAATGCTGAAATTGCCACTCTACCTTACTCAAGTGGCAGAATTTAAGTATAAGCTTTGATTATTTGAACTGGCAAACAAAAAAGGAGTTTTTCAGGGCAGTAAGCAAACAGGCATTTCCTGTATTCAAACTTTAAAAACTTTTTTTAAAATGTAGAACCTTAGCCAAGGCTGTATAGATTAACTATTTGGTTTTAGCAAAACATAACTGTTTGTTACATAAATTAATGAGGTTAATGTAACTTTCTAGTTTTGTATATATTTAATATGTAAATTTGTTATCTAAGAACTTATATGAAAGTATAAATATAAAGAAGTCACATCTAGTATTACTTTTGGATACATTTAAAAACTTTATAATACAACTAATCTAAATCAATACTGGGACTTTGTGAGAATTTTTTTTTCCCTTTAAATGAAGCCCATGTTCAAGAATCACCAGTCTACTGAAAAACACAAATACATTGGTCATTTGTAGTGTAAGACCTAGTGAATAATGGTTAAACAGGACACAAATGGAGGATAATTAACAAGAAAGCTACCTAGCTGATTCACTTCATTATAAACAGAAACTAACACACCACTGTAAAGCAATTATACTCCAATAAAGATGTTAAAAAAAAAAAGGTACCACATAAAAAGAAGTAGGGTGACCCCCCACGGAACTGGGGGACTCACATGCTATAAATACCTATAGTCTTAGATTCAAATATTTCAGCAGTGAGCTGTCCAGAGTGCCTCTTTTTCTAAAGGAAGAGAATAAACTCCAGGTCCACTGCACAGGTGGGTGCTGTGGGACTTAGAGATCACTGAGTGAAAAGGCGACCTCTATATACATATATGTGTAATGTGTGGGTAGGTTACATCTCTTTTGCTTAAAGAGTAAGTGCTGCCCCAGGGCGAGAGGAATTGAACCCTTACCCCTCCAATTGCTATGATGTTCTAAGCTGAGAGAAAGAAGCAAGGGTAACATTTAGGTCACCAGAAAGCTTCCTGCCACAGCCCTGGAATTTGCTTCCCAAGATGCAAGCTGCTGATCCTTTTGTGTCCTGAGTTATGTACATTCACTACTCCCTGCCAAGATTTCCACTGGAGTAAAATTATAATGTTCTTTTACAAATTAGGGTTTCTTATGGAAATACTGGCACAGCTTTTAAATGACACACATTTTCCCATTATAAGACATACAAACTGCTTAGGACAGCACTCTTTTTAAAAATCCATCCAAAGGACATCTGACATCAATTATACCGTAGATTTAAATATATATGCATGGAGAAAGAAACTGTGTCCTTCTGCTCTTCTTCATATGATTAAAAGAGACATTTTTAAAGTACTTTTTAAGAAACTTATTTTCTGGCCTTTTGCTAATCCCAATCACCATTCTAGTTTTAGTTTAATAGGTAGAGGGAGGAATAGTTTTGCAGGTGACAAAACAGAGATATCTTTTCTACAATTGCTTACCAATCAAGTTAAAGAATACAGAATGAGTGCAGAAACTGGAAACCATTAGGATTTTTTCAGATAATAAACTACTGCTTTTCACTGTAGAACATAACAGGTAGGCACATTGACTTTCTGTGATGATGAAATACTTTAAAAGTAATTTGGATCATCAAGCCATCACTTTCCTTTTCCCAGTAATTTACCATATGGACTAGATGACGCCCTAAATAAAATAGTTTTTTAAAAAGACAGCCTGCAGGAAAGAAAATAGAAGACTGTTTTCTCTCTGAAGCCTGTGGGTTCTTGATTCCAGGTTGCCACCCTACCTGTGTGTGTGCAGTACATGCAAATCGCCTATGGTAGCCGTAGTCACAGGACGTGTCCTCAAGACAGAAACTTGCTTTGTGGCCTTCAGCCACTCTTCTCTGGGTGCTGGCATCAAGCAGGTCATAGTGGCTGAATTCATCCATGCTGTGGTAATGTCTAATGTCCCACACAACACAGAGACAGTGGTCAGTGACATACAGAGAAAGCAATGAGGATTCTAGATGACATCCCCACTGCTTCCCACACTTGTTTTCACATCAAAATTGAGATCAAGTTGATCTTCTTAAAGGTAGATTCATGCTAGATTTTTTTTCCAGGACAAAAATCTATCAAAATTATAAGGCTTTAACTTTGCTACTAGGAAAAAAGGACCTACTTTGAGTATTTTGCTTTTCTATTTCACCCTGTTTTATCTTTGAATATTAAATAGAGATAGATAGTAAATTATCTTTGTTTAAGTGAAACTTGCCATATGTTCTCTAGTACATCTCCTTTGGCTGCCACTACCGATGCTTCATTCCAAAAAAGAAGAGCACTTGTCTCTTGGGAGGTTTCTGTGAAATTTTAAAACATTGTGTTCTCACACATTTAAAATCCTTACTAAAATGCAAAGGAGAAATAAAGGCATGTTTTATCCACCATTATTATTTAACTAGTATAAACTTTTATTTAGAAATAATTCTATTTTGTCAGCAAATTAGGTGCTCACATCTATTTTCCTCCTTTCATTAAAGTGAAGGTGCTGAGCTGTTCATCTTCTCACATAAGGAAAGAACAAGAAGAAATGGCTTGAACTATAGCAAGTTTAAGGGCACAAAACAGGATTTCCGGGCAATAAACACCTAGGCAAGTTACCAAGTCAAACTATGGAATTACCTCATGTGAAAATATTTAAATTTAGGATAAAACAAGCAACTACCTTGGGTTTGATACAGGCCTTTTAAAAGATTGAGGTAGGCCCTTCTCAGTTCATGGAGTAAATCATCTACATCTTTCTTTGAGAACGGTATCTGAATCCTTTTCATAATGTGTGATCTTTATTAAATGCTATGAAATGCTAACTAACTGTAGATGATCTTGACTGTAATAGGCTTTTTTAGAACTCTTACCTGTAGTATATTGGGATAAAACTCTAGTGAAGCTAATTGCTGTGTCCTATCAACAGTTTTAATAAGCTGGGCTTAGAGTTTCCAGTTTAAAAGATAACAGGATATAGTAGTTGATGTATTATTTTAAAGATAAATTTCCTTGATTATGTGAAGTTACACAGAGAGAAATTCTAAATGTAAATAACAGCAATTTTCTCCCTTTGTGTAAGAATTTGTCATATCAAGAATCACCTGTAAAATGAAAAAGCAACTCAAAAGTAGAGGCCCATCCACTTACTGGTGACAACTGTGCCATTCCCAGGAATATCTCGGTCGGCTTGGTAAGAAATCTGATGTCCCTTGGTTTTTCACTCTTTGGGGAAATCTTAGCAGCACCCTGTGATCATAATCTCTGACATCTGCCCTGTATGCTGAGCTGTGATTTTGAAAAAAGAAACATTATTATTTTCACAGAATATTAACTAAAGACAAAACTACAAGCAAAACCTTTCCATTTTATAATGGTCACTACCCTCTTCCCCCAACTAGGCTATCAGTTCCAAGAGACCAGGGCATTTTGCATACATTTTTTTCTTAAACAGTTAACTAAGATGTAAAGTGGGGAAGTAACTCTAATAAAAGAGTATTCCCAGATTAGATAAACAATTTAGTAACTATCTTTAAAACAATGGCATTACTGTAATAATATTATAGGGAATGCAATGGTGTGTGGTGCAAGACTCTAGAATGAAGATGATGAGCTTGGATTTCTTCTTTTAGCTGGACAGTTATAAAGGAAGTGGAAGAAATTTACAAAATAAAGTTTTTCTTATTTATTTTGTGTGAATATATACATTTAAATACTATTGATGACCTTATTTTACATTAAAAAAATTTTTATGTGTCTTATCAAATCATCTTTTGCTCCCTCTGCTGGTTCCCCAGCAGCAAACTCAGGGAATTCCATTCCCCAAATTGCTAAGATTTTATTTTAGGACTAATGCAAAAACAAAGCTCTTGCTCATGTTCTTATTCTGGCTGAAGTAATACCAAAATAACTAAGTTAATTGTGGCTTCAGATAAAAGAAGAAAACTATGACACCCAATAAGGGGTGCCGTACTGGCAAAGTGGTTCCCAATCTTTTAAAGGGGTATTAACAAGCTCTTCCATTACAGTATTTTCTCCACGTTATAGTAGTTTAATAAAACCTTATTGGAAACAGTTGGCTCCAGAGTTTAAGGATCTTGGAAAAAGAATAGGAGACACCCCCCCCCCCACACACACACACACACTCTCCAGGATAAGGGTTTGTTTCATCTCCCTGACTTGTGCCACAGTTTGAAAGTCAGAACCCACAGAAATCTTCAAAATTTTAACTCTCCATCCAGGTCAGCATGCCCAGGAGAACACGTTCCACTTCCCAACTCCTGTCTGCACGGAACAAGAGTGGTCGGAACCAGGCACTTGAGCAGCACCCCCGGAACCAAGACGGAGGAGCTGGGCCGAGGAGATACAGCTGGTACCTGGCCAAGCAGTTTTCCTCCGCAGCGCATCTCAGGTTGTACATGGCCGTCTTTTGCACGTACGTGGACGCCTGGATGTAGTAGGGGTCGGGCACCAGGTCCGGAAGACCTAAACGTCAGCCAGGCGATAGGCAAAACAGTGAGACAACTCAGCGGCCCTCACCCTGGCTCCGGGTCCCTCCATGTCCCTTACTCCTCACCCTTCACCCAGCCGGATTGCGGTTGTAGGGCTGCGGCTAGCAGAAGAATGGGGACGCCCAGGGCTGCAAAGCAATGCGGAAAGAAAGCAGGAGGGGCCAGGCGCGCGGTTTGCACCAGATTCCAGGGCTGCCTCTGCAGGAGCAGGGGGAGGGATGGGATCTGCATGGACTGAGGCCTGCCGCGCCCAGGCAGCCACGTCGGGGAGCCACAGAGTTGGGGAAAGGGTGCGCGGGTGTTTCCGGCGACTTGGGGGTGCTTACCATACTGGAAGTAGCCGGTGCCATATCCAGGCCGGTACCTGCTCCCAGGCCTGGGCCTTTCGTATGTGTCGTAGTAGTTGTAATAGGGGTTGTCGTCGGTGTACTTGTAGGGGTTGTACGGGTCGTCGCCCACCATGCCGTCCACGTCCACGCGGTTGGGCGGCCGCAGGTTACTGAGCGCCGGGAGCTCTCCTGGCGCCGTCTGGTTACCGGTGCGCGGGGCCCCAGACATCGAGTAGCCAGCTTGGAACCAGTGGCGGGCGGCGGGCCTGGGGCGGCCAGCTGCGGCTCCGGACGAGCCGGCCGTCCGCGCCCGCGCCGCCACCGTGCGGTTGTTGCGGAGCAGCAAGATTGGCGTGCGCAGCTGCGGGGCGGTGGCGTTGGCGGCGCCCGGGGCGGTGGCGCCCGGGTCCCGCCGGCGCTGTGGCTGGTACTGCGAGCCCAGGCTCAGCAAGCTGAACACCTGCCCGTTGTTCTCCCATTGGATCTTCTGGCGCCAGGCGCCCGGAGCCGCTGGCTGCTCGCGAGGGGGCTGCTGGTGGCCGGCGGCCGGCGGGGCGCAGCGCACGAGTGCGCAGAGCTGCAGCGGCCCGAGCAGGAGTGCGGTCCAGGCGTAGAGCATCGCTCCCTTTGCTGGATTGTCCCCGCTCTGGGAGGACGTAGCTCGGAGGGAAAAAAAAAAAAAAAAAAAAAAAGACGGGGCTCAAATCACGAGAGGGAGGGAGAAATCTTCAACTAGGGAGGCGGACTGGGCTCGTGTCTATCTCAGTCCCCACCAAGCAGTGCCAAGGGTGGGCTACAGACTCTCTCCAGTAAAGGCGGCTGCTGGGACGTGGCACTCGCCTCTCTCCTCTTTCTCAGTCCTTCTGGAAGGCGACGGGGAGCGGCGTGGCGGCCCCGGCGAACGGGCAGTGTCTGGAGTGAAGGAAGGAGGAGAGATTTTAAACTTTCTGGCACATTTGCAAAGTTACACAAGCCGTTCTGGCCCGGCCGCCCCTCCGCTATTTGTTCACGTAATGTGATTGGAAACGTGCAAGGCGGACAGCTCCTCGCCTCTGCCCCTCCCTCCCCTCCCCGTCTTGTCCTCCTCCCCCCAGACACGTTGCACAGGGAGCGTTAAGGGGAAAGAACAAAACGGAACACACATCCTGAGACACACTCTTAATCTGGGGCGAACATGCAGGAATTTCAAAAGACTCAGACAGGCAAAGCCAGCCAGGCCATGGGGCGACGCCAAAATATGCACGAAGAAAAATGCTATTAGGTCACCAGCCCTGCAGAGGCGGGAAGTCGGGAGGTGGGGAGGGTGCTGGGGGCGAGAGTCGGGGATGGGGGGAGGAGGGAGGGGGGAGGGGGGAGGGGTGGGCGGAGGAAAGATTGTGACTAACTTATCCATAAGGAGTTAACCAAATTTCCCAATGCACACGCCTCGCTTTTATGGGAAGCGCCTTCAGCAAATAAACCCCAAGATATCAAATTTTGTTTTTCAGTGTGTAGGTAATATGAGAAATGGGTTACAAATTTATTTCCTCCAGTGAATATTTTAATAACCAAAAGTAAAATTTTACAGGGAACAAAGCCAGCTAACGCTGAAGTGATGAATAAACCTGTCTCTTTCAAAATGCCGGCCTGAATTGTACTTTAAGTGGAAGTGAAGAACCATCTTTCATTTCCACAGTGTCTCTCAGGAAGTTTCAGTAAAGGGAGCTAGAGCAAGTCTGCCTTAGCACTCAGAAGGCAGTTTCAAATATGCATTTCATCTGATTTTTTTCTCTTTATATGTTTAATAAGGAGGTTTGACTTTGGATTAAAAAAAACCTTAAATAACCATTTGTTAAATGTTGAAAAGTCAGTAAAGAATCCTTTGGTGTTCGATTGATCTTCCAAGCTAAACAAAGAGGTTGATGAAGAAAGAGCCTTGAGTTTCAGATTTTGGTAAAGAGAAGGGAATGGGAGTGGCCAGAGGAGAAAGCGTAGGAGGATGTGGGTAGGAGGTAGGTAATGCTGACTGGTAAGGGATGCTTAATGGACGAGTTGTTCACATGCCACTCAGGGTTTGGGCAGTGCTGGAAGCATTTCAAAGAAAAATATTTAACAGCTTGATTTAAAACTACAGTCAGAACCAGTTTTATTAACCTTTTAATTGGACTCATCATTGATTGGTCCATTGTCTAGATACACTTCAATATTCACCTATCACTGTTGGTCTCTGTCTCTTGATGATTAACCACCACATTTGGGTTGTGTTGTGGACCTCTGCTGATCTGACTGCCCAACACACATTTCACTTGTTTTCTGGTCAGAACAACTGTATTTTCCTTTTGGAAACTTCCCCTACTTCATGGTGGGACATGGTGGGACTGACTGAACATTCATGAGACTTCCCCCACTTCAAACGGTGGTCATTAGACTCAAGCATGGCTAATCAAACCATCTCCCTAGAATTCAAATCTTTTTTTTTTTTTTTTTTTTTTTTTGCGGTATGTGGGCCTCTCACTGTTGTGGCCTCTCCCGTTGCGGAGCACAGCCTCCGGACACGCAGGCTCAACGGCCATGGCTCACGGGCCCAGCCGCTCCGCGGCATGTGGGATCTTCCCAGACCGGGGCACGAACCCGCGTCCCCTGCATCGGCAGGCGGACTCTCAACCACTGCGCCAACAGGGAAGCCCTAGAATTCAAATCTTGAGCAGAAGTACACAAAGGTCAGAAATGTTGGAGCCCGCTCTTCCCGCTAGTAAAGAAAGTTTCTGTGAGTTGTTGCTACACAGATTCCCCTTAAGGTGTCTTAGGCCAGTACCTTCGAAGACCTGGTTCTTCAGCTTTTCCTTCCATTTTTCCACTGCATTCCTTTGTGGCTTAATGTGGTCAGAGTCAATTTCTGTTGTTTACCACTCAAGAACCTTGACTGACACTAAGGTGAGGGTTGGCTGGTTCTCTCACGTAATCAGATCTCATGATTCTGAATCCAAGGTGATGGTTTGGCTTTTACTGAGTCAAGTTAGATTTGCTCTGCTGTGTCCACACACCATCCTTGATCACAAACGGGTGTCAGGTGGAAGCTTGCCTATGGATTGCCAGATCTTTTACTTAAATGTTGAAGATAAAAATTCAAGTGCAAATCCCATGGATGATGGCAAGTCAGCAGTGCAATCCCTCTGTATGAAGTTCAGAGACATCTCTAGCTATCATGTTATAGACTTGCGGCAGAACTTAAACTACTCAATTCCCCAAACGCACTAAGAGAAGGAGTAAAAAGAAGAAGCAGGTGTATATAATTTGGATGGATGGGCCAAATTATAGGAGAATCAGGAAGGGAGAGAATGTAATTATCTCTCATCAGAAAAATATTCTGTATTCACCCATGAAGAGCTCATTTGCCAGGAAAGAGAAGCCCACAACTGCTAGGGCTTGACCACACATTGCTGAGGGAAGACCTCTGCTATGGAGTTCAGACTGTCAGAGCGGCAGACCAGAGTGTCCCTTAATGGGAGGGTAGAAAATTTTTCCTGGATCTTGGATAAAATACTCTTGCTTCCAATCCTGGTGTTTACATAAAAAAGCTGTGTATCTTTGGACAGCTGACTTACTTTCCCTGGCTCTTAGTTTTATGTAGGATTCAAGGATTAACTCAAATCCTTTCTAAAGTATTTTCCCTGTTTTAAAATCACTGATTTTTGTGAATAGCCAAGTAACTCCAGTTACTTTCAATTCATTCACTATAACGTTTCATTATGATTATTAATATTTAATTGAATAACTCCTTTAGTTGGACTTTAAAGCTTTGGATGTATTTTATGTGTGAGTGTGTGCAGACTGCCATTTTCCCTTTTTACATATTTCCCATCAGAAATTCAGTGTACATTTGTTTTACAAATATTTCTTGAATACAGTTATACTGTGAAGTATAATATACCGTAATGGTGATTTGCCCACCTGGGCACTCAATGAATGTCCATTGATTAACTCATTATCAAAATTTATGGCTGAATGAAGTTCACCATTTTTTTCAAGTTTGCTCCAACAGACTTAAAATTTTCTTGTCAGAATAAAATAACTAGAATAGTAATATGTGCACTATTTATTTTCTTTTAAACACACAACACTACTTTAGGGGGGAAACACATTTCCCTTTGTTATACTTCCTAATGAGATGCTTAGTTGCTTTTCTTTCTCTTCCCCTTTTTCTAAACTTTCTCTGCCTTACGACTCAGCTAGCTGAAAACAAACATGTGGCTAGCACATTGGGGACAACTGAAAGTGTTTGCAAACCCTGCGAGAGACAGTCTAGCCACACATTGTGCCTTCTGTTCAATGACAAAGCTATTATTCACAAAATTGGAGAAACTACAGTTCCTTCTACTCAACACTGAAATAATCATGAATAATGACAATAGTAACTGCAGCTACATCAAGATACCTTTGCTTTTAGCTTTAGTAAGATCCATAGCTGATTCCACTTTGACTCTGAGATTTTCTTTTGTGGACAATTCTACAGTATATAGCATAAGAGGAAAAGAGATGGAATGATGCTATTTTTTTTCAAGGTTCTAGAATATCAATATCAAGAATTTAAACTGCAGTGTCTGTCACATTGATTAAGAAGTGAAAGTTGTTGGGACTTCCCTGGTGGTTCAGTGGTTAAGAATCCGCCTGCCAATGCAGAGGACACGGGTTCAAGCCCTAGTCCAGGAAGATCCCACATGCCGTGAAGCAGCTAAGCCCATGCGCCACCACTGAGCCTGCACGCTAGAGCCCGCAAGCCACAACTACTGAGCCCACGTGCCACAACTACTGAAGCCCGCGTGCCTAGAGCCCGTGCTCCGCAACAAGAGAAGTCACCGCAATGAGAAGCCCACACACCACAACAAAGAGTAGCCCCACTCACTGCAACTAGAGAAATCCCGCACGCAGCAGCGAAGACCCAATGCAGCCAAGAATAAATGAATAATTTTTTTCAAAAGTGAAAGTTGCTATAAGACTGTTGTGATATTTGTAAACTGTATTCATATATGTGGGGTAATTCATATAAATGGAAAGTAGAGTCACGCAGAAAGCCAGAACACTAATGCCTTGGTGGAAGGACTCTGGGTTGAGCACAGATTCTTTAGTTTGGGGTTCAGGAAGCTCATACAAATGTTGTTCATTGGTAGACTAATGTTCATATGTGCTTTGGTGCCATGCAGTTTGAAAACATCACAGAGAATAAAATCAACAAAGAAAGTGGGAAGTTGGAGATGTGTAAGTGAGAAATGATTGAGAAAAAAGGCATGATATCCACCACAAGGGAGATAAATTGAGTGGTGAATTAAGACACTAAGCACATTTTTGAAGGTAATTTAGAAAGGAGTACAGCGTGAACCAGAAGTCTTTGAACCAGAAATCTTCTTACTTAGGGTAAAATGGAGGAGAAGAGCAAGTTAGTTTTGAAGTTAACAATGTGCTTGTGTTCCCTTCACCTCGTTCTTATCTTCTGCCACATACCACTTCCAGGTACTCACTCAAATATAAAAAGTAGACTGTTGGTACACACTTGTCTCTGTGTCAAGGCTGAAATGAAAAAAAGAAAAAAAAAAGCCTGTAAACAGACCGGATAGAAGAATTCCAGAAATAATGAATTTTAAATATATCTTGTTTGGTTACTTATCCCCTTGGGCCACCTAGGGAATGGAAAAGTGGGGTTTAACCCTAGGGAATGGAAAAGTATTTTTTTCTAGTGTCTTTACTGCATATTCATCTGTGATTAAGTAAATATTGTTAGTCACTATAACAAAATGGGAAGATGAGAAGGGGTGAAGTTATGATAGGAGAATGAGTCTTTGAAATTCAGTTAATCAGAGTTCAAAGTAATTTGGTTACATTGACCACAGAAATAAGGGGTCAGCCTTATTTTTGACAAAACTGCCTACAAATGAAGTCCAAGTGATTCGATTGGACATGATTGACTGTCCGTGACAAAGAATCCACTGTTCTTCATGCCATGAGTTGTACTAGGGTCATTCCTGTTTTTAATTGATACAATGAAGTGTGTCGTTTAGTCCACGTCCTGCCTTATTTGCTGCTTCTCAGCTCTTCCTGGATTCAGCTTCACTGTCTCAGAACCCTAAAAGTTATTGAATACAACCTGGATACGATCCTCTGAGATGGTGGGATAGAGGTCAGGAGAACATTTATGCTTAACTAAGGTGTCCCCATCTACTTGTCACATGCTATGATTGCAGTCCACCATCAGATTGTCTTCAATCTGCTTGAACTTAACCCAAAGTGCCTGCCTTCATTTAGTGCCCAGGAGGACTAAGACCACAGATTACTAACAACCTATTGCAAATTATATGGAGTTGTATAATTTTCTCTCTCTCCTGTAACACAGTAGTTCTCAGAACATTTGAGGGTGTTATGGATGTTTGGAGTAGAGGCGGAGTGAAGAAAGATCTTGATGGGGCTCTAGAGGTGAAAACCTGTTTACCAATCGTTGCTCGAGATGAGTTTTGAGAATCATTGTTCTTTCACTTTCTGTTATTATTAGAAAATTGCTTATTTCACCATCTCACTTCTTCTTGATTATATAGCACCTTAAGCAAAGAATCAAAGACTTTTATATCATGGCTCTTAAAGCTATGAGAGTCTTTTAAAGCAGGTCCAATTAGTTATATAGTTAGTACATTGTTGTAAACATGGGTTTCTTTGGCTTCTATGTATTTTCTTTTCCTACTTTTCAGCTATTTCATGGATCACAGCCATCCCTTCCAGAAAGTGGCAGATAAAAAGAGAAAAATTGAAGCTCATAAAGTGTGTGGGAACTCTGTCTCCTATAGGTCACATAATGGCACTGAACAGTTTGACCACTATTCTGGGCTACTTATGGGAACAAGACAGGCTTTTCTGCCAGTGACATATCTCTTATACTTTATTCTCAACAGTCTATATAAGTTTTTGCAAATAATTAATACAAGAGCCTATGATACAATGGCATATTTGAAAACATTAAATGAATTGATTAAATGAAAATATTAAATGAATATTAAGTGAAACTTGTAAATGAATGTATACAACCTCAAAATGATCCGTGACGAAGGAATCTCTCATGCCCAAAAAATGAGTTGAATACACAGGGCCTTTTCAAACTTGCTAAATGGATTCTCAGTAGAAGAAGGAAATAATAAGGAAATGAATAGTAATAAAAATAAGCAAGTTAATCACTCTCTTTAAAGGACACTACCGGTCCTCTCATTAACAATAAGCATTTCTATTTCTTGTCATTTGCAATGCCTCTGGCACAGTGTAAAGTGCTTAAATGTATTACCTCATTTTATTCTCACAACAACACTGTGAGCTGGTTATTAATACTTCCATTTTATGAATAGAAAACAGAAGCTTAGAGAGATTAAGCAACACGCTCAGTTAAAAATGGACAAAACTAGATCTTGAGCCTCAGGTTTATCCTGTTATAAACACTATATTACTCTTGCCACGTGAAGTAGAATAAAGGTAAGTAATAGTCTCTTTCATTTTCTTTCTTTGTTTTAATTATTGGAAAATTAGGCTTGGTGACTCACTGAAGGAGATTGTGGCCAGGTCAATTAAATGACTAGCAGTGACTATTTACCTAGTGCCTAAGGGTAAATGGCTTTGGGATAACTGGTTGATGGAGATAGACAGTCCTTGGATAACTATTACCTCTACTATTTACTAACAAGGAGTTCTTGGACGAATTAAGTATTCTGAGACTCAGGTTTCTCAACCAAAAATAAAGATAATAAGACTTATCTTGTAGGAATTGTTGTGAGGATGAAATATTTGTAAGTATATGGCAGAGAATCTAGCTTACATTAGGCAGTAAGTAGATGATAACTGTTGTTAATGCTTGGTACTTGGACATTACAATTTAAAAGTCAACAAGACTATTTGTATATAAACAATTATGCAGAAAGGAGTTTTCTCTAAACATGGAAAAAGAGACATTATTTAATTTTTAAAGTGCCTGTTTTGTTACTTTGAGGCAAGAAGGTTCTTTAAAAAAATAAGTCAACTTTATTTAGCTATAATTTACATAAAATAAGATGTGTAACTTGCAAGTACACAGTTTGATGAGTTTTAACAAATACATATGTCTTTGTAATCAGCACCACAATCAGGATATAGACTATTTCCATCATTCCATGAAGTCCCCATGAGCCCACCCCGCCCCTGCCCCAGGAAACCACAGATCTGATTTTTTTTTCACCCAGATTAGTTTTATCTGCTCTAGGACTTCATATAAGTAGGAATTAGACAACAGATATCCTTTTGTGTCTGTTCTTTTGCTCAGCATGTCTAAGATTCATCCATGTTGTTGATCAATCTGCAGTTCATTTATCTTTCATGATGAGTAGTGTTTCATGCTATGAACATACCATAATTTGTTTATTTGCTTGTTTGTTTTCCAGACTGGAGCTATTATGAATAAAGCTGCTATGAGTATTCATCTACAAGTTATTCAGTGGATGTATTTTTTATTTATTTTTGGTAAATACTTAGGGGTAGAATTGCTGCATCTTTATAGTTAGGTATGTGTTTACTTTTGTAAGAAACTATCAAATCTTTTTATAAGTAGTTGTATTATTTTACATTCACACCAGCCGCATACAGAGATTCCGTTGTTCCACATCCTTGCCAACCCCTGATGTTTCAGTCTTTTTTCATTTTAGCCATTGGGTGTGAAGTGGTATTTCATTGTTATTTTAATTTGCATTTCTTTAATGACTTATGATTTTAAGCATTACTTTCATGTGATACTTTTTTGTGTGCTATACATTTTTTAAATATATATTCAATTTTTTGCCCGATTTTTTTCTTATATTCTTATTAAGGTGTAAGAGTTTTTTTAGACATTCTGGAAACAAAACTTATGTGAGACATATGTATTACAAATATTTTCTCCATCCATGGGCTTACCTTTTCATTTTCTTAATGTCTTTTGAAGAACAGGAGTTTGTAATTTTGATAAAATCCAGATGATCAATTTATTTTCCTTTTGCATCCTAAGAAATCTTTTTCTAACCCAAATTGACAAGATTTTCTTCCAGAAGTTTTATAATTTTAGCTTTATGTTTAGGCGTATGACCCATTTTAAAATACTTTTGGGTATAGTATGAGGCAGGAGTTGAGGTTTTCTTCCTATGGATATCCAGTTGATTCAGCAAAATTTGTTGAAAAGACTATTTCTCCAAGACACCCCTTTGCACCTTTGTCAAAAATAAGTTTGCCTCTATGTGCAGATCTATTTCTGGACTTACTATTCTTTTTTACTAACATGTTTATTCTCATGTCATTACCACACTGTCATGATTATTATAGCTTTATAGTAAGTCTTGCAATCAGATAGTGAAAGTCCTCCAAAAATATTTTGACTGTTTTTGGTTCTTTGCATTTCCATATACATTTTAGAAACAGCCTGACAATTTCTACCCCAAAAAATGCTGGAATTCTGATAGAAGCTTCATTGAATCTATATATCAGTTTGGGGACAATTTATACTTTAACAATATGAGTCTTCCAGTCCATGAACATGGTATACACTCCACTTATTTAGGTCTTTAATTTCTTTCAGCAGTGCTTTGTAATGTTCAGTGTAGAAACTTTGCATCTCTTTTGTTAAATTTATAAGTATTTTATGTGTTTTGAGATTATTATAATGAAAATATTTAAACTTAATTTTCTTATTGTTTGTTGCTAGTTTATAGAAACAGAACAGATTTTATAAATTGACTTTATATCCTCTTTAAAACTTTGTTTTAGTTAAGATTTAAGGAGGAGAATAATAAGAGACTGTGAAAGAAACCTGACGGATGTAAATAAGAGAACAACAAAGAATGATTCTATATGATCACAAGGAATGATTGTATATGAACAATTTTAGAGGGTAGGTAATGAAAAAATAGCACCATATCTGCGAACTATTGCTATGTAACAAATCATCTCAAAACCTGGTGCCTTAAAATAATACACATAGTATTATTTCACAATCCTTTGGGTCAGCTGAGTGGTTATTCTGTTTTCAGCTGGACTCACTCATACAGATACATTCAACTGTACCTTTGTCTCAGAAACATATCTGGTACATACTTTATTCTATCTGTGAATGAATCAATTTATTGGGGAAAACAATTTTGCCCATAAAAAAATCTATTGAAAAGAACATGAATAATTCATTTCACATACTCACAATACTGGAAATAATCAGATACTACCAAAAATATTCACCTACTAATTAATATAAAATATTAATACTTCTAAACTAATTATGATGATTCATTAAAAAATCATAATCAAAAAGAAAGTATAAAGTATTTTATTTACTTATTAAATAAATTTAACCCATCACAGAATCAATAAAAGAGTTGCATAAGAGGAATCAGGAGTAGTATTTGTATATATGAAAGTTTGTTTAATCATGGATAGAAAGGAAATAATTTTTAAATTAATGTTAATAATGCATTAATATACATATATGTCTAGTCCAGTACTTTTAATATATAATATAACATGTCCCAAACTGATTATTTTTCTGCAGCAAACTTTTTACTTTATTTTCCTCTCTCTTAGTAACCATAACCCCAGCTGGCTAGTCCAGAAACCTGGGAGTCATCCCTCAGGTCACCCTGTCCTTTACCCCAACATCCAATCCATTTTAGAATATGGTCCATTGGACCTCCTTTAACATTTCTGCTTTTCCCCATCTCCATTTCAAACACCCCTGACAAAGTCACCAATTACCTCTCTCTTAGGCAATAAGTTCCTAGCCAACTTCCCCACATTCATTGACCCATGCCCACCCTCACATAGTCCATACTGTAGCTAGGGTGATTATTTTTACAAACACACATATGACGATGTCATTCCTGTCATCAAAACAATTTAGGAGAAGCTCACTTCCCTTAGAGTGAAGTAGAAAATTCCTACTATGGCCTAATGGACTCTGCTCTTGCCAATTTATGTAAGTTCAATGCCACCGCCACCACCACATCCCCATAGCCCCATCTACACTGCTACTGTTCATTGCAGTTTCCAGACCAAACTGTCATACTTTCTCCCATCAGAGTCTTTTTTGCATGAATCACTATTTCTTCTAATCTTTAACTAGCCAACTTCATCGCATTCTTCAAGTCTCAGAACAAATATCATTTCTTTCTGGAGACTTTCACCCCAAAACAAGGTCAACTCCTTCTTTTTTGCACATACGTAGTATACTGCACTTGTTTGTAAAACTAGCCTCACCTGTAATTATGTGCTCAATGCCCGTCTTCTCAATTGAACCATAGTTTCCATAAAGATATAAATTTCATCCATATATATTCATCCAAGTTGTTTATTTCCATCTGTAGGAATGAGGACTTCCTTTATGTGTTGCATGTGGACCAAGTACAATATCTATTCTCAATACATGTTTATAAGTAGTAATAATAAAAATACTTTGTCCTAACTTAGCATGGTTTCAACAAATATGTATTGCACCCCCAGAATCAGTGTGCCAAATGAAAAGTCACTTCAGCTGTCTCAGCATGGGAACTTAAGTATTTACTCACTTGGGAGACAAACGGGCTTAATTTAACCAGAATAGCAGAGCATCTGCTCCAGAGAGGCCTTGGGCTGAAGCAATTGGAACCTTAATCTCACCAAAATGACAAGGTTTTGGCTGAAGTGAATGGGGAATCTTGCCCAATACTTGACCACACCAAACTGGGTTTAGTCAGGCCCTCACATATCATGTACCAACATCTACTTGTTTCTTAATTTAAAAAGGGTAAAGGTAACTTAATTGTAAACAATGCCGTTTTATAGTGGACTAAATAGTTTTAGAGTTATCCCATTTAAATTTTCATTTGTAAATTGAATAATTCATTTAACTGAGTATTCACATTTTCTTAGGACTCTGGTTATCTTATGAGCTGCCCTTTGTTGAGAATGGTGTTTGGACATCTCAACAATGACTGCATGGTGAATTGTGAATGAGATGAGGAGAATAAATAATTTGAGGTGATCTGACACTAAATTGCAAGGTTTATGAGGCAGAAAGCATGCATGAGCATTGAAACGGGGCTCTTAAAAATGCTGTGACTTGCTCTTGGAAGTAACAGGACCCCAGCTAAGAGCAGCTCCAGCTGCAATCCAAATGGTGATATTTTCATATGAGAAGTGCTAAATGATCATTTCGTGATCTTTCAAGCAAACCACAGAGGAAATTCATGAATTACTACAGCAGACTTTGCTTTTGTTGACACTTATGTACACAATCAAAGAGGCTTTTCTGTAAGTGTCTACATTAAAGGCTTGCTTTCACAAAAGAAAAATATCCTTTACAACTAGCTATAGGAAAAAGAATAAAGAAACAGAAGTTACTGTTTTATTTATCAATACATTTTTACTATGCTATAACTCTGTACTAATAATCAGCTATATAAGCAAGTGATTCATAAGAAAAATTGACACAGTTTACCCATTTCCTTATGAGTAAATGGATATTATCAAGTTGATTATTTCTGGAAGTAAATAATACATTTTTTGTATGTGATACTAAGGGACCACTAAAACTACTGCTATATCTGCTACAGTATATTTAATCATCTTTCACAAAAAGATATGTCTTTCATGATGGTACTCCAACTTAATTTCTGATCAGCTCTGCCATAACACTTTGTAAGAGAATGGAGATATATCTTAAATATTCAATGTTTATTTCACATTGACTAGATATTGAGACTAAATGTGATGTCTGAAGAAATTTCTTTTTAAAGAAAACTGGCTGTTGTAAGTATGTGCTCTCTATTTTGGCATTTTCCTTGGAGACTGAGTAAAGTTTCTAATTGCTTAATTACCTATTAGGATGACTGACTATTGTTTATTTATTTATTTAAAAAAATTTTTTTTTGGGGGGGTACGCGGGCCTCTCACTGTTGTGGCCTCTCCCGTTGTGGAGCACAGGCTCCAGACACGCAGGCTCAGCGGTCATGGCTCATGGGCCCAGCCGCTCCGCAGCATGCGGGATCTTCCCAGACCGGGGCACAAACCCATGTCCCCTGCATCGGCAGGCGGACTCTCAACCACTGCGCCACCAGGAAAGCCCTGACCCTTGTTTATTGAATTGACATCCTGTTGGGCTGGTATGGAGCCCAAGTTCTATTTGAGTTACAAGTTAGGAACTATTCTTCGTGATTTTGAGCCTAGTGCATAATAATTGCTAGAACTAAACACTTACCCTATGTCTGCCAAACTATTAACAGAATAGATATAAAGGATGAAATGGTCTGAGAACAAGTGCCAATGGGTTTTAGAATAATACTAAAAGCCAATGAAATGCTGTGGAGATGTACTGAAGCAAAATGTCAATTTTGGGAACTGGATGCTCTAAAAATAGGACTAGGTTTATGCAGCATTGTATTGAGGGTTATCTATGAGCTTGATTTATAATCTTTTCTCAACAGACTCTCAATTTCTTGGAATTTTTCTCAATTTTTGGTAATAATTCCTGAAAGGAAAAAAAAAAAGATTATAGCAGACATGTGCTTATAATGTCTCTACTCCTCTTCCAAATACTTCATGTCCTCAGAACATGGCTTCCGCTGAGAGATTTGAAATCATTTTCTGGATTTACTGATACAGGCTACTTGCTACTAGGAATTTGAGAAATTCATAGGAGGTGTCTCACCAGGAACCCAAGAAATGGAATTTTAGGTGTGGCTAGCAAATGGCTTAAAACTGCTTTAGTAGACTTCCCTGGAGACAGAAAAATACTGTCTATGGGTCTAGTGGACTCAAAGCCACACAGTTTTTTCCTTTCTGTAGTGGACTTTCTCACTGCTCCAGAATGAGTGTATGGCAGGTTGGAGTTTTTTGGAATTCATATGTCAGGTTCATAACTATGAGTGGGTAAAAACTCTGCTTTTGCATTCCTACAGGAAACCACTAAAATGAGTCATCCTCTAGGGGGCAGTAGAGCATGATACAGGCTCAGAATTTTCTGGATCAAGTTCCTGAGGGAATGATTGATCATGAAGAACGATTAGTCTTAGACTTGAGAAAACCTTAAATAGGCTCTAACTTTACTATAGTGCCCCAGAATCCCCTCAAATTTTTGTGGCTAGTGAAGCTAAACAGTGCTGAGGAAGACCAATTGATGAATGCAGCTGCCCTGAAGGAGAATCACAGATGAATGAACCTAAACCCCAGATCTGCAGAAGACTTGAAGAGGAAGGGATGGGGCAAGACTGACTGAGCCTCTTGAAGTGTGATGCTCTACAGTGAGACTTCTGACCCTGAGGAGCCCCTGTCTTGCCAAAGGAGTTCCAGTTTGGGGAGTGTCCCTCCTTATTTAACTCCAATATGATTTTTCAGCTATCTAACTCCCTTCATTTTATAGTATTCAGGATGACAAGAAATTTTTTCTAGGCGACTTCTGATTTCTCAAAACTTTGGTTATTCAGCTTGGTCCCATGTTGCCTCAGTTATGTTGGTACAGTTCATCTAATAGTCAATTGCCTGTGTAATAGAAAGAATTCTGTGAAATTACCTTCATCCTCATGTTATGAAAACAAGGACCCCAGGAGGGTGGGTGGGCAGGCACTAAAATCCTAATGCTGATGCATTTCCTTTCCAATTTTCTAGGAGAAACTTAGACAGACACAGGTATGGTACACTTTCCAGAGTGCCTGATGGGAAGCCTGTCTGACTGAAGAGAAGAAGGAGAAAAGCATGTTGGAGTGTGATGAGTGGTGGTGGTGAGTTGTACAAACACATATGGCATTCTCCTCTTGGCCGTGGGTGCATAAATATCTGATGGGAGAAAGGGTAACAGAGAAATAGAATTACTTTGAAAGTATCCATAGCCTCCCTCACCACTTTGTTTTCTTCCAAGAAGAAAAAAGTATTACTGATTGGATCTCATTTTCTATGCAGAATTTTAGTGATGGCATAATTCTTATGAGAAAAGCAATCAAAGCACAGGGTGAGAGTAAATTTGACAGAGGGCTGCATGCAGCAGGGAAAGTCTCTGTAGGCAGCTAGAGCTATTGGTAAGGGACTCATAGGAGGGTCCCTCCTCTGGAAGGAGGAAAATGAGAGAGAAAGGGTGGCAGTGGGAGAACCATATTAAGGGACTGAGTTGAATATTGAAAAGTGATGAGGAACAAGAAAACTATCCAAAAAAAAAGTTAAGTCATGTGGCTTGTATTAAAAACACGCCATCCATTTTCAGGCATTTTTCCCCCACCAAGAGACTTGGCAAAGATTCCAATTGCTTTTATTTACTATTTGAGAATAGGCCATTTGGGGACAGGGATTCAATTATATTTAGGTTACAATTAAAAAGTGTGTTGACTTGGAATATCATTATATATTTATTACCCTAAGTTACTTCTTTTAGCTCTTTCTTCACTTTATATTTTGATGATACACTTTCCTAAGTAGCAATAAATCTGAAAAAAATTTTAAAAATCAACAACAACAAAAAAGTTCTAGCTGGGTATTACCAGGCTTCCTGCCAAGTACAGTAATTGTTACTTGTGGAATTTTCTTAGAATGGCCAAGGCATTTGACTCAATAACTATAACTCTGGAATGAGTAGCTGGGTGGAGACATTAGTCTGTTGGAATGTTGGTGAGTGAGTTCAAGCACATATGCTGGAAGAAGAGATTTATCGATGGATTCACTCAGGAAATCCAAGAAATACATGGTCTATGTTTTCTTCAAATCAAACACTGAATTTCATTAACCTATGCTGTTGGTTCCCCTTTTCTCTTAACAGATTGTTTGCTTCTTTTTTTCCTACTCTTCTTGCCTTTTGTGTTTTTTATACCACACTAATAATCCATTTATTAAATGATACTCTTTTTTGGATATATAAGTACAAAGGCCACAGTTAGGTCATGTTAAGAAGGGTGGGTTCAATTATTTAAGAGCACATATTGACTGGAAATAACCACAAAGTATGAGGAACTAGGGCAAATAGGAACCAGAGGACAACTACAGCACTGCTCAGCCAAGCAACACAGAACGCTCAGTTCCCAGCCACGATGTCCAGATCTGGATTTTGACATTCTTCTTTCACTGAATTTGAGTTGAAACTGAATTTCCTTGTCGTTCTATCCAAGTTGGCAATGTGTGGAGCAAATTTATAGAAACTTAGAGTGTAAATGTAAGCAAATAAATTGCAAATGGTACACCCTAAGTGCAACAGTTAATTCAAAAACATTCATCTGTGAATGGGCTGGTTTATCTGCAAAGCATTAGTTAGGATGTGCCCAGTGCAGAGAACAATTAAGGAACAGTTTTGAGTTTTGAATGGTTTTTCATCACTGCACATTTATTAGGTCCTGAAAGTGATTACACTACCTTTAGTTTCCTCCCCCTTTTTATTTCAATTTGTTGAACATATCTGTACACAATTTATTTTTGCTTTTGAACTTCCAGCCATTAACATAAACAATTAAATAGTATAAAGTTGTTCTCCTCTTTGATTTGTCCATATGTTAAAAACACTAAACCATGAGATGTGGTTGTGCAGATCTCATCTGAGAATTTGCAAATATGTGGCTCCATTTGCAATGGGCCTGCTGCTGTATAGGGATGTCCATGTGCCTCAGGGCTCTCATCCATTGTTTTTCCCTTGCACATGTCACTTTAATGTTCATTATTTTAGGAAATTACTGTACCTAATCAGCATATAATTTGCCTTTCTTGTCAATTAATGTAAATAAAAAGATCATCGTATTTTCTAAGAAACAGATAAAAAAGCTACTCAAGGAGATAATATTCCTCTGTTATACCTATATAACAGGAAATGTTTCCCTACCCCTTGCACTGAGACATATGAAACTTTACCCCAGAATTTCTTGAAATAAATTTAAACATTGTTTAAAAGGATGTTTATAGAACCTTTCAGTTCACAAATCCCTAGAAGTTAATTTGCTTTGCTTAGAATTCAGCCCTTGACCACATAGAGAAGGAAGTTTGAGAAGTAGTACAGTCCCAACTCACTAGAAGTCAGCAGAGGAAAAACACTGTGCTTAAGCTGATTTTAGACTCAGAATGTAGCTCATTAACATTTTGTAAATATGACACATCCAAGAACCACATTTATTACAAATCCAAGAATAAGTGAGGTCATCTGTTTCAAGCTTGTTAGAATTTTGCTTTGGGACTTTATGGGGGATGTGGCCCCTCTTGTGTGACTTCCTGAACTGCAGGAGTGAGAAAGGTAAAATCTACACCTCTCAGAGTCTGCTGAAGCTAGGG